>NC_067468.1:4995000-5332500 GCF_025434085.1 Hippocampus zosterae
TCAACCCCCAAATCTTCTGTACATTAATGTTTTCCTCACTTCCACTCGTCTAAACACATTTTGATTAATATTGTGTTGTTGTAATAAGAGTGAAGCAGGAAAATCCACCAGTTTTTAGCCATCTCAGGGGGTGGCCATTTTGCAACTTTCTGTCAACTTAAAATGACATCACAGTTGCTCAGGTAATAACCAATGACCTCTTTTAAGAAGCTTTTTTTTTCTTTTTCTTACAGTGGCAGACAGCACCTTGACTGTGCCAAATAATCTGTTCATCAAACATTACACAAAATATGCTCCAGTAAAAAAAAAAAAAAAAAAAAAACAACAACCAACATTTGAAATATTTATTCCATGACAGACCTCATTGAGAAATAGTCGACCATTCAACAAAAATGTACACAATGACTGACATATTTTTTGCAGGATGTACTGACAGGGGTTGAAATATCAATAGCTACATGCATTGGGCTGCTCTTGTCCAGGACATAGATGACAGGAAGCTCTCCGCTGACTCAAGACAACCTAAGAGCCTCCTGTCACCCCCCTCTCCCCCCTCACCCCCCCCACACACACACTTAAATCAACTGTGACTTTGCAGTAACACATAGACAGTCAAAAGTTCTTGAAAACTTCTACAGCTGATTTGATCCATGATAGCATTTTCAGTGAACTGGGTGCACACACATAAAAAAAATCATAAATAATAATGTTGTTTTGACCAATATTAATTACTGAATGCACGGTATATGCGCTCAGCATGTTTCATGAGATTTCATTTGTTTCCCTGCTTGAATGGACATGTTTTTGTCAATAAATCTTATGATGTGTGATTAGGTGGGAGTAGAAAATATTGTGATACATGGGGACAGCAGTAAGGAAATATGGATGTCATTTACACTCTCACATGGCCGTCGATCTATGCATAGAGTGTGAAACAATCACTGGAGGTAAATGGGAACACTTGGCACTGTATCACACCCCCACACAGTTTTCTGAGTGCGAGCAGATTACAGATGATTAGCACACATACACACACACCCTTGCACACAAAACCTCTTCTTTTATGGCAGTTTTAATTCTCGGCCTTTGACACAGCACCAGCCAAAGAGGATTTTCTCGAGTGACAACTGGAAAAAAACACCTTTGGTCACCTGATCATCTGTATTTAAAAAAAAACTGTGATTGTTTGCCCCACAGACAATACTTTTGACTGTATTTCTGCGACTCCATTTTGACAAGTCATTGTTAAATTCTTCCCCATGTTCAATGACTCTACTGCCAAGTTCAGTCTTCTGTTCAAGAGTTTTTTTTCGTTTGTTTTTTGTGTTTTTTTCCCCCTTTCCATGTTTACAAATGGTTCTTTTTAGCAATGCTAAATGTTCTTGACTGGCTGACGTTGAGGTTCAAATCAAGTCTTTGAAAGGCACCGAACTGTACATTGGTGTTTGTGTGGGCTGCACATGGACACATGCATGCATGAGAAGCCAAGCCAGTCAACAAAGTCTTTTCACTCCACTGGAGTCAACCCACAAGGCGTCACCATGACAACTAAGGCAAAATCTGTCAATGTGAAAAGAAAAAAAGAACATCTGTTTTTTTTCTCTTTCTCTCTGTCTCCTTGTTTTAGTTTTCTTTGCAGATCATCTGCTGTTGCTAAATCCCCACAATTACCATAGTCATGATAATAATCTCTATTCAATAAATTATCTATACTGTACAATTATTTCACCTCGCAGAGGTCCGCAAGTCCTTTTTTTTCAGAGTAAAGCTAGCCATAGTCTGTTTTTGCCGTGTTAAATAAAGCCTCAGAAAATCACACAGAGGCCAACAGAGAGCGAGCGACGTTTCCTCTCTTATCTGTACAGTAATGAAAGAGGGAAACTTGTAGAACAAGCAAAGCTGAGGCATACTTGAAGACAGGGGGAGGTGGTGGCGAGGTGCTTGCGATCCAGCAGAAGCATCAACAACAACTTTCCTGGAGAGAGCGAGGCCTTTTCCTCTGAGATCAGCAGATTCATAGAAGATGCTTCCTGATTTTAAATTTTTTGTTTGTTTGTTTTCCTGTTTCAAAATGTGCCAAGTGGGCAACATCCTGCCCTTACTGGACTCCTTCTTCATCCACATATGTTGAGGGAAACCATCCAATCTGAAAAACAAAAACCAAACAAACTTAGATTCAAATTCCATCAGACGTGTGGGTGACAGAAATTTGGGTACAGTAGGTGGGCTTTACATATCTTTTGATGAATGTATTATCATTGCAGTAGCAGAATGCAGCCGCCCATATATATATATGATGCTGGAATGATATTTGCATTATTTTCATATCACGGCATGCTCAGAAGGAGCAGCCTCATCCATCTTCCTTAAAGGCTTCTCACGGAGCGCTACTTGAACTGTTGCTAAGCAACAAAGTTTCCCTACTTGTTGCGTGAGTGAGGTGAATATTGAACACTTAATGTGGATGTTAAAAAAACATCTATTACATTATTTAATTTTGTTCGTTGGAAAAACAACTCAGTATGAATGAATTAACGTGTGAGTGAGTGAGTGAGTGAGTGAGTGAGTGAGTGAGTGAGTGAGTGAGTGAGTGAGTGAGTGAGTGAGAGTGCTACTGATTACATACAGTGGATGGCTCACTCTGCTAATCAATTGTGACTGTTTGAACTCAAAGTGCAAAATGAGTAACTGTTTATTTCCCAAAAAGTAGTATTTGGTTTTTAAATGAGACCACTGATAAAAGTTGGACAAATGCCTGATGAATATGTTATAAATGGTCTTTCATTTGTCAAGTGGTGTCTACGTTGGGTAATCAAAGCACGGCCTCCTCATTTTACATCCTGAAGGCGGGAGCTACTGGGGGTTCAGTATCCTGCTCAAGGACTCATCGAGATGGTCAAAAGGGGTGAGAATCGAGCCCGCAACCTTCGGGTTGAGACACGACTACTTAACCCCCCCCCCCTCAGCCGTGCCGCCCATTGTATGTTGTGCTAGCTGTGCAAGAACAAGATTATTTTGAATGAATATTAAAAAACGGATATTACGGATATTCAATTGTGTATCAGTTTTTGTTTTCCACTACAAAGCTTTGTTTTTTTTAAACCCTTTAACAAAATCTGTGATTTTATTTGCTAATTAAATTGCAAAATGGGCAATGTTTTTCTACTTTTGTATTTTGTGAAGATTCTTCCTACGGGGCAGAAAGAAAAGTGCCCCACAAGGCCAACAGCAGGAGCTAGGTGTCTCTCAAGTCACTTACTACAATACAAATGATGAAGATAATCGTCTACAACCACCCTGTAATGTAGTTACCCGATAAGCTAACAGTTAGTGAAGCTTATTGTATCTCTTCTTCTACGACTCGTATTTGGAGTGGATGTACCAATATGTGTAGAGCTCAGTGATTCTGTACGTGTGAAAAGAATCATTAAATAAAATGTTTAAACTGTGTAAAATGCTACAGTGACCTCAATTATTAGTAATATAATCCATTTAGAACAGTTCAGTTGTATTTAACTTGAAACCCTTTCATGCACCCTGTAACCTGATAACATGATAAGCTGTCCACTGTAGTCACTGCTGTCCCTGAAAAGGTTAAATACAATACATTTCATCATGTTTTTGAACTGTTTGTTTTCATGAATTTAGATCGGAACACTTTTTATTTGACCTTTATGTGCAAACTATTTTATTGGATTTGTTATTCATCTACAGTCTTTATTTATATTTAAAGTGGGGGGTCATGTTCAACTTCAAACTGTAAAATGTTACCATTGCTCACAACAATAATCAATACACTTTTTGTGATGAAAACAACAGGCGTTGCCTTGTTCTCAATGACCTTTTGCACTAACTGTGCTATATGTTATTGTTGCGCATGATGGTGGAACTAAAAGAGAGCTTTTCCAAGTACTGTCTTGGCCCTGATTATAAGACGACTCCCTCTTTTTCAAGAATCAAGTTTGACTTTTTGAACACCAAATTAATTTTTATACAGAAAATAATTACAGGGCATCTGGAACAAATGATTATAACAATACATTTGAGAGAAAAAGCATCTTATTTTGCCTCATTCAAATCTTAATATCTAAACATTTAAATATGTAAACTAAAGTGCAATCACATTCGTCAATGAATGGCTTTTGGTTTTTGAAATGTAAATTAGATCATAACTCCTCCTCAGCTTCCAGTTAACCTGGCCGATCTTCGACCCACATTTCTCCAGATTGTCGCTACGTTCATCCATTTTCTGTTATCTCTTCGATTATTTTCTTCTCTTTTCTTTCTTACCGCTATTTTTTTATTTTTCTTCTTCGTGCTACCGCTATTTTTATTTTTATTCTTCGTGACAGGGGTTAACTTTGGCCTGGGGAGTCAAGTTCAGCATTTGCTTCAATGATATCTGGCGCCATCTAGCGTCGTGAATGGGTTAATGTATAGACCCCGAATATAAGACGACCCCTTACTTATTTCAATGTGAAAAACACCATCTTATATTCGGGTCAATATGGTATGTACATTGTGTATACATTTGAGAATTACTAATAAAGACTATCCATGTCCAACAAATTGGACGCTAAGCGAGTGGCTGGTACCTACCTACCAGCTTTATTCATGTAAAAATGTGGCAGAAAACTGTAGTCCAAACAGCCAGCTTACCATACATTAAAATGTTTTATGATTGAGTGATCTATAAATTCATATATCAGTGTATTAAAAAGATAAACGCGGCAGCAGTAAAAATTTCGGAGGTTTACTCACCCGTCCATTGGCCTCGCCTTTCCACCATCCTTGGTCGCCACCGATCTTGCTGTATATTTTGACGATGTCTCCTTCCCGCAGCGACAGTTCTCTCATGTCTCTTGCCGCAAAGTTATACCTGGCTACCGCTGTACTTACAACGCGAGGAGTAAACACTGAAAATGGCACAAAGACAAAACTCAGCTCTATTTATCCCAACACGACACTTCACCTACCGAAGGGATTTTTGAATGTGGCACGTTACATTTCAAGTTATTAATCATTTTTCTATTTTAAAGATGACCATCTCTGGCTGACAGGTGAAAGTTCATACGGCGCGCATGGAAGTAATAATTAGTATTGAAAATGAGTGGCAAAAAAAGTTCAGTGTGGCGGAATATAGCCAAACAATAAAGTGTTTCATTTCAGGAGAGGAAATTGGTTTTCTTTCCTTGATTTAATGAGGGAATAACAGCCAAGGAGGACTGAAAATGAGTCTCATTAATAAAATGAACAAAGCATAGCAGAAGTAAAATGTCTCAGGTCAACGTGGCAAGAGACAACCTGAAGCAAGATAAAGGGGGATAGAGTTCGAAGTAAGCGAGTACCTGACCAAAAGGGAGCCGAGCTCTGAGAGGAGAAGTTCAGGCCCTGTGGACTGAGGAAGGAGAAGTTGTAGGAGGCGCAGGTGGCTGCTAAGAGGAGGAAAGAAAGGGAAAGGGGGTGGAAAACAAAGGAAATAGAGTTGGGAAATGTATTGAGGTGCAGGCAGAGCTGGAGGCAAAAAAGCAACGAGAAAACAGCCATGCACATGGACTGTGGATTTTAAAGTCCACCCTTTTACTCAGTTTATTTGTTCAATTAATCATTGTGTCATGAGAAAAAAAAAATGTTTCCGATTTTTAAAATTACACCCACGCGTGAGTCACAACACACACGCGTGACTCTTAGTCCCTCTCGAGTGATATGTCAACATGTGCAATTTAGTAAATGGCACACATGTCACGCACACGCGCCCCAGGATTCTTGCATGGGCGAGTTAGCACACAAGTAACATGTGTGCGCAAGATGGCTAAGGGACAAGTGTGCTTTACTGAAACACATCTACCCTTTAACTTGGTGGTCTCAAACACACGGCCCGCGGGCCAAATACATCCCGCTGCACGCTAGTTTGAGGCCCCCACCTTGATATGAATGATAATGGTAATAATACATTTAATTTTGAAAGCGCTTTGCATCTGACTCAAAGACACTTTACAAGAGTTTAAAACATGGGATAAAATGTACACTTTATCCCATTTACGCCACGCATACACAATTCAAAACAAACATATTTAGAAGAAGAAAAACTCAGCAGAAATGAGTAGAAGAGATTCTACGGTGTTAAAAGCATTGCGAAACAGGTGAGCTTTAAGAAATGATTTGAAGGATTGGAGGTCAGTACAGTTGCGGATGTGTTGTGGTCGAGAGTTCCAGAGGGTGGGGGCGGCGACAGAGAAGGCTCGGTCCCCCGCAGGTTCTGAGCCTGGTCACGGGGATGGCGAGGAGGTTTGTCTTTGAGGAGCGGAAGTTGCAGAAAGGAGTGTGTGGGTGAAGAAGGTCGGAGAGGTAGGAGGGGGCCTGATAATTGAAGGTCTTTATTGGTATGTCGGAGGAGTTTAAACTGGATCCACTGGGGAACGGGGAACCAGTGGAGGTTTTTAAGGACGTGGGGTGATGTGTTCTCGGGTGCAGGTGTAGGTGAGAAGGCGGGCGGCGGCATTCTGGATGTACTGTAGTTTGTTGAGGAGTTTGGAGGTTGTACCGTAGAGGAAGCTATTGCAGTCGTCAACGCAGGAGGCCATGAAGGCATGGATGAGGGTTTGAGGAAGCGGCGTTGAAAGAAAGTGAATTTGCCAATTTGGCAGAATAAAGTAGAGCAACTATTGGAAAATATGTTTTCCCGAAATCCATAAGATTACCAATAATTGTTGGATTGTGAAACATGTCGAAAGATGTTGGAAGTCCTGTGTTGTCAGCGAGTGCTATTTGACCCCGCAAGCACGACACTATCCATACGAGCAGTTATTGTGGCTCAGTGCGAATGGCAGAACGCTTACCTGGCGAGCGGCAGCTGGATCTTGTTAACGAGCGCTCCCTTGCCTTGTAGGGGTATCGCAACGTGGTATCGAGCAGCTTGAAACTCTCTTTGAGTGAATGGGACTGATAATACTCCACCAGCTCCTGTTATGCAGCACATTGATTCGATTCATCACGGCTTGTTTGTACTTCCAGGACGTTGTAATCTTTTGCGTTTGATCTTTACCAAAAGGCTCTCGAACTTCTTGGCCTCGGTGATGTGAATCCAGCTGTCTTTCTCAATGACTTTTATGTGTTTCACTTCATCGTTAAATCTGTGAGGCAAAACGAGACTTGGTTTCCACACCTGCTTTGACTGTGTGAACTTGATCATGACCGTGTTACTTTGCGCCACTAGTAATTAAGACAGCATTCAAGAGAAAACATAATTTACAAGCTGTTAGTTGCAGGGGCTGCACAATACACATGTACAGAGACCTGCCTTGGAATTGTCTGAATCAGTTGTTAATGAAAGCCATTCGAGTGCTAAGTTCCCCCCTCTGTATGAAGGCAAACTCACTTGATGCTGATGGCAAACCTCTCTGCTTCGGCCGTCCTCTCTCTGATGAGGTAGGTCCCGCTGCTGTGGGATTTTAAGAGGTTGTCGGCCTGCTGGCGCTCCATGTTTCCTGCAAACCTACAAAGAGGAGCGAGGAACAAACACTGAGTCATGACAGTTGAACGACCTTGACAACTGTTAACGTCAAGCGGTCATGTCGTAATTCATCTTTTGACAGTCGCGGTGAAACTTTTCATCTTTGCTTGTTCACGCTTAAATAGAGCTGACAAAAATCAACGGACAGAACAAAGGAAAAATTTCAAGTTGAAGGGCCTTACCAAGGATAGCCGTAGTAGTCTGCATCCCTTGACGACTGCCTGCTGGATAATGACTGGAAGGGCTGTCATAAAACAGAACACATTGAAGTGGTCCGAAGAGTAACAGTTCACTTGTTGCTGAACGGGGACTGACTTACCTTTGGGTCAAGGTAAGGTTTCACACAAGAACTGGGGAAGAAGCCATTCTTCTGTGTTTGCATCAACTTTCCCTGGAAGACAATAACATGTAACTCAAATATTGAAATGTGGCCGAATACAACTGCAATAATGAAACAAACATGTTGAACTATGTAAATTAAAAAAAAAACATTGCCTTGGGAAGGAGTTTAAAGTACAATAGTACAATTTAGATGAGATACAGTAGATGACTGTTGACGTTTGATGTGAGTTCCGCAAAATAATACAATAAAAGTCATGTGTTTTGAACCTGCTCCTTTTTGCTGAGGCTGCTCTTAGACGAGAACCAACGCTTGACAATGACAAATAGCTTCTCCTTTTCGTTTGGATTTCTTAGCCGCAAAAACAGCAAGCATTTAATGAGCCCTTTAAAAACAATACGGTAGTTATTTTTTATACTTTCAGTCATTTTAACAATGTAATACATAAATAAATATAAAGGGTGTTTGCTACATACAGTATGCTGCCATTCATGATAAATTCATGTTAGCACCTTTGGATGAGGAGCCCAAGTAGCACGATTAGCAAAGAAAATGACATTGCCGGGGTACAGGTACCACTTTTCAAATCCAGTGATGCACACAAGCATTGTTATTGGAATGCACTGACTCTTGTCAAAATAATACAAACCCTTTTTCATAAGAGCTGCAGTATAACTTGTACAACTCATTTGAAAATAAGTTAAAATGTTATGGAGAGGGGAAGTAAAAACAACTAAACAATGATCCCAAAACAATTGTTTTATTTTGAAATGCACAGGTTCACTTTCAGGGTGGAAACGATTTTTCTCTCTCTCTCTCTCTCTCTCTCTCTCTCTCTCTCTCTCTCTCTCTCTCTCTCTCTCTCTCTCTCTCTCTCTCTCTCTCTCTCTCTCTCTCTCTCTCTCTCTCTCTCTCTCTCTCTCTCTCTCTCTCTCTCTCTCTCTCTCTCTCTCTCTCTCTCTCTCTCTCTCTCTCTCTCTCTCTCTCTCTCTCTCTCTCTCTCTCTCTTAATAGATAACACAAAAACCTCGAATTTTAACAGGCGTGTGTAGACTTTTTCTATTCACTGTTATACCACGCTGGGCCTCGGAGAAAAAGCGCTAAGTGTCGGCTTTACCTCCCACCATGCGGTGTCAGGGTCCCCCTTCAGCAGTTCGATGTAGTCTCCCGTTTGAAAGGACAGAGCTGTCTTTCCAGGGGGTGCCGGTGTACCGTGGTAGTTTCTCACTGCTACCATCTTGGGACCTGAAAACACACATAGCATGCACATTTTGGGTGAATCATATTGTTTACAGAGCAATAATAGCGAGGTCATGCTTGATGATGTTGAGGAAATAGCTCCTCCCACCAGATGGCAGTAAAGAGCTATGCTTCAGTTTGTTTATTGTCTCATGAGCCTGCGCGTACACTAAGTGTACTTACCAGAGGACAGTCCAGGTTCCTGCAAATGATAAATAAACGAGACGGTTAACAGGATAATTATCATTGAGGCTTGATGCATAATTTCCAATATACATAAATGTAAAGTATTGTGCTTCGACTCACCAAGTCGAGAGGATCTGGAAGCAAAGGCAAGCGGAAGAGGAAGTCAGATAAAGAGGACAATAATGATAATACGTAATAACAAACAATAGCTTGGATTTACACGTTAAAGCAACTCCCAAGTTACGCAGTTCGACTTCTAAATAAATAATAGAAATATAAACTTGATCAGAAATAAATGAAAACATGAGCATAGTTTTTCATAAAGACTAGTTTGATAAACTATTTAACCACATAAACAAAATCCTTGACCAATTCATTGCACAAATGTCATGTTTCCACATTTTAGCGATGAAATCAGTCTAATCAGAAGGAGTGGAATGATTTATGCACTGTTTGGAGGGGGGTAAACGATAACAAAAGGACGTGTTAGATAACACAGACATACTGATTTTGCAGATGGTGATCACTTCCAGACACTCTTTGTGGGCTCCAGTTCCACACCGTGAGCAAAAGTAACCCTGATAGAAGATGCCCCTAATGGAGACACACACACACACACGCATGCAAGTTAATACGGAATGTTCTAAATGAACTTTGCGGACATGCTACAACAATTGCCCTGTGGGGATAAATAAAGTTTTCAGAATCGTAATTGACATGGATGCTTGTTTACAGTAAAAGCCCTGTGAGAAGATTCCCTTTTCTGTTTGATTATCCCTAAAATATATAGTTCCAAGAACACGCTGCTTTTCAACACTCACATTCATCACACACTGTCATCTTGACTCGTGAGTGTCATAAATCACAAGCAGACCGGTGGGGACACAGAGTTAATTAGCATGTAGCAGGGAGTGAGAATACTGGTACAAGCCTTTTTCCACTGGCTGGGAATTTAGGTCAGGCCAGCCATGAAATTTGTGGGTCAATACGCAAAGTGGAGTTTAGCCAAGCCAACTCTGCTCTGCTCAGTCTGGTGTGACAGAGGCAGACACGGCGATTTCAGGACACGGGTTATCCCCCATTCTGATGCTTCGACACTCTTAAATGAAGGTGGCCGGTGTTTGGAAGGATCACGTCAGACTCAGTGAAACATGTCACCCAACGCTTCATTTCCCCAAAGTGCCGAAAGTGTATACAAGAAGTTAACAGTTGGCTTTGGATCATGGAGATTTGATGAAACGCAAAAATATGAAAACAGTCATGATAATTGTGTCCATTTTTTTTAACATTAATGAATTATTTGCCAACTAATTTCATTTTTCATTACGTATATCGCAGATGCACATCACGCAAACATGTTTTTTTTTTTTTACCATTCTTATTTGACAAACATTACATTGACCTTCACGTTGCTGACAGTGAAGCAATGCAGAGCGGTACAAGTACACTGTTTAACTTTACACGACGTCCTTGCGCGGTGGTCCTTTGTACGACTTCAGGGAAGTAAAACGACACCTTCGTCATTGGTTTGGATGGTGTTGCTGAGTTTTTGTTGTTCTGCTTACCTGAGTAGCATCTTGCAGGCTCGACAGTTGGTGTTCTTATCGAACGTGTGCATTTGGAAGTTATGTTGGTTAGCCGTGGCCCTGTCCGGTTTGATGTTGGACCTAGAAGAATAATAGCCCCAAGAACCAATGAACAGAGACATGATTGCGTGAGGTCAGTCAGCCGAAGATGATATGCACCAACTGTATATACGGACTGAGCGACGTGTCCTTAACCAATACTCACATGGCCATTTCAAACTGTTCCATCCACTTCCTCTTTGTTTCTTCCGTTTTACAAAAAAACTGGAAGCCCTGCTTCCCTTGCAGGTGGATCAGGTAGAAGCCATAAGACCACTGGAGACAAAACACGAGCAAGCGGCACATGGCAGCGATGTCAATTCACGCAAAGAAGAGGTGATGCCCACTCCTCAAATCATGCACTCAAATTTGGGCGCTCCATTTATTTCCCCAAGTAAATGATGCGGTGCATGCTTTAGCAATGCTGGTGTACGAAAAAAAAGCTTGAAAGCCATTACGAGCAAGGTGCGTGCATTTGCCACACGGAGCCCCAAAAACACCAGCGCTGCTGTCGGAAAGTAGGCCATCACGAGAAGATGAGTGAACCAAAGTGTCACTTGAGCTTACCATTTTTCCACTTGACTGGTAAGCATGCAAAAAGAAAGACACCATAAAAAAGACACGGTTACACATGCAACATGGACAGACACATGCAGATTGAAACCAAAAGTCCATGTTTGACTGGCTGCCGTGTGGGCTCTATCGTAACATTTTTATGGACAATGTTGTTAAAGGCGCGTGATTTCTCAAGCATGGATGAGCACAACTAAGCACGTCACATCTTTTTTCTAAGTTCTAGATATGAGGATGCCGTCAGCCTTGAGATAAATGCCGTCATGATCGCGTCATGATGTTACATTCCCTGTCCCCCACACACAAAAAAATATATACATTTGCATATTTGACCTCATACCTTTTTCATGTCTCTGTTGTTCATGGGGTCATCGGACATTTTATACGACTGCAGTTCAATAATCTCTTTGAGCTCATAGCTATAACCTTTCCTTTTGCAGACAATGACCACTTTGTCAAACAGGAATATATACCTGAAAAGACACATGATAGCAAAGAGCCAATGTTCCCTTGAGACGTCACATTACATTCATGGATTGTTTTCTTAGCTTGCATTTTGGCATCGCTGAGACTCACCGGTCCTGTTTGGTACGGTTGACGATGGAGCAGACTTTAAGCTCTCCGTCTATCTTTGGCCTCCCATACTCCTCCAGCTTCACCTGCTGCTTAGGTCACACAGGCACTCAGGGTCAATTCACTGATTGTTATAACTAATGAGAGACTATAAATAATTCAGAAGCACATGAGGCTCAGTGAGAATCGAAATAGATGGGAGAGAATAATGACGCAGTCCCTGCTGGGATACATTATAACGTATAACTATAAACGGTAAAATACGGTGGAATTGAAATTAAATTGAAAGTTTCCCCACGTTCCTTAAGTTGCGTAACAAAATGGAAAGATAAATCACCTCTAAAATTGCTGAATAACGAGCTGCCGAAACAGCATCAGGATTTATGTCTCTTGTGCAAAACTTTAGCTCAGCGAGCATCTGGTTTTACATGGTTTTGTCACACATTGGTTCACTTATTTTTACACTTGGATCTTGGCTTTAGAATATTAAATGTGGCCTAAAACATTGCCTTCTTAGTTCAACTGTTGAAGGATTCATGATCGATTGACAGATTACCGTATTTTCCGCACTATAAGGTGCACCTAAAAGCATTCAATTTTCCCAAAAGCTGACAGCACGCCCGATAATCCGATGCACCTTATATATGGTGTTGCAGTCTCTTTTTATTCCCCATTGAGTTGTTTACCTGTTAGTGTTCCTATGCCATCTAGTGGTGATTATTAGGAGGAACCAATTTTAACCTAATTGACACACACTCAAACAGACAACTACTTTGTGAGCTCTGCACAGCCACAATGAAACGAAGATAATTCCAACAGCATATTTAACTACTGGGCGGCCCGGTGGTCCAGTGGGTAGCGCGTCAACCTCACAGTGCAGAGGTTGTGTGTTCGATCCTGGCTCCGGCCTTTCTGTGTGGAGTTTGCATGTTCTTCCCGGGCCTGCGTGGGTTTTCTCCGGGTACTCCGGTTTCCTCCCACATTCCAAAAACATTCACGGCAGGCTGATTGAACGCTCTAAAGAGTCCCTAGGTGTGAGTGTGAGCGCAGATGGTTGTTCATCTTTGTGTGCCCTGCTGGCAACCGGTTCAGGGTGTCCCCCACCTACTGCCGGAAGACAGCTGGTATATGCTCCAGCACCTCCGGTGACCCTTGTGAGGATAAAATGGTTCAGAAAAAGAATGGATGGATGGATAGTTAACTTCTGATTAAACAAAGGAAGAAGGAGACAAGCACGACTTCTAATATTGTGGATGTGAGCCCATGCCATATGTGTGCCTTTTTGTTGAATCAATTCCTAACTTTTGTCTTTCATTTATTTTTTTTTGTCATGCCAGTTTTATTTATATGTTTGATGTTCGTGTTTGTGACCAGTTCTCAATGTTACAGCTGTATTGGTTGTGAAAGCTCTAAATAAATAAAGTTGTATTATATTGTATTGTATTCCTGTAGCGTAACCATCTAGTGGATGCATAGCAAAACCACTGCCACGATTGTAGCTTCTGTTCTATGCAGCTTATAATGCAGTGCACCCTATAAAAGAAAAACATTTTCACCCTTACAGTGCAGAAAATACGGTATTTCAATTGCCACTGATTCTTATGACATCAAAGTTTGAGAAGACGACCAGAGTTCCACAACAGTCTGTCCTTTTTCATTAATTGTGCTCAGGTTGTTATATTTCTGGAGTGCCCGCCCAGCCATCAAGTGTGAAATTAAACAACCACGTGATGTTTACTTTTCCTCCCATTTCGGAAAATGTGTCAGTGAGCGAGCCTCGCTGCACCTTCAAAAATAAAGTCAAGTTCAGTGATGCTTCGGAAGCTGATAAATGAACTGCCACTAAACCACCTGCAGTGACATCCAAGAGAAAATACTTACAAGATTTTCTATCGAACTTTGGAATTCACTTATTTTCTTCAGTGTCTCGTTGTCCCGCTTGACCTCGTTGATGTACATGGCCAAGTCCTAACAGTGCAAAAAAAACCCCAAAATGTCAATTTCTGATTTACAATCAATTACAAATATGTGCAAGACACACCTGCATCGCCTCCAGCGCCTCCTTTAGTTGTTGCCTCTCTGGTCGGTCCGTCGAGTGACTCAAAAGTTCCTGGAAGGAAGGATTTGTTTTTGTGTTATGTTGTTTTATTGTCATCAACGGTGAAAATCTAGATGATATTGACCACTCATGGCAAGAGGGGCTTTGCTGATTGTGATGTACAGCAGCTCTTTACTCTGATTATCAAACCAACACTGATACGGCCCAGAATATAACGGAGACAACATCCATTGCATTAAAAATAGGACATCGGAGTGAGTTGCAAGAAGACTCCGGTTGTGAAATTGCAAAAACAAGAAAACCACGCGACTGCGGTTTCCCCACAAACAAACATTCTACATCTTTATGATCAGCAATCGCTTTTTTTCTCTTCCACCGGGGGGGAAGTAATTAAATGCTGCAATGATGTATGAAATGCCGTTGAGCTGCAATGAGAATTCGACGTAATAAATCATTGCGAATGGAAAAGCAGATGTTGTGCAACAGACTATACTTTTACAAATTCAAGTATACCCTTGCTGATGTCAAAAAGGAACCCTAAAGGCAGAACTCAATTGCAAATGTGAATAGGATATTTTCTCTGGATATTTATATGAGGGTCATTCAATTAAAAAGGTGAAATTTTTGGGATAAGGACTGCTAATATACAGTAGATAGAAGCTTACTTAAAAAAAAAAAAAAATCAACATCGTCTCCAGCACTGTCACACACTTCTCCCATCTGCGTGCACAAGCTTCCATATTAAAGCGTAAAAATATTTGGAGTGATCTCTTAGCCAGTCGCTCACAACACTCGTGACTTCAGCGTCACTTTCAAACTTAGGGCCTCTCATGAATGCTTTTGAGGGACGAAACAGGTGAAAGTCTGAAGGGGCATAATCGAGGCTGTAAGGGGGATGGAGTTCCCAGCCTAGCTTGTTGATGGTCTGCACCGTTTGGGCTGCTGTGTGAGGCCTTGCAAGATGACTACCTCTGACTGATGACCGCTGCGTTTGTGCTTTCTGTCTTTTTTGACCTGGCTCAGCAGTTTGCGATAGTTTGACAACGAAGTTTGAAAATGACAAAGTGTTGTGAGCGACTGGTTGAGACACAGTCCAAAGACTTGCTGATGCTGAGTGAATATGGAAGCTTGTGCACAGATGGAAAAAGTCAGTGACAGTGCTAGGAGAATACAGGTATATTCAAATTTTAAAAAATCTGTTTTAGAAGTCCTTATAAAAATGTTCTTTTTTTTAATCACCATATTTATTTAATGACCCTTGTATCTTATGAAAATGCAGAAATCTTCACACACTCTACGCTTCATTGGGTACACCTACAAAATTCCTTTGTAGTATTTCCCCCTTGCGTAGCATAGCAACGCATACGTGTGCCGTACTTCTTGGTCCGTGGGGTACTTTGAAAAACGCACGTCACTGTACAACTCAGGAGCTGTTGTATATTGTGAAAAATGAATTTGCTTTTGTTGTTTAATTTTGGTACCATTGAGTATTGTATTTCAGTCTGTTTGCTTTAAATTGAGACAAGGAAAATGACAACAAACATGGCCTCTGATTACACGAGGTCGCACTCTCACTAAGTGATTAACCCTTTCATGCACCAATAATGACAACTGAAGAACATGATCAGCTGGCCACTAGAGTAACTGCTGTCTCTGAAAGGGTTAAAAAAGTAAAGACAAGGGTTTCAAATGAGAGAATCTACAAAATCAAAATAAAGGGCTGTTTTGGGACACATTTTCAATCATGATGCGCATGCTAAAAATGGAACTCAAAGTAGAAATAGACTGACCTGATATGACTTGGACTTGGTGAGACACCGCTTGAGTTTCTTTCTTTTTTTTTTTTTTTGCGTGTTCATTTCATGGATGAAGATGAAAACGTTACTCAGATGATGTCTTGACATCAACTGAACACGTGTCCTGCGGCCAGTCACACTCTGTCATGTGCAATAAACGTACACGTCCGCCACGTCCCATGGCAACAGTATTCAGCGGCGCCTTCCTGAAGAGCGAAATGGGCTGAGCTTAATCTCGTCAATTCACGGTTGATTTGACCTGAGAGCCTTGCTGCAACTCAGGGCTGCAGGGGTTCGATTCACAGCAATAGAGAAGTCGCAGTACTGCCCGGACCGTCTCCCACCTAACATAGAGCACTTGCCATTCTGCAACGCATCATGAACTCGAATGAGTTCGATTCCGGCTCCGGCCTTCCTGTGTGGAATTTGCATATTCTCCTCATGCCTGCGTGGGTTTTCTCCAGGTACTCCGGTTTCCTCCCACATTCCAAAAACATGCATGGTAGATTGATTGAACACCCAAGATTGTCCTGAGGTGTGATTGTGAGCGCAATTGTTCGTTATTGTTCATCTGTGTGTGCCCTGCAATTGGCTGGCAACCGGTTCAGGGTGTCCCTCGCCTACTGTCCGAAGATGGCTGCGATTGGCTCCAACACGTCCCGCGATACTTGTCGCAATAAGTATATTAGAAAATGGATACATGGATGAAATTCCAAGCTGGTGGACCTCAAGGTGAGCGTCACACCTGATGGTCATACAAATGTTTGCTATTTGTATGAATAACTAACTAAAACCATGAATTATTCAATGAACAAAATCGGCCAATCCTTCCAAGGCTGAAAAAACTGCTCTCAAAGCCCACAAAACACGAAATCCAGTTCAGAGTGGCTACGGAACGAGTGTGTGAACATTAAGAATCAAACACTCACATGAAATAATACATACCATAAACAAATAATACAACCATAAACTATGATCCTACAACATTTCAAACATTTGCTCAGAAATGGACTGAGTTGTTTTGATATACCAAAACACACTCCAAAATAATACGTACGATCTCTGAGGGTACAGGTTAGCCCACTTAGTCCAAAGACTGATGAACATTCAAAAAAATAAATAAATAAAAATACAACAACAACATAAGATACAAATGAGGATGATAAAGAGATCAGGGAGATGCAAAGGTGTGGATGTAGCAGAATGAAAATGCAAGGCTTGAATTTCACGGAATATTTACAAGGTCATTTTGTTAACAAAAAAAAAAAGTTTTCAAAAATGAATTGTTCAACGTGCAGGGATGAATGAGCATGAGGCTATGATGGTAGTTTTGAGTCGTTGAACAAATAGTTCTGAAGTCATTGAATAATCGTTTTATTGATCGTGATTTCAATCTCAATTCGAATGATGGTGATGATTATTTTTTTTTTGCAGAATGGTCCAGCAAAAATGGACCTACCTTGAGCAGTAAGTGATACTTGAGCACCCTCTGCATGGGAACCACTAGAAGATCCTGCAGCTTGAACTTGCCTTCCTGCACTTTCATCGTACATTCCTGTCGCAAGCAACAACACGCACAGTCGGGCTGTTTATTACACATTGTGTCGTGCAGCATGTTGTATTTTCTACCCAATTCAGGGACATGCATTCTTTGTTAACAATTCATGGCATTCCGTTACTATAGCAGTGACGTGTTGCATATTTTGCGTGGCATTACATGAGCCACAAATGAACGGACTTGCCGTGCCAGCTCTTTCTGACACGAATGCTGTGCATGCTGACTTGGAGGTTCCTTTGACCAGACCAAATGGCATGCTTCCACGAGCACCTGTCCGCCTATATTGGCTCCCCCAAAGCGTTTTTTACGTCTCGGCGTGTGTTCAAGTTTCCGTAACTGTGTGGCAACGCGGGAGGTTTATTCCTCTTTAAACGAAGTCATTTTGCAAAATGACTGTGTGGGAAGCAGTTGTATCATCGTACAAAAGCTTTTGAGAGAGATTACAATCCCCCCCCCCCCCCCCCCGTTTCATTCCAGTGATTGCCTTCCCGTGTGGAGTTTGCATGCTTTCCCCGTGCCTGCGTGGGTTTTCTCTGGGTGCTCTGGTTTCCTCCCACATTCCAAAAACATGCATGGCAGGCTAATCGAACACTTTAAATTGTCCCGAGGTATAAGTGTGAGCGCGGATGGTTGTTTGTCTCTTTGTGCCCTGCCATTGGCTGGCAACCAGTTCAGGGTGTCCCCCCCCTACTGCCTGAAGACGGCTGGGGTTGGCTCCAGGACGTCCCGCGACCCTTGTGAGGACAGGCGGAATGGATGGACGGCATATAACAAAATATTGCAAATACCTACAATTTTATTTGTGTATATTGTAAAAAAAAAAAAACAGCTGCCAAATGTGAAACACAAAGGCATTTTACGTAAAAGTTTAATCCGAATCACCTGCTTGAGAAATGTACTTGAAAAGAATCAAATGAAAACAAATGAATAAAAACACTTGACGAGTATGAGTGCAGGTTATTACCTCTACTTTGATCTTCACATCCTCCCGTGTTGCTATTAGTTCATCCAGTGTCTTCTGAGCGTTCTCCATGTGGCTGCAGTACTGGCCATAAATTAATAACCTGAGCACAGAAAATCAAACACAAATCAGACACAATTCAAATTCATAATTCAGGCAGTGTCGTAAAATGGAGTGTAGGATAAATGTTCTCTTCTTAAGACCATCTTATTCTCCAAACTGTAATAACGTGTAGGCTTATCCTGTTTTTGACAACTCTAAAAAACTGACATATTTTTATCCACGAGTTTATGTTATCAAATGTACTTCATCATCATCTGCAATCTCGATCGATTTCTCCGAGTGTAATTTTGGCTCAAGCCGTTTGTTGCCTTGAAGGCCAGCTACGGCTGAATCTAAAGTCAACTCACGTCAGCAAATTGATACCTTTTATATCAGGTACTTTTTAGCCACTGAACTGATCAAGGCTGCTTTTGCGTCTTCCTCTTGATCATTGCCGTATTCATCAACAAGTATGTTCATTTTGGCTGGTGGATTTTAAAAAGGACATTTGGAGCCGAGTCTTATCAGTGTTGATTTTTTTTCATCTAATTGATCACCAAATGTGCTGTCTTTATGTGTGTTTTTCTTCAAAGATGTGTGTATGTTTTTGTACATACACAAAAAAAAGGTTCTAAGTAATCACAGTCTACAGACAAATAAACTGAACAGCAATGTAGTTACAGTCCTTATTGTATATTGTACCTGACAGGTATTATTTGATTCATTCGGGTGACAAGCAGTTAATATGTCTGAATGGAATGCGAATGCAATCTGTCATATTAACATATTGAAAAGATAAATCAATGGTTCTTCCACTCCGTCAATTTAACTAATCTCCAATTAGTATTACTGTGGCCGAGCACACCTTTATTTTTGTGGCAAAACACAAAATGCTAAATCACCCCAAAAATATAATGCTGCTTTACAGATTTTAGATCAAACGTGTGAGTAGTTTGAAAAATAAAATCGTGAAATCTGGTTAAGACCTGATGACTAATTAGCAATCTATCAAACCCCAAAAAGGCCATCCTTAGTTTTCAAATCACAGGGAGGAATAATATGTCTTTGTGGAACCGCTCAGAAAAAACAGACAGCCCGGAATAGAGTCTAAACCAATTAGGACAATGTGCTCCACATTAATTTTAAGATTTATAACAAAATGTGAGAGGTGAGCCGTGGAGCGATTTCCCACAACGGGGGAATATGTGAATAAATGTATTATCATTTGGATTGAATTGTGAATACCATGAATAAGTAATGACTACATTTGAATCCCAGGGCAATATTTGAAGGGGTCTCGCCAATAAAATGTAATGACTGAGGGCCAAGAAAAAAGATGGTGCTTGATTCTGCTGTGCCGAGTTGCTCTTATCAGGATGCGAAGGGAGAAAAATCGGTTCATTTTGAGCAGTGAGGATATGAAGCCCATGTTCATTAGATATCATAATGTAAACCTGACATAGATGAAGAAGTTCAACCACGGGGGGAGCACAAATGGCAGCCTAACTTGGGTGTTTCCCACAGCACGTGGCATATATTCTTTTCGCCCACTGAGTACAGAATAGGCCGCTAGCAATGATCACAGTGTGCCTAAGAGAGTTGGCATCCCGGCATGGTAATCTAACATGGGGAACCTTGAAGTCGAATCAAGCTCCTCAAAGATCTGCGGGGGAGACGACAGCAGTGTGACACTTGCGTGGATGGCACCGCAGGTTGGGAATCTACAATCGCTAGCTACATTGAAATGGCAGCATTCCAATCCGAACCATCATCAAAGCTTTTTACCACTGCATGGATGAGCACTCTCATTGTAATGTGGCGCTTCGGTAATTAAGTGCCGACTCCATGATTGAAAATACAATTGATGCACAAAATAAGTTGCCAGCCGTGAGAGCCACTCCTTGTCGTCATGGTAACAAACGCTGTACTTGAAGCGGGTTTATTAGATGTTATTATTTTTCTTTTTTAAATGCTTCCTTTTACTTCAGTTGTAATAGCTTGAGTAATAGTTTATTATTATTATTATTTTGTAGTTTTTGGTCTCATTTTCGAAAGTTCTGCACTTTAGCCTGCAAGCTAGCGAAGTGCGGCATTAGCGTTAAGATGTGAGCCACGATGTGTGGATGTCAGGTAGCAAGGTGGTGGTCGGACCCAAAAAGCAGGCAGGAGGGAGGAACGGGGTGTATTTGAAGAATTGTATTCAAAACAAAGAAAACTAAATCCAAAACACACAAAGTCCAAAGTATCAAACAAAAACCATGACTAAATCCAAAACATAACTATGAACTAAACATGACAGAAAACAAGAGCAAACAGCAACACACATGACAGTTGCGAGAAACAACAATGACCCGACACCATCTGTGTTGTGTCATTGTTGTGTTCGGGCAGGAGTCCTTTTATACAACTAATTACCAAATGACCAACAGGTGTGCAGCTGCCGGAGGAGCCTTACAGTGCCACCTGATGGTCCCTAAACCGAATCATGACAGTGGAGGTGACTGCACACTTTCCACAACTTGCTCCAAGGTAGGGCTTGAGTGATGATAGTTTAAACTCGTCGCTAGTTAAGATAACTTATCTTTCCACCCCAAAAAGTAAATCCGAAAACAAGAAATCCCAATCTCACACACTCACAAATTATGGTCCCAATTATACACTCACGGCTACCGGCAAATTGGGAGACTGAAGGTGACACGTAACACTGCTGTCACCTCATTTTATTAGTTGATCATCTTTGACTGCACGGTCATGATCAATGGCGTATCTCCGCAGCTTGACTCCCCACTGCGGTGAGTCTCCATCAAGCGTTTGATTAAGACTTGCTCTGCAGTGGAGGAGATGGCTCCCCTCAACTACTTCTCCATGGCAACTTTGTTGAGAAGTATTCTTAAGTGGTGGGGAATTCAAACAATAACTTGAGAGATTGTAATGATGGAAAATTTACCAAATTGTTTTTGGGGAGTGCTACATTTCTTGTACAAAGTAAATGTGTTCATTGAAAGCAACAATCAACAAAAACTAGAGCAGAGCACAAATCGGCGGTGACCCTAATAGAGAATTAGAATCAGAATCATATTTATTGGGCAAGTATGTAGTACACACAAGGAATTTGTGTCCTGTAGTACAGGCTCCACTAGTATTATCAATAACAAGCAACTATGATAAACAAGGACATGACAAATAAGTATCGAAAGACATTGTGCAAATTACATAGCAGAGGTAAAGTGATCATTGGTGGAATACAACAACTATGATGGTTGTGCAGTTAGTGCAGGTAATCGCTGCACCATTTTCAAAGTGACCAGTAGCAGTATCTGTAGAATAACTTCAAGTGTACAATTGTACAGAAAGTACTTGAGTGCTTTAAAGTCTCTGGTGCTGTGGAATATAGATCCATGACAATTCTTGAAATATGTACAGAGCCTTTATAGATTTGGTTTCCTGTTTAGGGAGTTAATGGCGAGAGGGAAGAAGCTATTTGAGTGTCTGCTGGTTTTGACGCTTGCCTGAAGGGAGTAGCCGGAAAAGGTGGTGGGCAGGATGTGGGAGGTCCGTTCGATTTTAGAGCTGCGAATTGGCCACGAGCAACCGACGCTGAATCAGAATTTGTGTTTATCTGCTCATTTTGTTTGTGACTGCCAATTGTGGATTAAATCAAGTCTGAAAATTCAAATCATTGGAAGGCTGGAAACACAATGGCATCGAGTAATGCAGAAAATTGTTACAGTCTCATCAGCAAAATAATGACCACTAACGAACAACACTTGAACTGAAATCTCCTTTCCATCTTGGCATGAACTGTCCAAGTTGACAACAGTAAAGATGTACATTTTTATTTGAGAAACAATTTACATATGAGAGTGGAGATTGTATGGCTCATACTCTGTCGTATCCAGAGCTACAACAAAACAATGGGGTAAGTGTGTTTATTTTCATCTTTTGGATCTGTGTGTTCTACCAAAGAATGGATACCAACTGTTCAACAATGTAACCTCAATCTACTTGTAAACTGAAAATAGTACCTCGTTGTGCCTTGTTTGACCAATGTAAAACAAAAACAAATAAATAAATAAATAAATAATACATGTCGTGGCTATTGCTTTGCCGGCCATGTACCTTAGATGTAGCATAGGTAACTTCATAATGTACATTATGGATCAAAATCATATTGTACTAATTCAAAAAAGGAATAGTGAAAGTCAAGTCTGCTGGAAACAAATGAATATTCCTACAAAATAAAATCATTAAAGCTTCATGCAGTGTGAGGGGGGGAAAACAACAACAACAACAAAAACAACAACTATATTTACAATGTAATGACAGTGTTTCATTGGTGTCAGAAGCTTGCTACTTCCACCCATGAGTGCCAGAGGGCTAATGAGCACATTGCAGCATGCAGCCACTTCTTGGCCCAGGCATCCATAATTAGTCCATCACATACGCTCCACTTGACACCAAGTCTGGGCACAGCACACACAGTAGGAGGTAACCACTCATCAATTCCTTTTCTATGTTTTCACACTCTCTAAAAGTGAGAAACATTCACATGTTAGTATAACTCGAGTTTGGGCTGGATTTTAAAAAGTGATGAAACAATTTGAATCGATTTTCCTTTACAAATGCAGATATCGGGTTAGCACACTGACCTCACAGTACAGAGGTGGAGGGTTTGATTCCAGCTCCAGCCTTCCTGTGTGGAGTTTACATGTTCTCCCTGTGCCTGCTTGGGTTTTATCGGGTACTCCAGTTTCCTCCCACATTCCAAAAACATGCATGGCAAGCTCATGGAACACTCTCAATTGTCCCGAAGTGTGATTTGTGAACACGAATAGTTGTTTGTCTATGTGTCCCTTGCAATTGGCTGGCAACCAGTTCAGGGTGTACCCTGCCTACTGCCCGAAGACAGCTGGGATAGGTTCTAGCACGCCCCGCAACCCTTGTAAGGATAAGCGGATCAGAAAATGGATGGGTGGATGGAAATTCTGATATTGGTTCATAAAATAATAAAATAACAATCGAATAAAGGATATCTTATCTTAAAACCATAAATCGATCCTTTTATGTCATGAGTATGAGTTGTTTTCCCCCCCTCATCGCATCTCTAAGATAAGATAAGATATCCTTTATTCGTCCCACAATGGGTAAATTTACAGCCTGCAACAGCAAGAATGTATGTAGAAAGAAGAAAGGATAAAGGGTCAATGGGTGTCAATTATATACAAATTAATGTGTTTTGGTATTTGTGGGCTAAACCGGTCCCTAATGGTGGGGTCCACTGTAGTATAGTGTAGCACAAGGTAGTACAATCCTTCACAACTGCAGGCTGACTCAAAGTCGAGGCGCGCCACTGAGGAAATCTCGTAGCAAACCAGAAGCGACAAGCTATCGTGAGAGCTAATACCCTCTGACACATGGCATTGGGGCGCTCTCACCTCTTTTGAACTCATGCGACACACAGGAAATGGAGTAAGTGGTGCTGAAATGCTCGTATGAGGAGCCTCATTGCGTGGTCATGATGAAGCACTGCAAAGAAATCAGGGAGCCGGATGACTTTGGAAAAGACTCAGGGAATGTCGCAGATGAGGATGTCAAGATGAGAGGGTGCTAAGATGGCCATTGACTTTCGAGGGGTGCCTCTTTGCCCACGTTTCCATTCACTTGCGCTCATGCCTTTTAAGAATCGAGCTGCAGTCGTGATAAACCGGTGACATTTTCAGCATGGCATTCAGCTCAATGACAAATAAGAAAAAGGGGCTTTTCATCTTTCGTGCCAACATGAGAGAAAAATGATTCAAGCACATTGTTGTAAAGGTCACCGGGACTTACAAGCATAGATAACCAAATTAATTAGCCAGCTAGGTCCTCAGGAACATCACCAGGATGTCTGATGAGGCAGTTCAAATCCCCCGGTCACTGTTGTGTGTGGCCTCGGAGAGACAAGACAGTGGCGGCGCCATAATGAGGACCGTTCACGTGTCAATCACATGCATCGAGCCAAAGCTTGTGACGCAGAAAATCTGCAAATCTAATGAACTCCTTTCTCAAAATAACCCTCTGTCATATTTTGGAGAATGTCACTAAATGTAAATATGAACAATGTCATCAGCCAATTTGTGTTTGAATAGCAGCTGAATATAAAATATTTGTGTCCAAGAAATGGGTAAAGTTCTGTTTAAAAGCAGGATATTGAAGAATGCAACAAACGCCTGCATGAATAATTTAGTGGCAACGTGGGATGAGGCAATTCTTCACAGAACTACCAAAATGCAAAAGGCAGGCATAGAAAAACATCTTTGGTTTGAGAAAGCATGAAACGTGTTTGGCCTGACCTTAAACTTACAGGTATAGTTGTATATTTTTAAACTATCCTGTTGGGTTGTTTAGGCATGCAAAATGATGGATCTGTACGACTTAAGATTTTGGAAGCATTTTGCTCAGCATCAGGGGGAGAGGAGGAGTAAGGTGTGGTGTGAGACGCCCTGTAAATCTGCACAAGAACGGGCTGGACTAAGTTTTGGTATTTTCGCAGACTTGTATAAGCATTTAAAATAAATAAATAAAATAAAATAATACAGTAATACAAATGTTTAAAAAAGTGTTTTGCGCCATTGTGGGCGGGACCAGTCAATTTGTTTCGCTACCAATCGAAGTGGCTTTTCTCATGCCCTTTAAATGCCATGCATGAACGGCACTGACATTCCTTGACATGGCAGAAGAAGACATTGAATCCAATGGCAGGTTGAGGAGCGCAAAGTACTATATAAGGAACTGCAAGCAGACCTCCGCAGGCGGATAATATGAAGTTGGCTAAAGAGCTCAAGGATCTGCGAAGCGGGCACTTCAAGTATGTATGCAATAATTTGAGTTTCACCATCAATTCGACATGATTCCCAACCTTTCTTGAGCCAAGGCACCCATTTTAGATGGAACAGCAACTAATTGTACTTTCGCCCCGCCCATTTCCTCCCGCACCATGCGCCCATTCCCTGGAAACCAAATGTAACATGCCTCCATTTATGGTTACTCAACACAGCAGTCAGCTTGTAATAGCAAGTCGTAACGCCTTTGACACTTCATAAACTAAAGTTTGTTATCCTACAGCTGTTCCAGCGGCTGCCACACTAGATCATAGAGGACAGACAGCAGAGTTATGGGTGACTTTGTTGACAAGATAAATGTGAGACACAGTTGATGCATCTCCTGTTAAAAAGTAGAGTGCAGCATTGCCCTGCCTTTGCAAAGAAATGTGGTATGCAATGTGTAAAAGCATGAAAAGTACACACACCTGGACAGAACATTCACGGGCAAAAAAAAAAAAAAAAAAAAAAGACATGGAGCTTGCTCTTACAGTAATGACCGTATCATTGAAGGGAAATGGCATATCCACTCCCACTGTGGAATCACGACCGGGGGTAGAACCGATCACCACCTCCATCACCATTACCTTGGAAGCGGCTACACAGAGCACGGCAGAAAGGAAAACCACCGCCACCCCACTCACGACTGCAAATTATCCACTCAGACTGTATCTCGGGAAAATGTGCAAGGGCCAGATTCAAGGGAAAGAAAATGTTGCTCACAGACTCCGACCGCAACTATCCCTGGTAACTTACAGTCCATTTGTCAGCTGCAAATGATTGTCTAACTGAATCCTCAGTACTATTTGCCAAAGAGAAATCAAATCAAATGAGGGCAGTGAGCCGGAGAGTGACGACTGGGGTGAAAGGGATGTTATTGCGCAAAAATGCACTTCCTGTATTATCCAGTGTCCTCGCTCAGTCCAAAAGCATGCTATATTCGCTGAACCGAACTGTCTGCCCGTAATTGGCTGAAGATCCCGTGTTGAGGTGTCCAAATCAAATGCATCTTACAGGCATAAACCAAATTGTGTATTTTTTTTTATGTAATTTGAATCCGAATTATTTCAGAAGCACAACATCAGCACAGGGAGAAATCAAACATTGACATACCGTTCCTTGAAGTCAAGGAAGATCTTTCCCAAACCGTTTCCTCCGGTGACCATGTTGAGGTCAATGGCTCGAAGGAGAGCAAAATGTACTTTGATGACATCCTGAGGAAAAAATAAGAGGCTTGTTTTCAAAGTTGCATGCCACTTGGGAAACAACAACAACAAACAGTTTTTGGCCGCAGGCACAAGGTCGACCCCGAACGCCACGTGAGTTGCCCGCGGGTCTGTTTTTAAAAAACAGCCCATTCGTGAATAGGCATTGCGATGCTCGAGTGATGTCATCTAAGTGATCATTTGAAGAGAGATTTAAAATAATCATATGTAGTATATTGATATTTATCTGCTTCTTACGTTGCGAAATCATTGCCGTTACTCATTGTGAAAAATGATGAACATGATGCGATGACAAATATAACAATAAAAAGTCATTGGAGCAAATTTGTTGTTTCAGAGGCGTGTATCAAACTAGGAGCGCTTCCCCCCGTGTTAATCGCTACCAAAGAAATAGCTCTGGGTATGTTGGTGAAACCTGACACTGACTGGATTATAGCGAACGTTTCTTGAAAACAAGGCAGAAGGTCGAATTGTGGAGGCTTAACTTTGAATGTACAAATCATCATTTCATACCCAAACATTTTGCACATTATTCACCAGGCGCACAACACAGGGAAGAAAGTGTAGCTCCAGACACTGACCTCAAAGTTGACGAAGATGGCCTCCATGTCCTGCTGACTCACAATTTGCCTCAGTGGGATCATGTAGTTCTTTAGTGGGTGGAAAAAAAAAAACAAGTCGCGAAAGCCATACCGGTGCACTGTATATTCATAAACAAAGACTATTTCATCCAAAAGGGAACCTGCTCGTTCTACACTTTTAGGGCTGTCACATTTCATCATCATCATACGAACAACTTGATCAACAACCAAGTGCTGAAGGCTTTATTAAGCCCAACTCAATTAAGCTTAACGAGTCCTATGATCATAAGGAGACTGTTTAATCTCATTTCGTCTTGTGCTGGTGTGATGCAGGAAACTCAGGATACACATTTTGGTTAATGAAATTAGTCGGGGCTCATGATTTGTTTCTTACCCGCACCTCGCCAATGAAACCTGTCCACATGAAAAGTGATGTCTTAGCAATGCTGATTTCCACTTATTAAAGCGAGGGAAGGGACTTTGAATGGGCGTGTTTACTAGAGAGGGTGGGACACAGGTAACCCACAGTAAGCTAGAGAGTTTCCATTTCCCACATAGCAGCGCATTCATTTTGGGTTTTTTTTCCAAGATGGCACTATAGTTAGCAGCCGCCGGCGGTGTTCTTCAAGAGCCTTGTTTTCTTTTGTTGTTTTTGTCTTTTGTATTGTCACATGGTGTTTGTTGTTACGTCGTGTGGACCCGATGTGGATTGTTTTCAGTGTTTTTTTGGCCACGACATTCGTCAAAGACGAAAAATCTGCGCTTCGTTGCACCTTCTTGGCAGCACGCATGAACCGTGAACGATTTTGATTGGGAGTACCGTTTTGGTCCGGATATAAGACGGCCCTGATTATAAGACGAGCCCCTCTTTTTTTTTTTTGAAGTTTGAAAAATGACTTTTTGAACACCAAATTAACTTTTATACAGAAAATAATTACAGTACATCTGAAACAAATGATTATAACAATATATTTGAGAGAAAAAGCATGATATTTTGCCTCATTCAAATCTTAATATCTGAACCTCTAAATATGTCAACTAAAGTACAATCACATTCGTAAATGAATGGCTTCTGGTTTTTGAAATGTAAATTACATCATAACTTCAACTGTCAATGGACAGCTGCCGGTTAACCTAGCCGATATTCGACCCACTTTTCTCCAGATTGTCGCTATGTTTCTCCATTTTCTGTTATCTCTTCTATTATTTTCTTCTCTTTTCTTTCTTACTGCTATTTTTTATTTTTCTTCTTCATGCTATCGTTATTTTTATTTTTATTCTTCGTGACAGGGGTGCACTTTGGCCTGGGGAGTCAAGTTCAGCATTCACTTCAATGATATCTGGCGCCATCTCGCGTTGTGAATGGGTATAATGTCTAGACCCCAAATATAAGACGACCCCCACTCTTTCAGTCTTATTTCAATGCAAAAAACTTATATCCAGGCCAATACGGTAATGTTGGCGCTATTTGACTGTTGGTGCTGGTCAGCCCCGGGGCGCTTGCTTTTTTTTCCCTGCGCCCCGGGGCACCCCATGGATGGCTTGTCGAGCCGTGGATGAGGAAAGGAGCGTATTTGGAACTGAGAATCCCTGCTTGGAATTGAAGTGGATTTACCGGTACATGGGACAGGACAAGTGAACCAATCTCTTTTTCCAAATGTGGGCATGCATCCAGCACACAACATGTCCTCACTCACCTTCTCAATGTCTTCGAGAGTCTTATAATACTTGGCCTCAGTCTCCTGGATCTCGACTAAGCAGCAGTTCCTCTTGTCATCTTCCGTCATGCCCATTTTCTAGAACGCACAGAAGTAAATAACCAGTCAGAGTAATTTTACTGTTTGTAAAAGACTGTTTGAGAGCTACCTCCAACTGTTCTTAGCATGCTACACGACAAGGGGTGCTGTGGTTAAAAAAAAAAAATTAAAAAATGTGGTGGTGAAAATAATAATCCATAACTGCAAGAGTCCCCGAATCACAACTGCAACCATATAATCAATTAAAAAAGGAATATACAGTATCATACTTCTCAAACATATTATGCATATTCTCATTGTTCTGCCCACAGTAAGAGTTTCGGGAGCCTTTCTTAAAGGTGATTGTGTTTGAAAGAATCTCCATTTAGTTGTCGCAATGCATTGTGGGTAGCAGACGTCGTGATTCGTCAGACGAGTCACTGCAGAAAGCCTCACTGTGGTCATTTTAGCCGGTCCTCCTGTGTTACATTTCTTTAATTTACACCATGTAAATTTGATTGTTTTTAGAGGTATGTTTCAGAGATCGTTTTTATCAAGTGTTGTCCCTGAAACTTGCTAGCTCGGAGCACTGCGTATGAAAGTAGCGATGCCGCTAAGCTAGTGCTAACGAGCGAATTAGCGAAAGCATCACGAAAATGCTTTTGTTTGTAATTGTCACACTTAGAGCTGCATTTCTGGCTATTGTTTGGCACTGGACAATTTGTGTTGTATTTATTTTGTGACAAGAAGCTTATGCATGTTTTAATCTGTTTATTCTAGTTTCACTCTACATTTTCATCGGAACTGATGTCACAGTTGTTCACTGTACGCTGTCAAGCTGACCGAAATAAAGGGGCAAGACGCTCAGTTTCCTGGCTCATGAAGATATGAATTTGGCTTGCTGTTGAACTGCGTTAACATACCCAGTGTATCTAACACGCAGTGATGACAGTACACACATTTTCTCATAACATGTCATGCAAATGATCACCCAAGCACCCGCCAATCTCCCCAATCGACACAGGCAAAAACATCTAAAACTATCTTGCGGTCTCAAACCCGCTATCAAGGCGCAATCAAAAAGCAGATAAATTGTTTGAGGTATTAGGAGCATGTTTATCTACGATGTGTAAGGAATCGTAGTCATCCCCTGATGTCACATTTGCTCCCATGGGCACGGAGCAGCTGCCCCGTGCATCTAATTAACACACTAATTGGCAAGTCTTCCTTTAGGGACGCTTTTGTTGTTGGTGTTGTTGTTTTTGCCAAGTGATGTTAGTCTGTGGGCGAGGACGGGTGTTGTTGGGTTCACTTTGAAGCCGAGATTGATCATAAGCACAGCAGCACTCACCTGCATGTATCGGATCTGCAGCATGAGAAAGGCAAATATCGGTCACAAATATCAAAACAGACGCGGAAGAATCACAAAGCACGTCAGGAACTAGAATCACTTACATCAACGCAGATAAAATCCACCATGGATTTTGCCTTTTTGGTGTGTCATTGTCCAAAGACTTACACACAAAAAAGTAAAAACAATTCCCGGTGTCATAGTCTTAGCAGTTTTCCCGTGGACTTGGAATGCTTTTACAGTTCATTTGTGAGCACTTCTCAGCCTGACAGACTGTCATATAATGCTTAAATTACCGACATTGCTTTCTTAGAAAAAAGGATTTAGTCGTAATCCTGTGGATGTGTTTTAATTTCTGGTTATTCAGTCAAAATATTAAGAGTGAGGTTGTCAGTGTATTTGAAAAGTGGCATCCCATTTATTAGGATGCCATTGTGATACTGATGCCTTCACCCAAAAAAAACAAAAAAATTGAAATAAAGACAGACCAACCTTTGAGAGACACACATACAGAATTCCACCTCAATCCCATGTGGTTTGGGTTTATGTCTTGCTCAAATCAGATTTTTTTTTTCTTTCTTATATTGATCTGTGGCGGCCCAGTGGTTGACTGGTCAGCACGTGAGCCTCACAGTGCAGAAGTGCACGGTTCGATTCTGGCTCCGGCCTCCCTGTGTGGACTTTGCATGTTGTCCCCGTGCCTGTGTGGGTTTTCTGCGAGGACTTTGGTTTCCTCCCACATTCCAAAAACAGGCATAGCAGGTTAATGGGACACTAAAATTGTCCCTAGGTGTTAGTGTGAGCGTGAATTGTTGTTCGTTTGTGTTTGCCCTGCGATTGGCTCGCAACCAGAACAGGGTGTCCCCCGATTTGAAGATGAAGATGAAGACAGCTGGGATAGGCTTCAGCATGCCCCGCGACCCTTGTGAGGATCAACGGGTCAGAAAATGGATGGATGGATAGTGATTTGTAGATACCAGTGTGACCAAGACTTAAGGTGTGATTCGGTGTCCAGCTCAAAGCCCTCACCATGGGTTGTCGTACTTCCACCTTGATGATGTCCTCATAGATGTCGTCGCCATCATCCTCACACGGGACACAGTCGTAGATGTCATCCTCACCCAGGTCGTGCTCACTGGAGGAAACAAAAATCCAAGTTGGTTAAATGACCAAGCGCTTACCTCTCTGAGCCCCTACACACCTGCCCAGCGCCTCAGGTATGTGGACCAGACATTATTAGAAGTACCAAGAACTAAACTGAGGCTCAGAGGGGATCGAGCCTTTTCTGTTGCTGGTCCCTCTCTCTGGAATGACCTCTCACTGAACATTCGGCAAGCCTCCTCGCTGCCCATCTTCAAAACCCTCCTCAAAACTCACAATTCTTTGGCATTCGACTCAGCATGACTTAGATTTGTTCTTGATTTTACTGCTTGGTGCTTTCTACCGCCTTTATTACCGATTTGTCTTACTGTTTATTGTATATGTTAAATTGCTCCATGTACAGCACTTTGTATGCAGCGATGGCTGTTCGAAAGTGCTCTATCAATACAATTGAATTGAAAGAGCTCCTCTTTAAAAAGCTTGTATTAGCTTTAATGCACATTGGGCTAACGTTTTCTTGCTATCCGGACAATATGAGGTTGACAAAAGTTTCCGCTGTGGTAACGTATTGGGCCAAAAGAAAAAGAAGAAACGTGTATTTAGTTATCGGCATTCTACATACACTATCCATCCATCCATCCATCATCTACCGCTTATCCGGGGCCGGGTCGCGGGGGCAACAGCTTTAGCAGGGAAGCCCAGACTTCCCTCTCCCTAGCTACTTCTTCCAGCTCTCCCCGGGGGATCCCGAGGCGTTCCCAGGCCAGCTGGGTGACGTAGTCTCTCCAGCGTGTCCTGGGTCTTCCTCGGGGTCTCCTCCCGGTGGGACATGCCCGGAACACCTCACCAGGGAGGCGCTCAGGAGGCATCCGAATCAGATGCCCAAGCCACCTCATCTGGCTCCTCTCGATGTGGAGGAGAAGCGGCTCGACTCTGAGCCCCTCCCGGATGACCGAGCTCCTCACCTTATCTCTAAGGGAGAGCCCGGACACCCTGCGGAGAAAACTCATTTCGGCCGCTTGTATCCGGGATCTCGTTCTTTCGGTCATGACCCATAGCTCGTGACCATAGATGAGGGTTGGAACGTAGATCGACCGGTAAATTGAGAGCTTCGCCCTTTGGCTCAGCTCCTTCTTCACCACGGCAGACCGATACAACGTCCGCATCACAGCAGACGCTGCACCGATCCGCCTGTCGATCTCTCGCTCCTTCCTGCCCTCACTCGTGAACAAGACCCCAAGATACTTAAACTCCTCCACTTGGGGTAATATCTCCTCCCCGACCCGGAGGGGACACTCCACCCTTTTCCGACTGAGGACCATGGTTTCAGATTTGGAGGTGCTGATTTTCATCCCAACCGCTTCACACTCGGCTGCGAAACGCTCCAGTGAGAGTTGTAGAGCCCCGTTTGAAGGAGCCAACAGCACCACATCATCTGCAAAAAGCAGGGATGAAATACTGAGGCCCCCAAAACAGACCCCCTCAACGCTTCGGCTGCGCCTAGAAATTCTGTCCATAAAGGTTATGAACAGAATCGGCGACAAAGGGCAGCCTTGGCGGAGTCCTACCCCCACTGGAAACGGTTCCGACTTACTGCCGGCAATGCGAACCAAACTCTGACATCGGTGGTATAGTGACCGAACAGCCAGTATCAGGGGGTTCGGTACCCCATACCCACGAAGCACCCCCCACAGAACTCCCCGAGGGACACGGTCAAACGCCTTCTCCAAGTCCACAAAACACATGTAGACTGGTTGGGCGAATTCCCACATACCCTCAAGGACCCTGCTAAGGGTGTAGAGCTGGTCCACTGTTCCACGGCCGGGACGAAAACCACACTGCTCCTCCTCAATCTGAGGCTCGACTTCCTGACGGACCCTCCTCTCCAGCACCCCTGAATAGACCTTACCAGGGAGGCTGAGGAGTGTGATCCCTCTGTAGTTGGAACACACCCTCCGGTCCCCCTTTTTACATACACTACATATTAGGAAAATGATCGGTTAAACATAAGCTCTCTGCCTATGTTGTAGTGGGGGCTATAAAAATCCTGCGTTCACTGCCTGTGTGGAAAAGGGTGAAAAAGACAGACGCTAAAACCACTGTAAAATCAAATATTCTGCTTTGTCTTCACGCTCATGCTGGGGCCTTTTTGAAGTTTTTGATTGAGGTTGCTTAAGTTCAATCAAAATAATCTGCTTCCACTCGCTTCATTAAGGAAACAAAGCTGCTGTTGAATACTGAGAAGGAAGCGTGGGAGGATGACAAAGCCACCAACGCTCTCTTTACCGTGTCTTCTCTGTGAACTCTAGAATGATACCGCCGTCCACAGAGACTCTTGAGTGACATGGAGGGCCGTTGTGGGGAAACAAGAAGAAAATGAGATCTCACAATCTATGTATTATAAAAGAAAGGTCCTGTTCAAATACAGATAAAAAGTAGTGTGGGAGGAGCTTCACCCAAAATAAAACCATCAATTGATCTTTCCTCATGAGCTATAATAGAGGGGCGATAAATACTGCAGGTCTTTATTGGTTACATACAATACATACCAAAAAAAAAAATCTCTGAAAAGATCGTGTCAGAGGTTCTCCATTCAAATTCCCCAAACAATCTTGAATACCATCCTTTGTCGAAGCTATGTGACAAGGTGTGCTAAAATTTAACTGCGTACCAGATTTACTGACACCTGTGATGATTCTTCACCATAAATTATTTTGATAACACAATATAATATTGATTCTGGTTTACCGCCATGAAAAAAAAATGGTGCATTTCCTGATTTCCATCTTAATCTTGACAAGAAAGTCCACCTTTGAATGGCATCTAAAACAATTATTAGTAAAATGTTTTCGAGTCTTAGTCTGGTAAGGCCTGAATGCAAGTGCTTGATTTCAGTGAGTTCCGTCATGGGTGGCATAACTAGTTATAATAATAAATAATAATAATACATTTTATTTGTGGGCGCTTTTCTAGAAACTCAAGGACACCTTACAACAACCAGTTAAAATCACGTTATCATTGGTTTAGACTTTTATTTCCCTTAATAAATAAAACCATCATTTTAGAAATTGCATTTCATATTGACCTAGTTTGTCTTTGTGAGATATTAAAATTAAAATGAGGAAAGGGGGGCAACGACATCTTATCACTAGAGGGGAATTCAAGACAATTATGAAAGGCAGAGAAATAAGTTCGGCTGAATCTGGTGATTGCACGGCGCCGTCGCGTAAACCCACTTGAGTGCTGCTAGAGTGTGTGTTGCCGTTCTTTTATTTTTGTCGTGTGTTTGGTGTAACCATTTTGATTCTGCGCTGCTGTCTGGGCCACCTCGCTTTTGGAAAGAGGTTTTAAAATCTCAATGAGTTTGTAACCTGCTTACCGGTAATTAAAGGATATTGACTGATTGAAATACTATTCACCATAGGGAATGACAAACAGGACCCATTTCTTGATCTTGAGAAACCTTTTCTTATGCATCTATCTATCCATTTTCTCGACCGCCTGTCCTCATTAGAATTGTGAGGATTGTTTCCACATGCAAAGGTTCGAAACTGATGGTGATGGTAGTCTATTGTTGTGGGGTTTTTTTTCAAATACATCATTCTTGAAAATGTGTTCCTTTTCTGTGAAGGAACAAACCTCTAAGTTATAGAAACACTCCTCCTGTGAACTGATTCGTATTTGTGTTGTATGTAGACAAGCAAACTTGTCATACATGTCAAATGCGATTTTAGCTGAGGACAATTTTAACACACAGCTGTCATTGCAAACACGATACGTGTATATATGTTTGCGCTTGCTGCATTTGATGATACTGAGATATGCATGAGCATTTGTATGCATCACGGTGCATCAAGGAATGAAAACCTGAGCACACATGAATTAGGTTACTGTTCTGTTTGATTCTGTTTGATTACCACAGCGACAAGCCACAGGGTGTCTTGGGTGTTTGCACGCAATCAACCAAGTAGCTCAATGGCCTCAATGGCATAGTTAGCGTGTAGAGATATGGGAATGGGAGAATGTCTCACCATATCACTGATACTGAGCAACATTTCCCAAAGAACATGAAGCATTGATTTTAAATAAGAGGCATGTTATATAGGGATGCATCTAAATAATATTTTGGTATTTGATATTCCTACTGAAAAGTCAACTGAATAATCGAACATTTATGAATACATGGAGAAGGAGAAAAACCCCCAAACATATTCCTCTTAATAACGAATAACCAATTGTTTATAGCCTAGCAAAAAACTTTTATTTTCTTCCCTAAAAATATTAGCGAGATTTGGTGCTATTAAACGACATGACATCAGAACTACAGTCGCGATTTTTCCAGCTTAAACAGCGCATTTTTCTAAGCCTGGTTTGTTAAAAATGAATCAGTAGAAGTTGCAACTGTGTCAGGCTTTCAGCATCCAAGTGTGAAGATTCATTTTCGCCTTTTAAATTGCTTTTGAAAAGTAGTCCGACGGCTGTTGCCAGCCTATATGGGGGCAATCACTTAGCAGCAATCAGTTGCTAGCTACTAACCGCTAATGCTGGCAACAAGCGCCATATAGAAACATGTCAACGTAATTAGTTTGAGGTATATCCTTAAATTGCAATTGATCATTATTTCAGGATGTCATTGTGTTGAAGTTGGGGGCAACAGTTGGTGATGAAAAATAAACAGGGCGCTAGCTACGAAGTTATCATGCATTCCCAGGATCAACTTAAAAATAGAAACGCACCAAGGCGCTGATGTATGTTTATTCCACGATTTGGAAATATTTTATTTTGAATTTGGCCTCCTCAGAATGGGGGGGGGGGGGGGGGGGCTCTACCGTCATGCACAGCATGAACAAATGTTCATGAAGTTGCACACCAATAAAGTGGGTACCTGAGGCAGAAAACAAATCCCCAAACATTTTTTTTTTCCTAATTGAAGGACTCAAATTATTCGAGAACTCGTTTTACCCCTAATGTTCTGCTTGGCTTCTTTGCATTGGGGCCAGGGCTTTATTTTCGACAGTGATACAGTGTGAGCAGATTATGCGTCATCCCTCGACTGTTATAGAGCTGATGCGTTCAAACAGAACATCAAAGAACACAAATGCCAGATAATCCAACACCCTGATAAAATCACAGTGATAATGACACAGTTAAAATAATGCCTTACACATACATGTACAAAACACAAAGAGCTTGTGACACGATTTGCTTCAGAATGGAAATCTATGTGCACCTTCTGACAGAAGAGAAACCGTGCCCACTGCAGCACCATTTCGTGGCTGTGAGTTCAAGAATGTGAAGACTTGACATCACAACAGGAATAAGCATACTCCGGATTTAACACTTGAACTCAGAAGACCTCAATTAGATAAAGTTTATGCTCCAATTTACTCGGAGACTCCTGCCTATACATTTCTTTCGAAACCCACTATTGAATCTAATAATTGACATTGACTGTACATGTGTACATGTTTCTCTGATAACCTGTTGGCCCAATCTTCACTTGACACAATTCCTTCTGACATTTTAATTCAAACGACTCTTCTAAACATGTAAACGAATAAATTGCCGGCAACACTGCCAATGTGAAATATCTCTCATCTGGAAATTTATTGATGGCGTGGAAAACAAAACAACGACCAACCTTTAGATTAATTACCCGAAGGTCTACAATCAAACTTAGTTGGTTGTGAAGAGCTAATCTAATTCGTTTGAAAAAGTTTGTTTCCCTTGCTTTGTTTAATTACAACACAGTCTATTTGATGTCTCATCATTCTTCATCTTAACAATGAGTTAAATGATGCCACTGAGTTTCTATGACAATATTCTGTGCAAGCTGTTGTTTTTTAATGATGCCATATGCCCGGAATTTTCATGTTTTCCTTCTATAAAAGACTCTTGAGGAGTATTATGTCAGGAAAATGGATGATTATTACTCAGGAAAAGCATCATTGTCTTCTCTCTCATTTTTACAGTTTAGTCATGCATTTATTTTAAACCATGCGGCAATATTTCAGACTAATTAAGATGTCTTTGAATGCAGGGTTACAACAAGCATGGCCCGCGTGCCATACGTGGCTTAGAGTGTTCTGTGCGGGACCTGCTGATGAATCAATTATGTGTGCGCTCATTGATGAAACAGAATGCATACATGGTCTTCCGAAAAGGTCAAGAGCAGCCACGGAGCAGAGCTGCATATTAAGTCAATAACTTCCACACCTTTTTTGTGTGTCCACAGCTCACATGTCACTGAAACACTAAAAATAGATTTACTTAATTTCCGGACTTTCTGAAGGCACTGGTAAGTTTACATGACTCGAAATCCACTGTGGGGGAGATGTTATTGTTGTATAAGTGTACTTCAAAAACCAGATTGAGACTGAAGTCGATTGAGACCTGGCTTTGCATCTCCTGTTATAACCAAATCTTACCCTCCAGACATACAGACATACTCTTTTTTTTCAACTGAAGACTAGCCCCAAAAAAAAACGGTGCAGCGTCTGCTGTGATGCGGACGTTGTATCGGTCTGTCGTGGTGAAGAAGGAGCTGAGCCAAAGGGCGAAGCTCTCAATTTACCGGTCGATCTACGTCCCAACCCTCACCTATGGTCACGAGCTATGGGTCGTGACCGAAAGAACGAGATCCCGGATACAAGCGGCTGAAATGAGTTTTCTCCGCAGGGTGTCCGGGCTCTCCCTTAGAGATAAGGTGAGAAGCTCAGTCATCCGGGAGGGGCTCAGAGTCGAGCCGCTTCTCCTCCACATCGAGAGGAGCCAGATGAGGTGGCTTGGGCATCTGATTCGGGTGCCTCCTGAGCGCCTCCCTGGTGAGGTGTTCCAGTCATGTCCCACCGGGAGGAGACCCCGAGGAAGACCCAGGACACGCTGGAGAGACTATGTCACCCAGCTTGCCTGGGAACGACTCGGGATCCCCCGGGGAGAGCTGGAAGAAGTAGCTAGGGAGAGGGAAGTCTGGGCTTCCCTGCTAAAGCTGTTGCCCCCGCGACCCGGCCCCGGTTAAGCGGTAGATGATGGATGGATGGATGGATCTATATTTGGCCGAAACCACTGCTATGGAGACCCCAGTTTTACATATTTATATTTCTTCACTTATATCACTTGAGCTTCAACTGCTATTTCTCACTCCACTCTCTATGCAGATTTGTGTCACGTTAACTGCGCTCTAATCCTGTATTAGCCTGCTTGGCTGCCTTTTTCTCTTCTCTAGAGACAGCGCTCACGTTTGCTCCTATAGATCGTCACACTCACACATTCAGTGCATGTATATCTGCCCCTCGCGTGTTTCATTTCTTTTTGTCCCTCTCTCTTCCCAGTATCACCGTGTGATGAACGGCACCTATCTCGCAGCGAGGAACTAATTATTCTCCATTAATCTGAGTCGTCACTATGGAAAACACTGCCAAATTGGAACAGGCCACATGACTCACTTTCACACCCGGAAAACCCACGCATCCACATCATAAAAAGCAGCCAGGCCGGATGCCACAGAATTGTGCTGGCGTCACTATGGCAACGGGCAGAGTGACGGTGTGCTCGTTCACTTTGTTAGAAGTTGAAGGTGCTTCACAAAATGTATCAAATAGGAGGCCCGTCGCTGTGGTCCATTCGTCAGTATTCATTTTAATCATGAGATCACGTTAAACCAGGTCGACAATGTTTGCTCATAAAATATGAATACAATGGAAATGAGTTTTATTCTCTGGAAGCGTTTGGAATTTGACCAACATTTGGGTGGGGGAGGGGGGTCCATTGGTTAGCGTGTCGACCTCACAATGCAAAGGCTTCAATTCCAGCGCCGGCCACCCTGTGTGGAGTTTGCATGTTCACCCTGGGCCTGCATGGGTTTTCTCCGGGTACTCCGGTATCCTCCCACATTTCAAAAACATGCATGGCAGGCTGATTGAACACACTAAATTGTCCCTGTGTGAGTGTGAGCGCGGACCGATGTTCATCTCTGTGTGCCCTGCGATTGGCTTGCAACCATTTCAGTGTCCCCCACCTACTGCCCGAAGACAACTGGCAATGGCTCCGGCACCCGCCGCGATGCTGGTGAGGCATAGCGAATCGGAAAATGGATATATATAAAACCTCCAGCCCGCCCTGACAGCACTGGGTAGCTCCTTCAGCCAGAGACTGTTACACCCGCGCTGCAAGAAGGAGAGATACCGCCGCTCATTCCTACCGACTGCTGTCAGGCTGCTGAATAAAAATAAAATTACATTCATTCATCTTCCGAGCCGCTTGATCCAGACTAGGGTCGCGGGGGTTGCTGTAGCCTATCCCAGCTGTCTCCGGGCAGTAGGCGGGGGACACCCTGAATCGGTTGCCAGCCAATCGCAGGGCACACAGAAACGAACAACCATTCGCACTCACACTCACACGTAGGGACAATTTAGAGTGTTCAATCAGCCTGCCACGCATGTTTTTGGAATGTGGGAGGAAACCGGAGCACCCGGAGAAAACCCACGCAGGCCCGGGGAGAACATGCAAACTCCACACAGAGCTGGAATCGAACCCGGTACCTCTGCACTGTGAAGCCGACGTGCTAACCACTGGACTACCGGGCCGCCCAAATAAAATTACATAAAAACAATTGTAAAGGGCACAGCCACCTTACCTATATCTATATTTATTTTGCACTTAATTGAACTGTGTACATTGAAACTGAAACATTTATTTTTGTGAATGCTAACACTTAGTTTTTCTTCTTTGTACCCCACAATTGTGCTGCTGTAGATTATAAATTTCCCCAGTGTGGGACAAATAAAGGATATCTTAATATTCAACAAATTTGTCTGTCCGACTGTCGGAGTGATCAAGTGCCAACTTACTCTGCCAGCTCCTCAAGGCTCCGGTACACATCGTCCTCATTCAAGGCTGTGTCTTCTGTGGGAAAAGGTCTGAAATATAAACGTAGTGTCAGAGGGTAAAATACACTTAAAAAAAAAAAAAAAAACAACAACAACAACAAGAAAGTGTTTGCGGCACTTTTCAAACTGTGTTTTCTGTCTGTCATGATTGTCACTCCCCTGTGGATCACACATTTGGGGTCGAAGCCATCAGTCATCAAAAACATTTTCAAAACATGTCAGCACACTGCTTGTGACAGATTTAAAAAAAAAAAAAAAAACTTGCCACAACCAACTTGGAACTGGATGTGAGCAGCAAAAGTATCATTTTTCTAGACAGATGGATAGGTGTATTCTGGATATTTCAAGGACTTGCAGAGGCACCCAAAAACAACAAAATAGACACCAGGAGTTTCCTCCAGACTAGTTGTCAACTATCGTGCCTCTGCAAGTCACACAGCCGACAATAAAAGCAGCCCAGCAAATCATACGTTTCACCCTGTCGTTGACGCACTGACTACAAAACGACTATTCGGAAGTGACGGTACATAAAAGCTAACGACTTAGTGATTAGCTCATTAAACATAGTGAATTTATTTCGAATCTGAGAGATGCGTGCTTCCCGCAAACATTCCCAAGTGCATGATTGCATCTTGGTTGGATTTGACTTTGTTCCCCCTGAGGCACTGATTGCTACAAATGAGAACCTATTACTTCAATGTCACGAGCAATTCAAAACTATTACGATCATTAAGGTGATAATGTCAACCACCGCAGTGAAAGTGAAATGCTAAATAAATATAAGGTTATTACAAAAGGTCTAAATTAGAAACATCAATCGGTGTTTGACTTTTACAATTCTGTCAGTAGAAACTAAATGTTTCTTTTTTTTTTTTCATGCTGGGGACTTTAAACCATCAAGACATTCCCCAAGAAGCTCACATAGCTTTAATTCATCAAACTTTAAAAGTGAACGTAAAGCATATTCCATTGTTTGTTTATCAATGATCTCGATGACATCATTGAAAGCGATTCAGCGTACAATTACATCATGAGGGACCCGGTTGTTTTATCCGAAATTGTTACGATTCAACAAAGCCAAGCCGCGTTTCCTCTTTGTAGGTTTATACAACGGGGGATCACTGCAGCTATTATTGGGTAAACATGCCTCCATCTTTAGAAGGTAATTAAACTGAATTCATCATTGGATTTTTTATTTATTTATTGTGCTGTGTTTTGTTCTACCAGGATACGCACTCAGGATTAATTTGAAAGATGCGTTCAATAGTATTGCTCAAGACTGTTCTTGTTATATTGGAACGTGTTTGGTGAGATTAGAAATTTCACTCAATTAACCCTTTTGGGGACAGCGGTTACTACAGTGGACAGCCTATCATGTTATCAGGTTACAGGGGATTATTAATGGTGCATGAGGGGGTTTAAAAAAAAGTTAATCTTCGGTCAAGTTGTGCCATCGCTGTCATTCATCCCCGCAATGACTAAGCAAGCCAAGCTTTTTCTAAATCATACGCTGAACTCAATCACCTTGAATTTGGTTTGACTTGACTAAAAGCTTTAATTGTGAAAATACGCACAAAAACTTCACGTGATTTATGCAAGTCTCATCACTACTGTTATGAGCACAACGCCGCAGCAGAGGGTGCGTCCTCCCGAGCGCAATAACACACCCACATTTGACGACCCCCTCCAATGAAATGCACACTATATTATAAGTTATTAATGGAGTCCCGCAGGGCAAAATTTAATTACATAGTAGTTTGTGGGTCCGTGCCCTTGCATCTATCACCTCGGTGTTGTTTTGCGGAGCCAAGCACTCTCCAATGCTGCCGTTTTCATTTCTACTAAATGGTGCAACAAGGTGCAATTGAACTATGTTTATAATTTCATCAGATCTCCTCTAACAGCCTGTCTCTTGGCTATACACCGTCATTATTGGCTTTGCGGTTGGTTGTTGGAGTTGTTGCTTCATGTTTTTTTTTCCAAGTCGACACACTGCGTCCTCCTTTTCAGAAGTAAACTGTTTACTTCCCCAAAACTCACTTTTCTCGATGCTTCTTTACGACTTCTCCAAGGCCCTGTTCATGTTGTGTGTGCATGTTCTCCCCACGCTTGCAGAAGTTCCAAAACCATGCATCTTAATAAAAGAACGAAAATGTGGGCGTGAATGGTTGTCTCTGTTTGATGTGGCAATTTGCGGGCAACCAGTCTAAAATCTTCTTCGTCTCATACTCAAAGTCAGCTGGGTGTCATAGAAATGGGGTAATGGATGGGTGTTTTCAGAAGAAAAGTAATATCAGGGCAGTTTTTAAAATGTGATTTCAATGTCAACTATTTTATCTTTAATATACTCTAGATATTATTATTCTAATCCAGCATTGACTCATTTTTGGTTGCATTACGGAATACCCCCCTAGTCTATTTTAGCATCTTCAATATCAATGCCAGTGGCGTGCGTCAGGCCTTCAAGGCCTTCTCTGCAGGCCCAAACACTCTCAGTATCACATTTACAACTTACATTCAAAGGCAATCATATATCCATCCATCCAACCATTTTCCGATCCGCTTTATCCTTACAGAGGTCGCAGGGGGTGCTGGAGCCTGACTCAGCGGTCTTCAGGCAGGAGGCGGGGGACACCCTGAACCGGTTGCCATTCAATCGCAGGGCACACAGAGATGAACAACCATCCACGCTTACACTCACACCTCGGGACAATTTAGAGTGTTCCATTAATCTGCCATGGATGTTTTTGGAATGTGGGAGGAAATCAGAGTACCCGGAGAAAACCCACGCAGGCATGGGGAGAACATGCAAACTCCACACAGGGAGGCCGTAATCATATTTCAGCTATGATGTGTTGCCATGGAAAATTATTTTGCCCAGTGCCTTCAGAATCTCAAGTGCTGGTGTTGACCACACATGCACAGTAGAAATAGCTGTTTCTTTGTTTTACCAATCAAATTTTCGATTCACTACTCTGCGAAGGCTCTGAATGACAAGTCCTCTAATCGGTTCAGCTACGTTTAGCCTCCATTTGTTTCAGCTTAAAATGGGCATCAAAGATTGATGTATGGGGAAGGATGATGTCCGTTTGTCTTTATAAAAAAAGGACATCTAACAGTGTTGCTGGGTGGCTTGTTCCAATTCTGAAATATTTTGGGGGTCTTTCACAGACTGGCAGTAGCAACTAAAGAAGAGCTCCTGCCTCTGAATCAGCATTTCGAGTAAGTACGATACATTTTTTTTACATTGTAACAAAAGATCTTATTGTCACGATTCGGTTTAGGGAGCAACAGGTGGCACTGTAGAGCTCCCCTGGCAGCTGCACACCTGTTGGTCATAGGTAATCAGGCCTATAAAAGGACTCCTGCCCGCACTCTCAGTGTCGGTCATTGTTGCTTTTGCTACTGTCATGTTTGGTTGAGTCATGTTTTGGTTGCTGTTTTTGTTTTATCTTCAGTCATGATTTTTGTTTGCTACTTTGGACTTTGTTTGCTTAGGATTTAGTTTTCTGTGTTTTATCAATACACATCTTCAAATACACCCTGCTCCTCTCTCCTGCCTGCTTTTTGGGGTCCAAAACCACCATGCCACGTGACAGTTATGCAATTTCTTTTGTCTCCAAAGGTTTAAATTAGCTGTTGCCAACCTTCTATGTTGCATCTTAAAACAAGATTTGGTATTCTCTTCACTTGCACCAAAGGTCGTAATGTCTCAGTTGAAGATAAAATTTACAGACATTTTTTTCTTTTTAAAAAAAATCCCTGAATATGTAGTATACGTAGTGATTCACTGCTGACTTGCATGCGGCTTTGCTCGTTTGGTAATAAATGCCAGTTTGCTTTGTTGTACAACATGATACATGTATTGATCAGATTATATATTGCTTCCTTCAAGAGATTTGCGCTGAGAAATGAAAGGAATGCGACTAGCCAAACTCTTGCAGGCTTTGCTTTCTTCCTGCCAAGCCCTTTTTTTATTAATACCATAAATTTAACAAATCCCTAACCATGTTGAATTTTCCTCAATGTCGATAAAGTAAATTCCGACATAAAGGGAATTGTTGGCACGTGTGTGCAGGGCAGAGGCGAGGTGAGCCCTAGCCATTGATCAGCTACTGTCAGAGAGCAGAAATGCAGCGTAGTTATTAGATGGGAATACGGCTCAAATGGGCGACCATGGAAGGGGCTTCGTGTCCCTGGATGCAACTTTGCTTCTGCTACGCTCAATAAATCACTAACGCTCAAGCCAGCTTGCACACGTTGCTACTTATTCCCTCTGTCCTTTCCGGGCTTTTAAATACGGGCTGGGAGTTTCCTTCCTTCAAAGTCACCTTTTCTCGCCAAGTACTTTTTATGTCATGGTTTGTAACAACATTTCCTGTCGAATTCGATCATGTTATTTATTGAATGAAACATGGCGGAAAATACCTGTTCAGTGTGGCAAACGGTGAAGATTGAACAAATGACCAAAGAATATGACACAGCCAAGGGATAACAACAATCTAGTGACTGTTCTGTTTTACTAAAACTTTCTCCACTTTCTTTGTCGGTGAAAATTATTTGAAGTGATTTGATTTTTTTTTTTCTTCTCTTGGGCTTTATTCCCATCGTTGGGAACAGAGAGGACAGCACAAAGCAGATGGCAGCAAACCAACAGGAAGCCTTCATTTCTAAATAGAGCTGGCATCACCCAACACGGTGACAGACACATGAACTACCCAAGCCACGATGCACTGAGCCCGCGTCAAAGGCGAGATCAATGAGTCTCGACAGGATGTCGATGGGCATGTCTGTGGCATTGATACAAAGAGATTTAACGTAGCCACCAGCTCTCTGGTCACTTTCAAGATCAATGCGCTGCCTGATGTGTGCTTTCTGTAAGCATTATTTGAGACAACAGGGCAATTATCTGGCAGCAAACCTCCCAGTTTGAGAAGCTGCAACTGGAGAATGTCTTTTTAAAATATATGTGTATATATATATATGTGTATATATGTGTCCCATATATCTGCCAAACATGAAGGCAAGATATATATATAGTATTTTTTAATTAATTTTCAAACATTGCAGTGTGCATCATTTTTTCTAAAAATCAAATCAGATCAAAACAAAAGATCCACTTTCAAAAGATCAACTTCAGCCTTTTTATTTTGACGTCATAACGACTTTGTGAGAGCCTGTCAAGGACTGTTAGTGAGCCCGATGGGGCCCATGGGCCATCTCCTGCCCAGGTGTGGGTTAAAGACAAGTTTTGTTTTTGTTTCAAAGTTGTTTACTAAGGTGCCTTACACTCTATTCAGACTCGTAACTCCCAGAGTGATAATTACGAGCATGTCACAAATTTTCACAGTTGAAAATGTTTTTAGGGCGGCCCGGTAGCCCAGTGGGTAGCACGTCGACTTCACAGTGCAGAGGTACCGGGTTCAATTCCAGCTCCGGCCTCCTGTGTGGAGTTTGCATGTTCTCCCCGGGCCTGTGTGGGTTTTCTCCGGGTGCTCCGGTTTCCTCCCACATTCCAAAAAACATGCATGGCAGGCTGATTGAACACACTAAATTGTCCCTAGGTGTGAGTGTGAATGCGCATGGTTGTACGTCTCTGTGTGCCCTGCAATTGTCTGGCAACCGGTTCAGGGTGTCCCCCGCCTACTGCCCGAAGACGTCTGGGCTCCAGCACCTCCCGTGACCCTAGTAAGGATTAAGCGGTTCGGAAAATTGATGGATGGAAAATGTTTTACAAATGAATTGATAAATGTGAGTTGCTGAACATTTTACATGGCTCAGGATTTGAGTTTCAAGGTAAACGAGTTTCCAGCGCGGTCAGACATCATCAATTTTATCACCTCACACAAACAGGCAGTGCGACCAGCCGGAAGTTAGCGGCTTGACTCGTGTTTATTAATAGCAAGAGACCTGAGCTCGCTTTCTCTGTCACTCTCTTCTTCCTTCATTTCCTGGTGTGGCTCCTAATGGGCGCGCACCATCAACTCATTACTCAGACAGATAAAATGGCTTTTTATGTGGTGCTCGGGCTGCCGAGCTTCAAGTCGTTGGAGAAAATGAAGAGGAATCAGAAGCCCATTTAAGGGCTGATAAAAGCAGGGTGAATGATTTTATGTTTCTTTATTGTATGAGAATAATGGTGCCGGCAAACGTTGGAGTCTGTGATTTAGGAGGCGAAAGGCAGATATCGGAGCTGTTGATTTCAGATTTCTCCAGCTACACTAAAGTACAGCACTGTTTCAACATCAGGTGAAAATTAAGAAACAATATTTTGCAGCAACAAAATGATAGTCACTAATCGGCCTTCGGTGTAAATTCATTTTAAAGGTGCAGCCTGGATGATCAGTTCCCAATTCTTCGTACCATATTTTCTGCGTACCATATTTCTATAAGGCACGCCTTCAATGAATGGCATATTTCAAAACTGTTTTCATATATAGGGTGCATTGCATTACAAGGTGCATGGAACAGAAGCTACAATAGTGGCTGCAGTTGCGCTATGCATCCACTAGATGGTGTTACGCTAAAGTGAATACAATACAATATCAATAAACAAACGAAACAAAAAAAAACCACTACAGTTGTATTTATGGAGAGCCTTCACAACCAAAAAAGGCAAGAGAACAAACATGGACATAGAAATCCAAATGCATTGCAAAACAAAAAATGGAAGACAAATGTTATGAAGACAATTGATTCAACTAAAAAGGCACACAAACATTGTGGGCACACATCCACAAGGGGCGAAATATCCTTAGAAGTCTTGCTTGTCTCCTTCTTCCTTTGTTTGGTCAGTAGATAAGTATGCATTTCGTATTATCATAGTTTCATAATGGCTGTGCAGAGTTCATAAAGTAGCGGTTTGTTTGAGTGTGTGTTGGCGAATGCACATGCCAATTAGTGTCGGGCAGAACCCTTTTAGGTTACAATTGGCTCCTGCTAATAATCAGCAGTAGATTGCATAGGAATACACAAACAGGGTAACAACTCAGTGGGGAATATATAGACTGCATAACACCATACATAAGGCACATCGGGTTATGGGGCACACTGTAGGCTTTTGGGAACATTTTAGGTATGTCTTATTGTGCGGAAAACACGGTTTAAAAAAAAAAAGGGAATTCACACATTGAAATTGTTTCCCTGGCAGATGTTGGAGAGCCTCCTGATTACTTAACTGGTATAATAAATGATGAGTTACAAATGAGACTTTACCTGATGCCTTTGATTTGTGAAATACTGTGGTGGGAGATCCTCGATAGAGTGGAGATGACCTGAAATAATAAGATGATAAAAGACACTTGAAACAAGGTCATAGTTAATTGACAGTGCAGTCAATATAATTCTTGCTCATGTGATAGAAAATCTGACATTCTTCAAGAAATAGAAAAATCGCATCAGGATCAAAACAAATTCAACTCAACATACTCAACCACGCAGAAAAGCAAGGCGAAGGTGCAATGCTAAGATGGATAAGAATAAACCACAAAGACGAGAGCTTTTGATTAAAAAATAACATCTGAAACACTGACGCAAAATGTGCAAATTCCAAAAATGACCACACACTTTGACCAAAATCAAGACAATTAGCATGAACAGCAAATGTCTTCCACAGCCAACTATCAGTCTCAATCTTAATAAATGGCACTTAATGTACTTCATCTTCTATAGTTATCGACAATTTTAAGGCAACCCCCCCCAAAAAAAATTAAAAAACTAAAATTGGTCGTTCTCTCAACCTGGATCATCTTGCAGAAAAAAAAAAATCCAATAACTCCAAACCGGCAAACTATCTCATTGGGAACGTGACACTTCCCATTCATTCACTCACAGAAATTTGATCTGTGAGTGAATGAATCACTTGAGAAATTGCATTGCAATCAGCCACGCTGAAAACACGTGGAAATATAGTTTGCATCATATTAGGGGGGCATTTCTATCAGAACCGCACTTCACTGCAAACTATAAATCAGGATGAATTCATTTGACTGATAGATGAGCACATAGAGTTGTGTGTCATCTAGAGGCGTTGATTTATAGATTCGATAGATCTCAGACTTGTACTTTTTCTTGATTGTCACATTTATTGAGGCTGTCAATCACTTGACTCGAGGTTTAATGATATTTCTCTCTTAGAGGAATAGATACAATGGTACTTTTGATGAACCGCCGTATGTGTAAGTTTGCATTGCTCACAGTGGAAATGATATTGAATGCAAACAAACTGCAAATCTACTGGAAAAAATCCTGCATTTGTCTCACAATTTTTATTTAATTTTTTTTTTACATAGTGTATTCTTGGTTAGTTTGTGCCCAATTGCTCAAAGTAATTTAGCACATTGTTAAAATGTTCATATTTAGATCAGATGATTGAATGCTGCCTTTAAATTTCATGCAAGAACTCCTTTATGGTTGAGGACTACAGATGGCGCGCTTGCACGGTCTGCAGATGCCAAGTTGAGAACGACGGGGGAATCGCCACCGTACAAACAGTGTGCGCACGCACGCACACACACACACACACACAAACACACACACACACACACACACACACACACACACACACACACACACACACTCCAGATCAGAAACCCTGCCTCGGACGCCTCATTAACCACCGGTGGGTGTGTTTCGGCTTACACCACCGTGGCAATGCCAGATGCCTCCTCAAGCAGGAGGCGAAAATTGTCATCTCAAGCACTCTTGCTTGGCAGGTGTGTCAGACATTGGCTCTTGTCCCTCAGCGCACACAATGCATGCATCTCAAAACTAAGAGCCTTTCCATCATTTGACGTGAAAGACAAAGATCGCCACTTCAGTGCTAATTGTCTTGAGTGCACTTATACAAGTTGATTGTATGTTTAACGGGCTTTTTTCATGAAGCCCGGTGATGACATTGAGCGTGCATTTATCACATGCTCCACCTGGCAGATGAAGATGAAGTGATTATTCCAGTGTGGCTAATCCTGTGTAATTATCATGTTCATTCTTAACGGTAGGCTGGCCCGATGGACCAGCGGCTAGTGCGTCGACCTCACAGTGCAGAGGTTCCGGGTACAATTCCAGCTCCGGCCTCCTTGTGTTGAGTTTGCGCGTTCTCCCCGGGCCTGCGTGGGTTTTCTCCGGGTAGTCCGGTTTCCTCCAACATTCCCCAAAAAAACATGCATGGCAGGCTGATTGGACAGTCAAAAAAATCAGTAGGCGCCCCCCGCGACACTTGTGAGGTTAAGCGGATCAGAACATGGATGGATGGATGGATTCTTAATTATTCCAATATGAGGCCTGTCCATACCATACCATTATGCACATGTGTTGAATTTTGTTGTTGAAGTCAACAACAGTTTTTTTTTTGTTTAAATCATGAAAGATAAAGCCATTTTACGGTTGCAAGGAGAATTGGCCCCGTCGTTATTCGTACAATATTTGTTTGGTAACTTTCTTTGTTGAAGAGTGACAAGACAATACACTTTCGACAGACATGGCTCAAACTGCACGAATTTACATTCCACAGACAGGGCAGCTGATTAAATCAATCTAAGCACAGATGGATCGAATCTGCAGGCGTCGATCCAGAGAGGTCAAAGCACGGCCAAAGGCTGCTTGGCCTGCGGTGACAAGACCGCGTGCCAGCATCGAGCATCTTGAGGTGGTTTACGCGTTTCACAGTGAAAAGTCGAGAACATCCTTGACTTTAGGCAAGTAAACAAAACAATGGCCATTTTTCATCCGCGTTTGATGTGTTTGTGCTGAAGTCTCGTGACGTTGTCACAATAAATGCTAATTTGGCAATCTGTTTGCTGGGGAGTGTGGATGGCGTGTTCCCACGTTGTGATTAAATCATGATTATCATTTTTGGTCTCAAATTAGTTATAGCGGATGTGTTTTATTAAATAGGAGCAATCTAACCTGACTACATCGGTGGAATTTGGAAGAATGGAGGCACATTTTTGTGTTTTGTACCGTACCTAGGGCAAAATATTGCTGAAATATGTTTTAAGGAAATTCAATTTTTGCTGCAAAATATTCCAGTTGTCGTACAGGACGCAAAATATCAAATCCCTTCGAAGTTCTGCTTCAATGGTGTTAAATTGGAACCCCAAAAAGTCAAAGCCAAAAAGTTGATAAGTCAAAACAATGCTCTCGGTTACATTCAACAAAGCTTACCTTCAACAGTCTACCGATTAAATAAACATTTTGGTGCCACATTTCTTTTGGGGATTTTCTCTCCGCCTCAGTTTCTGTGATCCTTCCCACCTCAAATATAGTCTGTGCACCCCTTTTATGATCCTTTGGTTCAGGCAGAGCCCGGGAGTCTTTACACGTTATTAATTTCCCTCTCATCTCATTCTCCCCAGGGGGTCTTAACGCTGTGGCTAGCCAAAGACTAAAGCTTCTCTTACCCCTCTAGGAATATCAAAAAAGACACACAACAGACAGATATCTTAAGTTCCCAAAGCCCAAACTTTACCTTATCCACCAACACGTAACCTCATCGCAATTTCCCCCACCCACATTTGACCCTGTGCATAATTAAAGTCACATGGAAAGTCTCCTTGTTGTTGTTGTTTTTTTTTTCTTTGCATTCGGGCAGCACGCAACATTTGCAATCCATTGTATTTTGTGCATGTAACTCTGCACCAATGAACTCCATCTTTATCCAGCTCTCTGAAGGTTGACTTCAGAAGTGGAAATTCACCTGTGGCGGTCTCGAAAAGAATATCGCAAGGGTGAGTGTCAGCGGGAAGTAGGATGGCACATTAATTGGCGTATATTAGAACTGTATTTTGAGGCCAAGTGTTTGCGATGCCAACACACTCCACCCCTACATGAGGCCAGATTGACCACATGTGAGACACAATTAACCCCTCAATGGTGTGCAACCAACCAGAGGACAATCAGGGCCACATCTGCCCTACTCACCATGACTTGGCAAACATGCATTCTTGTCAGGTTGACTCAAATTAAGTTAGAGGGCAAAGACATCTCACTATATAAATCCGAAAATATGATGGGAAGAGCTTTTGGCAGTCCTTCTTCGTTGTTGTTGTTGTTTTTAAGAGTCAGTCACTGCACTTGCAGCAAAAAATCGATGAATGTGTGTTTTCCATTTCCCACACTTTCTCTTCGAATAGCTCACGCCTTGATCGTGTGATATATTTATGGAGTCTTCACACTTTGAGAGAAAAACATTGGTCTGCTCAGGGCCAGCCTGCCAAAGTATCGTGTGGGATACAGCAAAAGATGAAAATAGAGCTGAGAACAGATGGATAAGTGGGAAACCCTGCATGCCCAACATAAATAATCGACAGATAGCATAGCAACTGTTTGAGTCCGTGTGTTTGTGTGTTTGCCGTCCCGTTGACCTCTCAAACCTTCCCTCGTCAATTTTGACACTGCCCTCAGGAACTCTCTATCATCTGCCTTTAATAGTTCGGTTTTATGTCTGGAGATGAAATGTGATGACCATATCCAATGTTTCCTCACGTACACTGGCCACAAAGGGATGCCCATCCTGCTAAATTCACGTTGCACAAAAACGGTGTAAACTTTACAACAGCTGTCCCTGACAAGTAAACATAATTGTCTTAAATTTCACACACCACAGAGAAAATGGCTCCCAAGTATGCTGCTAAAGTTTAATGGTTACATAATATTGATGAGTTGAGACATTAAAAATGAAGCCAATGCCTCTGCTCTCAAATGATATGCGTATCTCCAATGATTATGTAATACCATGCCTCGCTGAAGCATGGAGGCTACTTTATCCAGCAATCTTCCAACACCTCTGCGTAAAGAATCCGGTGGCTGGAAGTTAGCCCACAATGTGAAAATCCCCACGACACGACGTGGTAGCCAACAGCTATGTCGAGAGCTAACAGGCGCCTCAGCTGACGTATGGGTGGAAGGCTCGTCTACAGTGTCAATCCCGCGTTTGGGAATCTAAATTATGACATTAAACTGTTCTGTAAATGCTGACATCGGGATCGGTGGATACTGCATAGTACTCATTCTGTTCGCTGTTTGTCAGCAACTATCTTCAAACATGAATAACATTTTAGAAACACATTTCTGAATTCACTTTGCAGCGGCTAGGAATTAAATCAAGAGAAAACTGGATTGGAAGATATTTCATCCACGATAGCCCACCCCCACCCCCACCCTCCTTGCATACATTTCCAGTGACAAATCGTTCATGTTAAAAGTTGCTCACTGCCATCGGGAGCTTGGGCCTGCATAAATCCTGATTGCAGTCAGATTGGCACTTGCCACATTGCACTAAATCCCCCCTCAAAGCAGGCCTTCTATCCGCTTGATTACACCCGATTTCACTATACAAGAAAAGCCCCTGGTCTGGCAAGTACTGCTGACCTCAAGACTCCATTTCACATCGGTGCCACGTGAAATGACTGTTAACCTACAGAGGGCACTCAGTCCACACTTTTAAAATTACAGAACTCGCATCTCTGATAGAAACTGTTCTGTTCACATGAAGTTGATGACTTTGGGCACACTTCCTACAACCAGTAATATGAATTATTGATGTGATTAAGCGCTGCGGATCAGTCTTAGGCTTCTTTAGCATGAGGACCTTGAACATTGATTCGATCTTGAAGGCGGGGTTGGTGAGGGGGGGGGGGCGTGGGGTCAACGGTGCCTAATTTGTGTAAATAGTTCTTCAAGACGACATCTGCCAATATGCTGCAGCCATGTCCGTGACCTGCTTCATTTCACGCCACATCACCAACACGCAAACCCGCTCACCTATGTGCACCCGTGCAATTCACGGCATTCAGCCAACAGACAGTATCGGCACACACAAAGGTCAGCGTGTTATGCATTGAGTACACATTTGTGCAGTTTGTGAAGGCACATTCCCAAATCAATGGCACATTACTGTCGATCCTGCAGGGCATACAATATTAGCAAAGACATTTTTTTTTTTTTTTTTTTTTTTTTTCCAAGATGGCGCCCGAGTAGGCAGCCTTCGGCAAGTGCTCTTCAAGAGCCTTGCTTTTTTGTTCTTTTTTGCTGTTTTTGTCTTTTGTTTTGTCACATGTTGTTTGTTGTTTGATCGTGTGGACCTGATATGGACTGTTTTCAGCGCTTTTTGGCCACGACATTCGTCAAAGGAGCAGTATCTGTGCTTGGTGGTTGCGCCTTCTCGGCAGCACGCCTGTACCAGCACAGATTTTGATTGGGACGAATGTCGGCGCCATTGACTGTCGGTGCTGGACAGACCTGGGGCGCTTGTGTTTTTTGCGCCAGTAATGGTCAGCATTTTTCACAACCCCGATTTGTTCAGTGGCTATGTCAGCGCTGTTGGACAGTTGGCGTCGGTGCGGCTGGATGGATGGCCGCTGAAGTTGAGGATGAGGAGAGAGGAGCGTTGGCGAAGAGCACCGATGCGTATTTGGAACCGTGAGTCGCCGCTTGGAATTGAAGTGGATTTCCATGGGACAGGAGAAGTGAACCAATCTCTTTTTTCGTCAATGGATGCTACAGCTTCTTGTTGACTTTGAAACTTAGCTTGTAGCCGACGTGTGCTCATTTTGAGCATGACGTCTCTGATCCACTGGTTAAAGGACACTTTGATTCTCTCCTCTTTCATCTCAAACCGCTTCAAACAACAAAGCGTGTGACGGAAAAGTGGTTAGGACTGCACGACTGTTTGTGTTTTATGTTATGTGTTGTGTTTATTATTTTACTTTATGTTAACTGTTTTGTAAAGCGCTTTGTTACAGCTGCCGCTGTTGTGAAAGCGCTATATAAATCAGAATGTATTGTATTGTATTGTATTGTAAGACACGTGCACCCATGAGATGAGTTTTAAGGGAAGTTAATCCAAGTGTCGGAAAGGAACGAGGAAATTGTGGGAGGAATCCGAAAAGCAGTTGGACCATTCATGGTACACTCACTGCGATTTTAGAAAAATGATCCATGACACTCCTTAAATGGGTTGAACGAATCATGCGATGAAGACAACCATGTAATTCCTATGAATGGCAATCCGTACAACCAAATTAAAATGTATTTTTGTGTGACTGAGCTATTTTTAAGATGGATTCAAAGTTCAAGGTATGCAAGAATTAGATCTGATGTGCAACTTCTCACTCATGTGCAATTGTGAAATGACATGAGCTCCCAAGCACACCCTCAAAATGTACAATACAATACAAGCAAATCAGCGTTTCGGCTTGAAAAAGGGTGGTTAGGACTAGTCAGCACAGCAAAAGCAATATGAAAATGGTTTTAAAGGAGGCAACTAACGGCTTTGTTAAAAAAAAAAAAAAACTATTTCCATGGATCACTTTACACCCAATTAATTATCATGGTAACAGCAAGTTACCAGCAGTCATGGCTACGTCTCATGTCGTCATGTTACCATGATGACAAGAGACGTAGCTAGGGCAATGAGATTTGTCAAGCAACTAATGTTTCTGAAGTAGACGAGAGACTGAAGAAAGTCACTTGTGAAGACAGTACTTCGTCACCAAGCCACTGAATTACATTTGGAGGATCAGAGCACGAGGTGCATGCAGCGCAAACACATCATCAAAGGCAAATACCCCCTCTTTGACGTTGACAACATTGACAAACATTTGAGGTTGTGCCAGGCACTCCAACTACTTGTGTAAGAAATTTAAAAAGTACATTTTCCACCATGGGCAGCCCGGCAGTTTCTATCACAAGGTCAAAATTGTCCTTGGGTGTGAGTGTGAGCGTGGATGGTTGTTCGTCTGAGTGTGCCCTGCAATTGGCTGGCAACCGGTTCAGGGTGTCCCCCGCCTGCTGCCCAAAGACAGCTCGGATGGGCTCCAGCACACCCCGCGACCCTTGTGAGGATAAAGCGGTGCAGATAATGGACGGATGGATAATAATAATGGCAAGTGTTGCTGCACTACTCAAGAAACTCAGGAGACATAATTAGCGGGTTAGTGCTTAAATTATTATTATATATTTTTTTTCCTCGACATGATTGCTCTGATCTTTTCTTAGTATATCACACCGGCGTCTCCTTAGATGTCTGCCGCATGGATGTCAAAATAATCTTCGCAAAAGTGTGGTGAAGAGTTCGAGTCAAGGTTAATAAGAGGCTCGGGCGTTGTGAGAAACTTGTGAAAAGACGATGTCTGGCTCACTTTATGTTCCAACCAGTTTGATCACGGCCGCGATTTGATAACTGAGGCCACAATGGCAGCTGACAAACCAGTATGAGGGAGTGATATCGAGCTGCAGGGGAAGGGAGGAGGATGCCTTCACGGGGTTACCTTGAATAAACTAACAGAAAGAAAACAAACCTGCAAATATATGTCCTACAGGATTTGTTTGGGTTTTTTTAAAACTGGAAAATAGTCTGGCTGCAGGCAGTGAGCACTTGTTTTTTTTTTTTATTAACTGCGGGTTAATTGTGGCAAGAAAGAGCAGCTAACATCACTGCTACTTTTGACAGCCTCTATGTTCAATGGTCAAACAAAACAAACAAACCAAAAAAAAAACGAGACAAGAGAAGACACTTTTGACACCTGAGAGTTAACACCGAGAGTTACAAATGTCAAATTCGATTACGTCGAGCGGCAACAACGTTTGCGGTAACATATTTTAATGTAACCACTTTGACTTTATTTATGATTTTTTTTTTAAATAAATCATGTGGTTAGACTACAAGACGGAACGGTAACAACAATTGAGCCTTACGCATATGCAATCTAGAATTCTCATGCTTTGCGGCGCGACGGCGGCGTTTGCCATAAAACACATGTGCAGATCACGGTTCAACAGCAGACAGCTGGCTGATTTCAGAAAATCCAATTAGCCAGTCATACAGCCAGTTGCGGTGAGTCGACAGAAAGAAAACTGCTGTCACTACAGGCAAAATGTGCGCAATCATAACACTTGGTGATTTCATTCAACTCGCAGCCATAATCATCAATTATAAAACATGGTGTCATAATTGTAAATCAGCCAACTGTTATAGTCGCTTCAACCCAAAGCAAGGAGCAGTGGCAGGTACGTCTGTCTGTCAGTCATCATTCTGTCATTCTTCCAGGCCGGCATGATCGTTACATTTTGTGATCCAAAAAGCCTTGACCAAAACCTTGACCAAAAGGATGCAATTTAAAAAGATAAAAATGAAATGTCATCATTTTTCGCCTCTATGTTGATGTTAACTTGCTTTGAAATCAGTCCTATGTTTTGGAAGCCGTTTTTTTTTTCTTCTTCCAAATGGGATTTCAGATTTGTCCACTGGGGGGTGCACATCAGAGCTGAAGACGACGCTGATGGGAGACAAGGTTTTAAGCAGGTTAGAGCCCGGTAGTCCAGTGGTTAGCACGTCGGCTTCACAGTGCAGAGGTACCGGGTTCGATTCCAGCTCCGGCCTCCCTGTGTGGAGTTTGCATGTTCTCCCCGGGCCTGCGCGGGTTTTCTCCGGGTGCTCCGGTTTCCTCCCACATTCCAAAAACATGCGTGGCAGGCTGATTGAACACTCTAAATTGTCCCTAGGTGTGAGTGTGAGTGCGAATAGTTGTTCGTTTCTGTGTGCCCTGCGATTGGCTGGCAACCGATTCAGGGTGTCCCCCGCCTACTGCCCGAAGACAGCTGGGATAGGCTCCAGCACCCCCCGCGACCCTAGTGAGGATCAAGCGGCTTGGAAGATGAATGAGATGAATGAGTGATAAAGGGCAAAGTAGGGATCATGGAAGGAAACTGGATTTCATCTCGTGTGGGAGTACCGTGTTGATGATGCTATTACTTCGACGGTATATCCTTATCAAGTCACGGCACCTTAGCCGTCTGTTTTTTGCGCAGTTGACTGCCCAGTACACGACTGTCCAAGTGAGAGTATTGAGAGAATAAAAAGGATTAACCCAAAGGCGTAATCCCGTTGGCCTTTTGGGGGGAGGTGGTCTGGCCACACTCTTCTGCCGGACAAGATAAGGGGGAAGGAGGAGAATATAAACTCCCAAATCTCAAAAATATTTGAATTTAGTCTTATGAAAGCGTCATAATATTGAACAAAATGCAAATTTGTCGTCATGACAGGAAATGTGGTAACATGAAGATAAGAGGCCTAATTTGTGTTGCAAAAGTCGACGAGACGATCAGTGAATTTTAAATCTGGGTATGGAAGCAATTTGTTCTTTGAGAAATTGACCATCAGGCAATTATTAACTTGCTGGATGAGCAAATACAATTTCATCATTCCTTAAAAGACATTCACCTTTATCTGCTATGTGTACTCAAACGTAATAGAGTCGCAAAATATTGACTACCCACTCAAAGGTTAAGTATCACGAAAAGTCACATGTAAATTTGAATGCCGGCTCTTTTATTGAACTATTTGTCCATACTTCTTGCCGCTTCGTAAAATCTGCGGTGCTAATAAGGATACAGCACTTTTAATGGAGATCAATTCCTCCCGACTATTGCACATTTAACACCACTAATGGCGTGGTCTTTGGGGAGTTGCGCAGAGAGCAATAATGACTTTAACATTGTGTAAAACTGAACGCTAACTCTTCAATCATCAGGATAACGACCGCAAGCAAACATTTGAATCAACGTCTCCGTTTGCTATTGTTGTCTCCTCATATTCCCGCAGTCGTGCCCCAAATACTGTGAGTTTGTCTCCCTCCAGAGTGTAAAGCTTATCCGTGTCCATTTTCAGAGACAAGTGGATGATTTTTTTTTCTCCCCTCCGCTGATTATCCATCCTGCTCCTCTGTTGATAGAGAAGTATTATTTCTGCCTTCTAATCTGACGCACTGCAGTTCAGAGATAGAGATGAATGAAATCCCTTCTTTAACTCTACATTGCCAACATGTGTTTTTATGATTAGTTTTACGCATTAGAATCTATTACAGCAGGGGTGTCAAACTCATTTTTGTCGTGGGCCACATTTTACATCCCGTTTCCCTTGGAGGGCCATTATGACTGAAACCCAATTAGAAAAGTCAATAAAAACGATTTATTCAACTTGTGTTTAAGTTACTGTCATTTTTTTATGACAAATGACAATTTTTAATTTTGGTAGAGATTTTAGCAAACATAATGGAAGTTGACATGTTTGATTTGCTTTCGCGGGCCACTTAAAATGATCCGACGGGCCATATGTGGCCCGCAGGTCTAGAGTTTGACACCGGAGTATTACAGTATAAGGGGTAGGAATAAACTAAACTAAACACTTGCTGTTTAAAACGGAAACTTTCCAGTTCAGATAGGTCAGAAAGACTTCAGTCGTGTTTTTTGTTGGATTTTTTTTTTGTTTTTTTGACCGAAAAGATTCCATTAGAGGCTCTGGCATCTTTCTTCTGCTGCTTTTAGAAGCCAGTCTCTGGGAGACCTAATGTTCCGGATTGGATGAAAGCAAAGGGAGGCCATCTACCTCACTGGCAGGGATTCTGTTCCATAGTGCACCTGAATACTTGATTAAAAGCAAGTGCAATTGTCTGCCATCTTGCATGGAATAAGTAAATCCGAGGCTTTCACATTATGAAAATGCTCTGACAGGCCTCCGTTCTCTTCTACTGGTGATGAACTCATCACATATGAGCGAGTGAGACCACCGCTAATCACACGGAAACCTCATAAAGGCAAACAAATCCAATCTTATTGAAACTAACCTCATGGCAGCTCTCCTGAAGTCAGTATTAAAATCCGCAAGAGCCCAACCCTCCAAGGAAATCTTCACATTCTTGACAGATAAACAAGACATGCTCATAACTTTTAAGATCACATACATATTTATATTGAAAAGAAACACAAAAGCACAATCGAGACGTGAGGAAAAACAAGAAATACGCGGGGTGTGCAGGGTTACAAAATATGGCGAAGATCAATCAAACCACACCTTCTTTTCTTCATTTTCTGTACCGTTTGTCCTCATTAGGGTCACGGTTAACTGTTGCCGATTACAGCTGACTGGGCATAAACGGGTGTTCATCCTGGACTGGTCACCAGTCCAGGATGAACACCAGGTTTACCAATTGTATTGAGATCAATACAAAATCTCGAAAATTTGACACACAATATACTCCTGTGCGAGACATTCAATCTGAGAACACCACTTGGAAGAGATCCGGGTTTTCTGCAGAGATCATTCTCACTGCGCTTTTAAAATATTCATCACATTTGCATTGTATGAATTAATGCAATGAGAAAATGGGCCATATTAAGCTGCATGTCGTATACACAACCACGGTGCTGAAGAATACAAGTCATGTCGCTGTATATAGGCCAGTTTCAAATCAATTATTCACTCTGTCCATATGGGATGGATCAACACGACGTGTACACACGTGCACTTGAGGTGTAAACCACAGGAGCATATTAAGCACCAGATCACAAATTTTGTTCTAAATGCTGCATTTATGCCCCACCCCCAAAAAGTTACCATATTATCAGGTTACAAGGTGCACGAAAGGGTTAAACACTGAATAGTCAGGCATCATTTCAGGGTTTGTGCTTTGTAAATGTTGCATGGATGACCATTGTGCATTACATTAGACTTCCTGTGACTGTTTTTTTTTTTTTAAGTGCACTTTGATCAACTTTTTTAAACTAAGTTCACATTGACCCAAACACGGCTGAAGAATCACAATCCGATTAAGAACTGACTTGGAAAAAATATATATGCACTCTAGGAAAAATGTTGGCGAGAGGCAATATGATATCTGACAGGAATACATTCATAAACAAACAAAGACTGCATTTACAGTGTCCTTCAAAACATAGCAAATCAAAAAGAGCTTGTGCATCCAGCCAGTTCTATGACTAAAGTCAATCCAAATGCATAGGTGGATGAGGGCAGGAGTGACATTTCTCCCCGACTAACACATCGCTGACAGAGACAAAGTGTGAATACGCCTGCGGGGTAGGGGGAGACACGGAACTTCAAGTTCATCTCTTGGATCAAGGAAGTAGTGTGATATACAAGACACATTCTGTGTGGATGCTCAAGGCAATTCTACACTAAGCTACTGGCCCTAAACAAATGTTCTGCAAAATATCCATTGGAATATGAGCTTACAAATTGTTAGATTGTTGGATTATACAAATCTAAACATACATGTAGAATGCTGCAATTGAAAAAGGAAAAAAAAAACAATATGATGGCATTTTGTGTCACATCCGTGACCTGACGGTCACCTTACACGTCCAAAACGGAATTAAGGCATTGAAAGCAAGCAAAGAACTCAGAGAACTGTATCACATTTTGGGTTGGGGGAGTGATTTGCTACTGAACTGACGGACTGAGCTTTGCGCTTGTGTATTGCATCAATAAAAGAAGCTGCAGGGAAACTGATTAAAAAAAAAAAATTATAATAAAATAAAAAAATCTGCTATTCTTAACCAAATACTGTACCCTCAACTGAGTGAAGAAACGGAATCCCAAATAAACGCAAACAAGCTGTAACCAGTAAACGTACCACTGCTGGGAATGCGAGAACAAATTCTAATTGGATATTGTCTTCCGTTACACATAAACTGAACACACCAGGTGGTGGATAGAAAAAAAAACTTACAGTGTTTCAAAATTTTGGGGGGTGAGTGTTTACTAAACAATACTTCCCGTTATTATTATTTTTTTTTGCATGCAAGAAATAAACAAAAACTAACAATCACACTCAAAAAAACAAAACAACCTCACTATCATGAAAATAGCCTGCAGGGGCCTGACCACGCGGAAGTGTGAATGTTCATGGTTAAACAGCAGGTAAACATGTGCTTCAAGTTGTCCAAAAAAACATTTTCTGCTCAATTTCTAATTACAAGTATGAACCCTCACAACGAGAAGGCTAAATAATGTCATGACATATCAGATAGAAGGCCGGTTTGTTTGTGTGTTAACATTTCGCCATGGCCAGATGCACATGCCAATGGTGACAGTGCGTGTGTGATGTTTAGCCAACCCCACCCTTCCCCCGTTTTTTGTTTTCTCCCTGAACTGTTTTCATGGTCCCTGACTTGGGAAAAAAAAAAAAAAAAGAAAAAAAAACACCATAAACAGCGTGCATGGAAACAAGTGAGCAGGAGATCAAGGCAAATGTGCGGCCTGTATATGTGATGTGCTTGGCGCTCCGGGCTATGTCGCCACTGCGTTCAAAAGAGTGAACAGACGGAGAGAAAAAAAAAAGAATAATGCATGCTGATTGGACCAAGGCTCGAGAGTTAGCTTGCTACAACTGTGCTTTTTCCTGGTGAATAATTCTCTCTCGTGAGGCTGAATATGTCTGCTCCTGTCAGCACGAGCAGAACTATGGCATTTGCTTGTTTTGTTGTCATTAAATATATTGCAAAGATAGAATATTTCTCAAAAATAGCCAATGATGGAATCCATAATACTTTGTAATAAAATTGCTATCAACTCACCTCAGCTCAGTTTGACAATAGGGACTTATCACCTACCAGTAGTTGGTATCAAAATGTTATTTAAAACATTTTTTGCAAGTACTGTATTTACCACACTATAAGGGGCACCTAAAAGCATTCAATTTCTCAAAAGCCAACAGTGTGCCTTGTGATGTGGGTCTATATATATATATATACCCCCACACATATATATATGTAATGTGGGTCTCCCTATAGAGTGATCCCTCGCTATTTCGCGGTTCGTTTATCGCGGATTCGGTGCATCGCGGGATTTTTCAAACATATTCATTAAAAAAAATATATCATATACAGTACATGGAGTACAGTCCTCTATATGCTGCTCTATGTGACGGAAAAAAATACCTGTATATGTTAATTGGTCGCTACCTTACGGATTTTCGTTTATCGCAGGTGGTTTTGGCCCCCATTATCCTCGATAAACGAGGGATTACTGTATACAGTATGAAAACCATTTTTAAAATAGGTCGTTCATTGAAGGGGTGCCTTATACTCCGAAGCGCCTCATAGTGAGGAAAATACGGGACATTTCATTAAATGGACATTCAAAAACATTCATTGTTAATCATTCACAGTCCTGTGCTGGCTGCATTAATTCTGAAAGCTTAATTTCTTCAGCAATGAGATTCTGTTAAAACGATTGGTCAATTTTGAAAATCATGAAGAAACAATCAGTACTCTCCATGATGAGTTTGTGGTTTGATGTGTGCTTGCGATGTGCAACGTCTCTGTGGTTGCCAAGAGTTACACCTCTGACAGTAGGTCAGTATGAGTGCACATTTGCACGAATAGAGGGATTTGCAATAGCTTGCTGGTCAGTTATCAACATGCTATTATTGTTGGACATGTTTTTACATTTCATCAGACAAACAAAAACAATCCAATACAGTAAACATACGTGCTTCCTCACACAGCCCCAAAACATACAAGGCAGGCTGACGTAAAGACTAAATTGCCTCTCGATTTGAATGGCAATCACAATAATGGTGTAAACCACCAACCTCTCACTCTGAGTCAGCCAAGATCGGGTCAGGTAACTTATGACCTTCAGAAGACAGAACCAGTGAGTCCATACTTTTACTTACCGGTAATTAGTCTTCATAATAAATCAGCAGAGGCTGAATAGCGGAGAATGTCAGGATTGTGTTTTCAAAACTGCTCTGAATACAAAATAGTGTTTCTTAAAACAAAACAAAAAAAATCCCTGCATTGGACATGCATTGGCCTGCAGACAATGCCCCCTCAGGAATTTGAATTTTGCCCGACATGTTGGAGGTTGAAACACAGTCTTCAAACGTGTGATGTCCAGGCAACAGGACTTCATTGAAGGAGGTCAGAACCTCTTCCATCCCTCCCAACAGAACAGCAGTTGGCTATATTTTGAGCAAGGAATGCCTCTATTCTGCACCCAGACGTCTGTGGGGAGAGCCAAGCCCTACACCAGTGGCACATCACAGCCTCAAACAGCTCTCTGTGTCAACTTGAACAGACAGAGGCTCATTATGGAGTGCAGCACAGCAGATCTCACCAAGGGGCAGCACGCAGGAGACTGGCAGAGGATGGTTTCGGCTGAAGCAAGGAGCTAAAAGAAAGATGTTTTGGCACGGCACAGGAAAAGAAAAAAAATCACGGAGAGACAGAGAAGATGTTTCTTCGTGGATTCACATCTAGACACGCAGATCCAATGATGATTATTACATTTAATTTAGCGATATTGTTAATTCCACAGACACAGTATCGGTGCCTCATATGCTAATGACAAACTTGCTCATTGCATACTGATTCGGTCGGGCTTTACTGTGACCGTCGGAATGAGGGTACGGCAAACTCAAATGTTCAAATGGTATCTCATTGTTACCAAACGACACACACGATGTCACCATTGTCTGTTTCAACATGAGACGCACAACAACAAGCACGTAGTTTTGTTTACTCGTGTCCTTTAGTAGTCCCACAGTGATGTTTCTCATGAGGAATGTTTGTGAGCAACGAAACAGATAAGACTGGCAGCATTCATCTTCTCAAGTGATTTTAGAAGGAAATCCTCTCTCATAGATTGCACTCTGCACTATTATATTCACACACACACACACACAAAAAAGGGGAGGAATAATACCACTACGCCCTGTTCCCCCACAAAACATTCTGCACAAGCCGATTCAATAATCATGAGAGAGGTTTCCAGAACAACTTCACGCTGCCTTCAAGCTCAGGAATGCATCCATTTTGCCTCACATTCATATGCTCACTTGTGAAGATGCTGCGGGGCAATCCGAGGAATCTCAGGTGAATACGTTGTTTTCATCTTGTCCTTTGAATGAACTCAAGGTTTGGAAATCACTTAAAAACATGTATTATGTCTCTTCGGGTAAAAGTAGAACAATATTGCTGCATAGATGACTGAAAACAGAAAAGAAAAGAAAGGAAAATTCATGAAGTTGCCATCTTTCGAGGTTAAGGTCTAAAGTAGGGCTCCCCAAACCCACGGGCCTGCTACTGGTACGTGAGTCATTTGATACCGGCCGCACAGAAAGAATAAAGAACTTACATTACTTTTATTAATATTACCGTTTTATTTATTTTGGAATCTGAAAGATGTTTTATTTTGAAAAATGGCCAGATTCTCTGTTACATCCATCTACAGTACGTCACTCTTGATGCGCTTCTCGGTCACGTGATAGGTTACCGCAAAAATTAAATCCATGAGCTAGCAAAATGAGTAAAAAAACAAATGTCTTTAGAAAGTTTCTTTGGGAAAGGGAAAAGATCAGCCAGGAGACAGAAGAGGAGCCAACGCCTTTCAAGAAAATAAAGGTTACATTTAATAGACAGTATCAGGATTTCCGATTTAAAATACGGATTTATCTCAACAGGAGATTCCCACGCACCAAACCCACTCTGCATAATATGCGGCAATGGTGAGTCGTATTTTTCATACACTTTGTATTTTATTTTGAAGGCATGATTAAACGTTACCATAGCGACCACAGAGTGTTGCGGCCAGATAGGACGTTCCTTCGAGAGCATGCTCTTTTCCATCTGGTTAGTTCTACGCAGTGGCATAAGAAAGGTTATGACATCAAAATACCGGCGTTCAAGTCATTTTCACATCATTTGGCCATTTGAAAAGCGATAGACGTTTGAAACTCTCTGGAATATGGGAGCATCGCTACCCTGTCACCGCAAGGAAAAAAAGGATCCAGCCACCCCAGTTAGAAAGTGGTTTTGTAAATTGGATGTATTTCTTTGTGTATGTTGTAGCATTGTAGACGTTTGCAAGGTTGTGGTCCATTTGATGTCTTCAAATGAGAACACCTGCGCTCCAATATCGAAACATTCACAATCTCTCTAAGTCAGGAAGAACAAATCTGAACACAATATCCTCAACGTCAACTTTATTTTCGTCAGGACCTAAGGTATACAATAACAATTAGCTTAGACTTTAAACTTGAATCACAACAACAAAGTTGAGAGGACAGCGACCATGAGCCAGCAAGCTCGACATTTTTGTGACAACTACGCTCGGTCGGTCAATGAAGTGCATCTCGAAAAAGAAATGACATGAGCACAGAAGGACAACAAAATGCATGTGTGCGAGACAACAGGCCCTCACACCCCCCTGGGCTGAAACAAAAAGAGACAATGACACTCCCAATAACGCTAAATCCAGAGGATGTGGAAGAATCTGACAAACAGTGTTGTCATCCATCGGGGGAGGGGGTTGACGGCAGTCTTTTCAATCAATGTCCACAGGAATACCCCAAGCACGCATTTATACATTATGCACCTACTTTACATGGCGTCCATGGGGACAGGTAAACTAAATAAATGGCTGAACGTGGTGCAGTTCTGCAATCAAATACGGATATCGTTGCTGTTGAGAAGCATCGTCTCCCCCTTAAGAAGTCATGATGATGGAATCTCACTACAAGACTGCTGGACTATTCTCACAAGCATTACTGCCTTTAGCAAAGAGCAAAAAGACTAAGAAACACTCATGGGTCTGGATTAAACCTCACGTAAAACAAGGCCCGGACACGGTGGAACGATATAAACCGCGTAGCTCAGGAATGTTACGCGTTACTACTCGACTAGGAAATGAAATTGTGGCTTGGAACGGAGCCTTGAGTTTCCGTCAGCGAGCAAAAGATCTGTCAGCACATAAATAATGTTATATCATAGCAGTGCAACATAATGAAACACGCCATGAATTTACGACGACGATCATGGCGCAATAAATAAAGGACAACAATGAAAGAAGACAGCTCTCTTTCATCGAAATGTGGATAGTTTTTTAAGACATGGGTTTGTTGTTCCTACTGGCGCCCGGTCCGTGGGTCATTTGGCACCGGGCCGCACAGAAAGAATAAATAACTTTCAGATTACGAAATAAATAAAACGGAAGGAATGTAAGATGTTTTATTGAGAAAAATTACCGGTTTCTCTGTTACAGCCGTCACTCTTGACGCAGGTCAAGGCGCGCCTCTCGGTCACGTGATAGGTTACCGCTAAAATGAAACCCAGGAGCTAGCAAAATTAGTAAAAAACGAACGTCTTGGAAAAGTTTCTTTGGGAAGGGGAAACAGCCCAGCCAGGAGACAGAAGAGGAGCCTGCTACTTCCAAGAAAAACAAGGCTACATTTAATAGACAGTATCAGGAGTCCTACTTAAAATATGGATTTTATCTCAACGGGAGATTCCCACGCACCAAGCCCACTCTGCAAAATATGTGGCGATGGTGAGTCGTATTTTTCATGCACTTTGCATTTGCAGTGTATCTTATTTTGAAGGCACATTTGTATTATTTTGTTATTATGTTATTATGACCTCAAGATGGCGCCGCGAGAGTGGCTGCTGTTACAGCAGCTCCTATACTTTTTGTTTTTCTACTTTCTTCCTTTCATAACTTTGCTGCTGTAAATTGGAATTTCTTTCTTTTCTTATTCTTACTTAAATGTTACCATAGTGACGAGAGAGTGTTGTGGCCAGATAGATTTGTGTTGATTATTATGCTTAAAAAATACCACCGTTTTCGTACAGGTCATATCATATTATTTTGTTGTATTTATCCGTCACACCTTTAAGGCAAGGTCCCTGAATATATTGTCTGACATTAAACCGGTCCATGGGGCAAGAAAGGTTGGGGATCGCTGCCTTAACAGATCTGATTCAAAAAGTATTACGGCTAGAGACCAATTCTTAGGATTTCAAGGTTACAAAAGAATGAATGGAAGACATTATCCAGTCAGACTGGTATCATATTTCCATAGCAGAACACTGAACGAAGCCTAAACAACTACTCAACCAATGAACGTTTCATTCATTCAATGGAGCATGCACCTGGCTACATACTAGAAAAAAAGCCTTATGGAACCACTTAGGACTTGCTGGCAATGTTGAGTGAATTAAGGGGGAACATATTTTAAGCAAAATGCGGTGCATCTTAATGTTATTTTTAGACCAGACCATCCATACAGCAGAGTGGAGGACCAAGGTCACCAAGACAGTGACGAAGCCAGTCACTCAGGAATGAATAATGTAAGAGGCGCGTAATATACGTGACAGGAGCTGGTTCGGTAGGAAGCCGTCCCTCATGCGAGCGCAAATGCACTTTCAGTAATGAGCAACAGTCAGCTGATTTCTAATGGAAATTGCAAAGCATGAGTTTTCTTATTTTATTTATTTTTTGGTAAACAAAATGTGTCAACGTGAAGCAGACAATGAACCATCCAATCCATTAGGGCTGTTCAATATCATTCTCGTAGGGATGTCTACATACAAACATTCAAGTTATTAATCTAGAAAAAGAAGACGTTATCGGCTAAGTGTTGACTTTCCACACTTGCGCTACATGTACAGCTGAGGCAAACCAACCTCAAATAACTCCTTTCAAGTTTGCTGTTGATCGACAACTAAAGCCAACCAATTGTAATCAATTTACGGCGGGAGAGAGGGAGAGAGACACAATGCCAAATTTATAATCTCATAAGCACCGGTCGATAAAATGGACGCTAGCAGTGTGGGCCTCACCAGTCCATTCAGGTAAATTGAAGCGAGTTTCGCTTTTCTTGCGTTGTATTTCTGTTGCGACTTACGTCTTCCTTGACCGGCACTTTTTCTGGATTGATAAAAGTGGTACAATGTCACTGTCCGGTAAGAGTTGGGTTCAGAAGCATCGTGCCCTGCGCAGCGTGCATTAGCATTAAAGCTATGTAATGTGTCAAGCCACTAATGCATGGACAAATTGGTACGAAACATCACACACATTGATGCAGTTAAAACACACACACACAAACACAAAATCAAGCACTTCTGTTGCAGTGTATATATATATATATATATATATATATATATATATATATATATATATATATATATATATATATATATATATATTATTTGTTCAAGAACAGTTGCAGTAGAAGATGAATTTTATTGCAGACTTTAATAATGTTGATCACTGTCAGTAAGTAAGCTACAATTAAAATAAAACTATACTTTCAAGTTTCCACCTCATTTCTGATATATTGCTTGAAAAAAAAAAGTTTTCACTGAAGCCGTAGCATTTAAGCCACATGATCAAAATACTGAATATGGCATGAATATAAAGATATGAAATGATGTCCATATCATGCAGCTCTACAATACATGTCTGCATGTACCAAAATGTATATGCAAAAATGGCACAGTCCTTTGGGATGACCTCTTCAATCAAACCAATAATTGTCATTCATATATTTTGTTCATCCCTCGTGATTTTAGAGTTTGAACACCTCTGGCCTTTATGAGAAGTGGTTTTGTATTCTGAAACAACAACCAACACATGCTGCACCTCAAGAGAATCGAAGGTAATTTGTTCAGTTTTCGTTTGAAGGATCGAACAAGGCTGAAAAGCGGGAGAGCACGATTACAATAATGTGATTTACTCTGCTTTTGTGCCAGAAGCTGTCATACAGGCCTAGGAAACTATAATAGCTTATAAAAAAAGGCTAAATTGGGTTATCTTAATGTTTTTCAGTCCAAAGAGGCACTATTTGCACCACTGGGGACATTTTTGGACTGTCTGGTTCATTCATAATTCCCTTCATTGACTACTGATGGAAGTAATGAGGTTGTTTCAATGACACACCTCTCTCAATGACACACCTCTCTGCTATGGTCAAGGACATGATGACGAGGCATATATTTGATCTCACTTTTCATTAAATGGTACATTAACTTAAATGTACCTGAGAAGGAGAGGAAGAAGGAGGGACATGCTTGAGGAACCCTAAATGTGCCCAAGAGGTGCACGATTGAAAGATGGCTTTGCTTGACTAAAAGTTACTTTTATCCATTCTACACTCCAACAAACATTATCATCGCGTCCTAACTTCATTTACTCACTCACTCCATAGCTAAAGTAAACCTGAAAAGGTTTGGCTTGTTTTCTCATCCTTTTGATAATGGACACTTTTGGTTCCAGATCTAGCGAATGAGAGAATAATGCACATCATCTGAGATGTTTCCGCTCATGGATTGATATGCAAGTGGCGCCTCCGGTCAATGCTTCTCGGTGCTTGGAGAATGTTCAAAATCTGCAGTGCTGGCTCTTTTTTCCTGCTCCGTGACATTTCTGCTCCTTTGAGAAAGCCGCAATGTACAGTCGAGTTAGTGCATTAACCCTTCGTGCACCCTGTAACCTGATAAAATGATAAGCCGTCCAGAGCCGTAACCGCGGTCCCTGAAAGGGTTAATAGGAGGATAGCTGAATCCTGGCGGGGGCTTGACAATGATGCAGACTTTGGTAGTCATAAGTACTTAATTAAGTATTACTTAAAGGCGAAACTAGTTTTGCCCACATAATACAGCCATCAAAGTCAGCAAACAATTCACGTGGTCCAAATATTTTGCGGTACCTACCACAAGACACCCTATATATGCAGAAAAGATGCATACCCGAGCCTACACAGTTCATTTCTTGGCATTTTTCATATTTATATCGGTTTAGAGATGATCGAACTGTCCAAAAATCTCCCTTTTATTTTCTCAGATGTTTAGCTTTGTGGCCCGTCAACATGAAATTTGGCAAATTTTCAGCTTGATCATTTTCAAGTCATTTCCATGATCATTGTGGGTTTTTTTCCTTATTTATTGGAAGGATATAGACAAGCTATATGAGTGAATGGGTGAATATACTTTACAAACACAAAACTTGGGAGTGATCATTGCTCTGTTTCTACTTTCTCTTTTTGGGCGGAAAGACGATAAATCAGATGCACTGTTAGCGTAAAAATGTACTTTACTGTACATTTACAATGACAGATGTTCCAGATGCACCTTTTCAAGCGAACACCACATCAGACAATGCAGTTGGGGTTTGTTGTGACTCGAAAGTGTGCCGTGGTTCTGGGGAGTGGACAATCTTGGAGGAACTCGACATTTTTTGGCATCCGTGGCCCTCTAGACCAGCCTCTTCCTCAGCCATCGCCAACCCGAACGCAAATTCTCATTTCCAACATAGCACAGCTCTGAATAAGCGCAAGCCACCGTCTGCAAAATTGGCAGACACACATACGTAAGCAACGACAAACATGTTTTGTTTTTTTAACAGCCAGAAAGATTCTCCTTTCCCTCCACCACTAGTGCTCATCAACACAGCTCGTTTGTCTGCACGTGTATTTCTATCAGGAAATAGGCGGAGAAAGCACAGCATTGTGCGCCTGTGGCTTCGGCAGCGACTTTATATACTGTCAGTGCGCTGAAGCCAGCTGTACCAGTTGGCATTCACCCAGGCGCCAAATTGCAGTGGAAAAAAAAGGGAGATGTCTGTGCCAGCGAGCAAGACAATGACATTTCAAACACTGCTAATCAAGTTAGAAACGACAATAAATCGAGTCTAATCTGGGTCTCGTATAATTTGCACCGCTCAGGCATCACTCCATGAATTTGTACACCATTTTAGCACCATATTAGAACACAAAGAATGATTTAATTGAACATAGTCCTATATATAAACATGTTTTAAATCTTTTACTCGCTGAAATAATGATCATTTCCGTTTGCTTCATCTCTTCTAAAATGTTGTTGTTTTTTTTAACGCATTACAATAATGATTTTTGGGTCGCGTGCTACAGCAAAGAGCAGCCACATCTATTACACCCTGCAGCTGCAGAGGCGCAAAACTCTTAGCTCATGCCCTCAAAATAGTCACTGTAGCTTTAGCAGTCACGGAGGCGTGCTTAATGAAAGGACAACCTCGACTTCATACAATTCACCGACACGGCCACGCGGGAGCTTTCCCCTTGGAGGCAAGCGCGACAAGAGACCGAAATAAGGGCTCACCAGTGTAATACCAGAAGGTCCTGCCATAAAAAAAATGAAATAAAAAATACACATGATTCTCACCTGTGGAATGGAGTTTGCCCAGAAAAAACATCAACAGACCTTTTCTGTTTGAAAAGATCAAATTGATCAAACAGAATGGAGGTGAAAAGAATAGGAGGGGGTCATGCACATTACTTTGAGGTATTGAGGAATGACCAATGTTTATATTTTCCATCGACAAAATAATCCATTGCCAAGCACCTTGTGTAATTACGCAAAATATGACAGGTCCATAATTACAATGCAAACCCCGGTGTCCAACAGTTGGGTGGATTATTTTCATCGTGAAGCTGCTCCCAGGACAACCCCTTCCCTGAACGAGATCAACGAATTCAGACTCAAATGGAATGCAGTAATCATGAAATGTACCTCCAGAAGAATTATATCAGAAAAAATATCAGTTGTTTTAGACACTGTCCGATACGTGTTCAGCATTGGAAAAGGAAGCAATTGCAAAAGCAATATACCGAAGGCCCATTCAAACAACTGCGGTGCTCAGGAGCAGCTGAGCTTCCAACTAAATATATCATTCAAGGAAATACTCCATTTCAGAGAAGGGAAAGTGTCAAATTTATAATAAAAGCGTTGGATTTTATCTGATGTGAGTTGAACTGGCAGCACTGTGCTCCAGTGGTTAGCACAAGCAAGAATTCTCTGGGTTACAATCTCTGTGTGCCATTTGTTTCGGATATATTTGATACCCGTGATTCTTCCTACTGTCAATGGTATTCATGCTAGCTGCCAACGGCATCGGACTTCATTTAGTCAGGGTGGAGAGAAAATGGTTAGGACAAAAATTAGATCTGGATCCGGAAAAGGCCAAAGTGTCAGTCTTGCTATTGAATGGTGATTGGTCCTGGATGAGAGAGAAGTGTAATTCCTATTTTCCATACTTAAAGTCCAACCTTTTCATCTTCAAGATGGTCCGTCCATCTTTGATGTGGTCAAATTGAAGCTTGGCTCAATTTATTTGTAAGATCTGAAAGAAAAGTAAATCTTTCTGCCTGGACGTCTTTTTCGCCCAACCTAAATTAAAAGTCTCTGGTATCTATGCAATCGATTGACAAGGAGGCACGGCGTTCAGAACAAATTTTTCGAAAATACTTCTGGATTAGGTTTGACCAAACTACATACATCTGATAACTTCAAGGCATCTCATGTGTGGGTCAGTGGTCTATGACATCTGCGTAGGTGGGAGGTGCCCCAAACAGCCTGCAGAGCTGTCTGCTCCGTGTCCATCTCTATTTCTGTCTACCTCAGTGCACCTCTTCTTTCTTTAAATCGGTCGAGGTGGCTTCACAGGGGATAGCAAGACATGGCAATTCCTTGAGGACGAATGTGATCTTGTGCAGACTGCTGGCTCGGCATCAAACTAAGAGGCAGCAGAGCCGCAACCATCACTTCCGGTCGACGGCACTTAATTAAGAGACAACCAAAACAATGTCTGAACAGTTTTATGAGTGATGTACGTAGGCCATTCAAACAACAATTCTTGATCGCTGTACAGTGTCAAGAAAGTCAACAGTTAATGAATTAACTATTAATGGTCAATGAGACAATTGAGTAGGTCCGCAACTAAGATTGCAAGTCTGATAGAGGTTCACTTTAACGAGAAAGCAGAAGATAACGTTTTGGATGAGAAACGTTATGGATGACTTTGCTGATAACAGCGACGCTGTATCGTATTTACTGCGCGGCCACTTTTTTCATTTCGATAAGAGAAATGAGTGGCCGGGAGATTTCTTTGATACTTTTGCTTTCTCTCCACTGCCACTCACGCAGGGTGAGAGAACGAAAGCTTATCTGATCCTACAAACACCACAACACTCCAGAACAAGTAGAGGAGTCTTAGCAATGCAAAGCCATGGAGCTATGCCACAAACTGGAGAGAATCCATTAATAAACATAAATATACCATGCAATATTCATTATAGCATGACAAGATATCATATTTATACATTTGTCCAATGTGCTCCCAAGCTGCATCGGGATGGCCCCAAAGTGTATCCAGAACGGACCTGAATTGGATTTTAGAGGGAATTTGGTATCATCCAATATATCTGTACAGCCCATATGCAACATGGATAATATCATTGATTACTTCATTAATTGGCAGGGGTGTCTGAATGGTTATGTAGAAAATGTGCACAGTTGGCAGGGCTAAGAATGGTGAAGCCTGTCCTCACAGTGATGCTTTGGGTTTTGTAAAATCGGAGGTGGAAGCTGTCAGGGTGCATGGTGTGCCATTTCTATGAGTGGATGGCAGTATCAGCCCCCGAGCATGTTACACACTTGCGCCCGTGTGTGTGTCGACATTAGCAGGAAGGTGGCGAGCAGTACTTGCCAGCTCAATGGGGTGGCCTCAGAATTCAAGTCAAGTACTAATGCAAAGGTTCATTCAACAAATGTCGTTTTTTTTCTCCCGTGTGCGGTGTTGAAATGAATTTTAATATATTCTCACATCATAGATCGATAAGCCTTTATTATGGAACTCGGATTTTTTTTTTTTTGCTAACTCTTGTAGCTTATTTATGAGCAACCCCCCCCCCCCAAAAAAAACATGAATCATTTAACTTAAGTGTCTAGAAGGGGTTTTCACACAGAATTAGCTCAAATCGCTCTTAAAAGAGAGCAAATGACCTTGTTTGCAAACAAAGTCTGATCCACTTTGTCTCACACACACACACACACGCACACACACACGTGCGCGCGAGCTCGACGCACAGGCCTTTCAGGCATGCCTCAAGAAATGCACAAAGGGAAAAAAAATGCTTAGCACTTTTTACCTATGGTTGACTGAGCTGAATGAGCTGCAGCAGCCAAAAGACAAAAGAAGCCGTGAACACAAAGTAACACGTTGGAAATGGATGTGAGGGGAAAAAAAAACCCCCAAAAGAGCGGAACATAAATTCCCAGAGCGGTTCAAGTTACGGTGATTGCGTGTGTTACATCTCATTGATATCACAAAATTCATAGTAACAATTTTGTGTGCAGCTGAGGCTCTCTGTGTTTGATGTAAAGAATGCCGTGTTTCTTTCTAATCTTTCCCCGAGTCAGAATAAATTACCGACATATTAGTGACCGAGTGATGGATGTTGTATCACTAGCTATAGGCTTCTCTACTGATCCATTTCCTCTTATCAGTTTTCACTGGACTCCAAAACGCCTTTTTCCCCTCTGTGTGTGTGTGTGTGTCAGAGACTTCAGCTGGGAAGAATCCCAAGAGGAAATTGCCATTTGCACAGCACTATACATACATTTCATATTTCCTGTACAACTCTTCAGACTTACCATTTTATTTGCTTCGATATCATGTACTTAGAGGAAGAAATTTAGCGATGGAATATGGAAGGTGTCGGTTTGTGTGTGCCTGTGCCGGCTCTCCCAAGGGGAGGAGACAGGGAAGGCCTTTCATTTTCACACACGCTCTTGTTTACTAGCAGGAGCAGCTGCTACATCATAAGATGTGGCGTTTCAACTCCAAATATCACACCTTAAAAGAGGTCGTGTTACGCCGACTGGATGTTTGAACGGGAATGCTTGGCCTTTGCCTTTTTGTGTCATCTCGATACGGTATTGTGCTTAACATTCAGCTGACCCCATTCACAATCTGGCTTTTTCTTCATAAGAATGAACGCAAATGAAAATGATCACCACAAAGAAACAATTACTATTCAGGTCATGTATGTCAAGCGTTTTATTATCGTTGATCCAACATACAAATACAATACATATCGATTAGACCACCAAACAAGATGAATTTTATGCTGTAGATGTTTTAAATTAACAGCATTGGTACAAACCAGAAACATTTGGTTCTATGTTTACAGTAGTTCATCACAACGTACATGACATTGTGGACACTGTTTAAATGATTGTTTCAGTAATGTATATGCTAAAATAAAACAATTGTTGTTATTCAGGTATTTCCCAATCAACAGTTTTCCGAAAAGCAAAGTTATCAAATTATAGTAATTTATTCACAAGCCTGAACTCAACATCCCAAACACATCTCAAAGCTAATCATACATTTGTTTCACACTGTACAGCAAAAAAAAAGGTTTTGATCATGAGATGGGTCTGTGTGTGTGTGTGTGTGTGTGTGTGTGTGTGTGTGTGCGTGCGTGCGTGCGTGCGTCCGTTTTATTCGACAGTGACATAATATTGATCCATTTCCCAGCCCCATCCAGAGCCAACATCGTGTACCTAATGTAATTCATCAAGCTGTTCAGATAAGTGCTGTATATTAGATGCACAAGCTTCATTTGTAAACGAGACCAAGCCTTTGGCAAACCTCAGCAAAGGCAGAGAAAAAAAAAAGTCGATTGAATGAAGCACAACTTTACCAGTCTTTTACGGCATGCAATGTCAGAGTAAGTTCAACTCTATCAGTTCCTTGGCATGTTTTTTTCCTCCCTCAAATTGACATGACAAAAGTGGGTGTGTGTGTGTACACTTCGACAGCAAACTTAATTCAAAATTGTACAACATTGGTAATTCCTAAAATGCTTTTATTTTCAGTAACATGAGCACAACAACAACAACTACTTCTACTACTACGACCGCTTGACCTCTGGACGTGCGCACAAATCCAAGTTGTGGAAATCCCCCCACTTCCCCTCAAAAAATTCTGCCAAAACAAAGCAATTAAAAATCTGCTGGTTATGTTGTAGCATTGTGCTAACTATACGGTGGACAGAAATATTTTGATCTGAGCCATGACTGACGACAACAAAGCTTATTCAAAATGATGTGGGTTACCGCTACACTGACAAGACACCACACTCAGGCCATATTCGATCTAAATGTACGGCCTGATGAACTCATTGGCTACGGGCCTTTTGTTTAACACGCACTACATTAATGACACAAGTAAACAGGACAGATCAACAGACTTGAAGAATCAATAAAATATTCAGCTGGCGTTTCCACACTTAGCTGCACAATGGAGCCAACCTTGTTGCGTATTCTGAGCAGCGTCGGCTTATTTGTCCATAATGAGCTTGCTCGTTAAGGCGTGGAAGGAAGGATGTGTGATATCAGACGGCAGGTGAGAAAGTGTGTGCAAGCATGTGTGAGAGAGTTGTGTGAAAATGATTCAAATGAACACATATTCGCCGGCTGCACAATTTAACATTGGGAATAATATTGGCTCAGCATGATCCACTCCAAACATTACAACCAAAAAGGTTCAAGTGAATGAATTGCAGTCAACATTTTTGTGGACAGGGTTTCATTCGTCAAACGAGTCCTGAAATTCACAGACAGCCACGATAGAGCATTTGGATTTTTTTTAAGACCCACACGTTATGGTTTCAATGATTATATCTCTATCCTAAAACTACCAAATCAAAGAGCACACTATCTCCTTTCACCTAAAAAGAAAAAAAAACACCTTTGATTAATTTTTTTTCCATTCTTTTATAATCAGCAGCAAAACAAAACACAGGCGTTTCTCACAGAGGGCTCAGAAACTGAGCTGATCTCCGACTGAATGGTGCATCGCTGCCATCTACAGGTGGTTGTATGTTCATAAAGTTGTTTCCAAGCTTGAAATTTACAGTGAAGAATCAGACCTTCCTTCACTCATCTCCGTATAAAAGCATAATTGACAAGTAAACTCATCAGTTGCAGTGTATGGGTCGAGTGTTAAAAAATAAGCAGGCGTATCCAACTCGATGGGTTAACACCAATGTCAAACATTTGAGGGAATGGTGAGATCTCTCCAATGATCTATCATACACAGTATTATGGGATTCGGAATTCAAAATATGGTATCAAGGCTTAGAATGGATGGTAAAAATACAGAATCTGGAGTGAGCCTCAACAGAAGGAAGCAGACTCGCAAAACCAGTGGTTCGTAACCTGGGTTGGATCGACCCCCAGGGTTCGGTAAAGCGGTCTTAGGGTTTCGACGGAGCCTCTGCCATGGAAGTTAAGACATACCCGACTCAACATGTCAATTAGTAATGACACGCCCGCTTGGTCATCACTGGCTGCACATGATCACATTACATTGCTTGTCCAATCAGTGCTGTGGGATATTCCGTTCGCTCAGTAGTCAACGAGTGACTGTCGTAATAGTACATCCTAAAAATTAAATAAATAAATAAATAAACACACACATACTGCACTTATGTCTTGAAATTGTATTTATTTTTTCTGTTTTTATTAAATGCGTTTTTATGCCTTGAATTAGTAAAAAGACTATGTTTTTGTTTTTCACTAATGAAGGGTTTGGTGAACGTGCATATGAACTGGTTGGGTTCGGTACCTCTAACAAGGTTAAAAACCATTGAGCTAAACTATTTGCCTTTTTACATTTGTTCTCACAGATGAGCCACTGCCACAGGAACTAAAAAATAGTTAATCTGGTACGTAATTAAATCTACCATAATAATTTCTGTAGTTAAATATGATATAAAAAGAAAACACACAAGGGGTTTGACTGTTGTACATGGAAGATTGACTTTTATGTCCCACTTCTATTGGCATATCGAGGGTGGGATGGGGGGCAAAACAGCAATCAAATAAATCATGGAATTTAACAGACCAGAACAATCTCGCTTGGTTGACTTTAATTCCATCCATTTGCACTCACTGGCACAGTATTCTAATTTGCCAGCATTCCAGAGTTGCCGCGATTCAATTCAATACAAGTTATGGTTGCTATGGTTTCCTCCCACATTCCAAAAACATGCATGGCAGGCTGATTGAACACTCTAAATTTTCCCTAGGTGTGAGTGTGAGCGCGGATGGTTGTTTGTCTCTGTGTGCCCTGCAATTGGCTGTCAACCGGTTCAGGGTCTCCCCGCCTACTGCCCGAAGACGGCTGGGATCGGCTCCAGCACCATCCTCGACACACACACTGCAGAAATGTAGTGTTACTGAAGCATGTGCGTGAAAAATATGTTGGGGTTCAAGAAAGTGCAGCGCGAGTATCTCGCCAAATGTTTACATCGGTCTGAGCATTCACACAAACTCCCTTGAGCATTCCTTGGACCATGGTGCGAACCATCAGACACATCAGACATCCGATCAAAACAAGGTACGTGATGTAGTATGTTTTGAAAATATTCAAATGACCTTTGTATCAAAATAGAACATGTCATCAAATGGAGATTTATGACATGAATAAAATTGGCCCAAATTTGTTCCTGGTTATTTTTAAGCAGAACTATTTAAGCCAGTAACGATGGTCACACATTGTGCTCTCAAAAATGGACAACATGCCATTTAATAAAACACAAAAAATCCTAATCACCTGGCATTTGAAACGCGTGCCTCATTCTTGGGACTCTAAACTATGTCCATGTTTGGACTTCCTGAATGTAGCGATCCGCGCATTGCCTCTGCAGCCCTGCGGTGAGTTTGAGTGAATATGTGTCAATATATGCATCAAACCATCGTAGAACAACTGAGTGCGCAGGCTCGGTCGCACAACTAAAACCGAAATGCAAGTGGGAATAGACTGGTGTCCTGTTTGTAGATTAAAGTGGAGTGGAAATAAAGGAATGAGTGTAGAAATCCGGGGGGGGGGGGGGGTTGCGTCTGCTGTTACCGTGTGCACTGGGAGGATGAGAGAAGTGCGCAATTGCTCACGTGCGCAGTTTTGAGGAAACATTGGTCTTGCCGATAAAAATAACAGGGAAAACAAATCCCATTCCTGTCAAGTCTGAGCTTTTCTGTCAAATGTGACAATACACAAACAATGATGTCAGTCCTGTCACAAACACATGAATCGTCATGCTACGAGAAACAACCAGTCACTCCTACAGTCATACGTGAATATATATCAGCAGTTTCATATGGAAAATGAAGTGTGCGCTCAATTTACACTCTTTTTAAATTTTCCATGCGGTGTCAGCAATGGCAAAAAAGTTAAACTGCTTGACTCTTTGATGCTATGGTCCAGTTCACTACCGTATTTTCCAGGCTAGAAGTCACGGTGTTCTTTTTTTTTTTTTTAATAGTTTGGCCAGGGTGCGATTTATACTCTGGAGCGTTTAAAGTATGATATTATTCACATATTATATCAATTCACATGTTATTTTCACATTAAACCACAGAGGGCACTCTAGGCCTGCGTTGATAAATCGACGATGCGTCTGACGTAAGTGACGTAGAAGAGGAAGCGCCGCATTTTCTACCACCGGAGTTGGCGGTGTTGTTTGAAAGTGACACAGAGGATGAAGATGTCAAAGGATTTAGTGGTTTGGAGTATCACTGATGCTTTCGTAAACTTGTTAGCATGATTTTTATGTTAGTTATCTGAGTAACTATTAATATGTTGCGTGAAGGGCGGCCTGGTGACACAGTGGTTAGCGCGTCGACCTCACAGTGCAGAGGTCGTGCGTTCGATCCCGGCTCCGGCCTCTCTGTTTGGAGTTTGTTCTCATCTCCTGCGTGGGTTTTCTCCAGGTACTCCGGTTTCATCCCACATTCCAAAAACATGCATGGTAAGCTAATTGAACACTTTAAATTGTCCCGAGGTATAAGTGTGAACGCGGATGGTTGTTTGTCTCTGTGTGCTTTGCCATTGGCTGGCAACCGGTTCAGGGCGTCCCCTGCCTACTGCCCGAAGATTGCTGGGATAGGCTCCAGCACCCCCCGCAACCCTTGTGAGGATGAAGCGGATCGGAAATGGACGTTGCGTGAAAATACCATAAACGTTCTCAGTTCGTTGTTTATGCGTACTGTAACGTTAGCAACTCGTCCACTTATTCAGCCTTTTTTTATTTTTGTTTTTATTTTAAATTGCCTTTTGAGATGACCTGTCTGTTCTTGCTGTTAAATTTTATCAAGCCAATTTCTCCCAAAGTACGACTTATACTCCGGTGTAATTTATTTGTTTTTTTTCTTCCTTATGATACATTTTATGGCTTGTGCGACCTTTACTCCAGAGAGATTTATGATCCCGAAATTACGGTATTTGGTATTCACCAACTGGTAGGTACCATTAATTACCCCCAGAATACAGGACTACTTTTTCTATACCAACTACAATTGAAAGGTCATAAAGGGACTTACAACCCTGTGGGGATATAACTGTTTTTACTGATCACATTGTAATTCCCCGCCCGACCAAATACCGTATGTATAAGCATGATTCTTCAATAATAGCAAAACTAAGTAAATAGACACATATTGAAGGAAATGTATACGTCTGAAAAATAAAAATCCTGTGGTAATACAAAAGTTGAACCGCAGAATTCAGAATTTGGGGAAAACCAGCTGTCAAGAAACGTATTTTATAACTTGTGGTATTCCCAAGAATTTGTTTTGCATTTCTTTTTCCTCATTTAATTTGGCAGTTTCTACACAGTGGTAACGTGAAATCCACATTACTACTTTTGCCAGTAGTAACACTGCATCCCTTTTTGATTCTTGAAATGACGGAACATTTCAGAGTGTTTGTTTGACGAAGAATTGTTCAACATCGCAAGACAGGTTTTTTTTTTCACTCTCCATGTGGCTGACCTCCAGCTGTCTCATGAATCATCCTGACGTGTTGTCTCCTAAGAGATGACACAACGTTGCATTACGACGCTGCATTAAGCTCACTTTGGCTGACGTCATCGACGCTGAAGCGTTCCGGTACAACTTTGTGTCTCTCGCTATGAAGCCTTTTTTTTTCACCCAGCCCTGCTTGTGTTGTTTATTATTGTTCTAGTCATGTCTCACCAAATGTGGCAATAAAGAATTAGATGGAAGTCATCATTTTTCTTCAACATATCCCATTTTAAATAAACACATTTTCATCATTCATCAGCTCTTGTTTTTTTTTTCTTTATTTGAGATCACAGCTGCAAAGTTTAAAAAAAAAATCTATCACCCACGGACAAAGACAAAGGCAAGAGGACAGGACTTGAATGACAATTCAGATTTTTGTCACCTGTTTTCGTCAAACAATTTCAAGAAGGATAAATCAAAATGGTGTGGATGTTCTCCGTAATGGTAATCTCTTAATACCTTTGCAAAAACCTGTCCTGCATGAGATTAAATGATGGCTCAGAAGCACTGATCCACACAGACACTATTTGTAACAGTCTCGGGGTAATGAGGCTTCTACATGCGTGCATCAAAACACGACTCAGGCTCATTTCTCTCCAGTCACTTTGAGTTCTCTTCTCTGATTAGCATGCATTAATGACCGGGCCGTACTGAAGCAGTCACAACCTCTTTTGTTCACAGTGTGTGATAACATTCAGCCTGCCACTTCTGCTTTCATTACAGATATCCCCCCCCCCCCCCAAAAAAAATAAAATAAAAATAAAATTCCCCTTCAATCCATTTTACAATGGTTGAAAATATGGTCTTCATTTGTGGCGGAATGAGATAGTGACAGTGAAGCTTTGGTGAGAAACTGCCCTGAAGGGGCGTTTGACTGCCTCAAAGAGATTGATCTTCTGCAGACAGCGGCTGATGCTGGGACTTGTATTGGAACTGAAGAATCATGACATTATCACTGATCTATAATAGATCAAACACTTGCAAAAACCTGCTCAAAAAATGCAAGAGCCACGAATATGAGATGGAAACACAAGGCAACCCATAAAAATAACATTAAAAAAGAAAAAAAATACAACGAGTAGCATCATCAGTGAAATTAGGCCATTAAATTGTCGCTGTGTGTCTCTGAGTTTTAGGATCAAATAAAACAGCGGCTATGAATATCTCACATTATAAACAAGATATTGTGAATTCTGCCCTTTAGACATGTTAAGATTGAAAGTGGTTTAAAAAATTAAAAAAAAATCAGTCGGCATCATTTTAATGGAGCAATGACTCGTCATAAATTCAGTCAGCTACTATCTTTGTAAACATTTTGTTTTCCATGCATAATAATGTTGCTGCGAGCAAGAGAAACATCAGAATAGCAAACTATCATCTGACAGTCGGTGGCAACCATGGCAGCCACAATTGAGTTTATCGATCATTTTAAAATTGTCATTATTAGAACAATTTTACAAAATCAAAAGGTAGGCATCAGCCAATAAAGAAAATATTATTGCTTTATCAAACACGATAGGAAACCAGTGATATTTGAGTCCCTCGATAGTAACAATAGCAAGCTAGCAACAAAACTAGCCTCACAGTATTTACCAAAGACCAGGTTGTCAGCATCCAAAAGCTGTCCCCTCAAGCTGAATCCGGTTCTGTGCAGCCCTTCGCGTATGTTTAACGGGACAAGGGGACGAGACAGGGACTGTATCTTCTAATTGCGTCAATCTCCGTAGAACGCGCTGTGACAAGATAAACTGCAAAGCAAAGACGAGATCGTGAGAGAGGCAATTCGATTGTGAGGATTGTATCATATACTTTAGATTCAAAAGATTGACAAAATGACCAGCCGAGCGATTTTAACACAATCTGCTTGTACTGGCTGGCTCGCCGGCCATTAAATTGTTGCTTCTTCAGCTTTCATTTTATTCGTTCGTTGTTCACTTAAACTGCAGTATGCGATGCCGATGTAAGACACAGAAGAAGAATCTAGACTGTTTATCCGGAGTCTTTTTGGAAGGAGCCAGATGGCCTGCTTTCATGGCAAGGAACAGGAACGATCGCATCTTTTCTTGGGGCTTGAAATTAAAACCTGCCATTGATTTGCACTTTATAGTCCTGCACGGATGGTGAATCACTTTTCTGGAGGACAGATATAAAATAAATAAAAACAAATACGGTCACTGTGCCGAGGTTAAGCCGTGGGGTTATTACTTCACAGGAAGATATTTGTATTCACCTTCGCCGGGAGGAGCACTGCGCACACACAAACATCCAGTCACACACAATCCTGAATCGTCATGCATTCAGACAAGGGGAGACCTGTCCTATTCTCCTGATTTCAAAGATCCCAGGGCGTATAATTTAATCAATATTTAAATGATGGACTTCACAAACACCCCGCGAAGCCCATACAGAATGGGTTATCGCCACAAATAATTTCCCGAGACACTGCGATACATTAGAAACTACATAGACTTAGTCCAAGCCCTGTACTATCTCCATGTTACACAGAGAGTAATCTTCAGTACATTTTTTTGTAAGTGCACAGGTAAAGACTCTCCGCTCTAACAAACATGTACTAAGGTCCAAAAATATTTTGCCCTGGCTACTGCAGTTGAGAAGCCCTTTTAAATCCAAACCATACTGCGAAACAATCGATGGCCATGGGTTGTGACTTAAGCATAACTGGTCCCGCAGTAGCAAAGCCTGAATGACAAAAGCTCTAACAAAGTCTTAGCAGGTAATTAACCAACAATTATCACTGCGATGGATTTGTGACTGTGCAAAGTGAGAGTGCGAAATCCTTTTTCAGTCTCATTAAAAGGGTCTACCTGCCATCCTGTGATTACCTCTATGCTTACCGGTACTAACAGTCTTGCACTAGCGGCAAATCTAACAGTATAGCCTTTGCCACCGTCCTCGGCCTCATTATCCCGTGGAATTAGAAGGCCAATTACAGGGCATTAGCTTGACAGCAGGATAGCTAAACCCCCTTCCGCCATTAGGTTACACATAAAACTTACCACCCGGCTAGCTTCAAAACACACAAACAGTAGGGTAGTGGATGTTTTGAGTGAGCCATTAAGCTTTGCTAAGTGTCTAATAATGTTAAGAATAAGAATAAGAAAACCTTTATTCATCTCACAATGCAGGAATTCCCAATTCACAGCAGTAAAGTTATGAAAGGAAGAAAGTAGAAAAACAAAAAGTCTAGGAGCTCCTGTAAAAGCAGCCACCCTCGCAGCACCATCTTGAAGTCATAATAACATCATGACAAAATAATACAACACAACACATACGACACAGACAGTTATTCATTCTTAGCCACTTTTCTGCATACACTTTGTTGTTTGAAGCAGTTATAGATGAAATATGTTAACAAAACATTCACAAACAGAGACGGTGAAAAATGAAAACTTTTTTTTAAAGGGTAGATCTTCCATCTGTGATATGGTATTGAAATCTGAGCATAATAGATTTCAGAACTGCAGCTTGCTTGATAAAACGTGGCATAAACAAAATAACTAGGAGCAGATTCTGGTGGTAGGAGAGGTCAACGATGGCAGCCAAACTCTTCATTAAATCCCTATTTCCAGGAATAGATGTTGTGGGGGAGGTGTATTTGGAAAAAAAAAAAAGACAAGCTAGCCGTGTCCGCTGGGAGCAGTATTATTAGACAAGACAGATGAGGTGAACAAAGGATAATGTGACTGCCCCGCTAAAATGAGGTCACAGCATGGACAACAAAGACGTCCCAAGGCATGATGAAGATGGCTGTTTCAAAGTCTACATTCAAAGATGACTTTAATGTGATCTCTGCCCTCTGAATCATCCAAGCATCAAAGCAATCCATGTTACGGATGAGTCATGTTGAATTCAAATTCAACTGCAAGGTTTTGATTTGCCTTAATATAGTCATTTTGAACCCTTTCCCTTTGTATACGATGTTTTTATTTTTGTCTCAATATCTATGTAGCAATTGTCAGCTGCAGCAAGGTCTAAGATCAGACCAACGTCCCAGCTGGGACCTGTGTTGTGTGTGAATGCGTGTAGGCGCCCCTGTGCATGGGTGGGGTGTGTGTGTTTGGGTGCCTCTATTAGCTCTGCAATTGACTGGCAATTTGCCTACAATGTTCCCCATTTCTCGCCTACTGTCAGCTGGGACAAACTCCAGCTCCCCCGTGGCCCTTCAAAAGATAAATGGTTGAGAGATGGATAGACGGATGGATGGACAAACACAGAACCACTGAAATTGTTGTTGGCCCCACATTTGTGAGTGCCACAATAATGATGCCAATTACTAAAACCAAAACAGGCATTTGTTGGATCACGTGACTACAGAAGCTGGCAAAAAGCCTGACACGATATCAGAATCAGAATCAGAGCAGCAAAGAATTTGATTCACCGATTCACCATTTCTGACATCTAAAAAGAGCATGTAATATAATATAATATGTGTGTGTAATATAAACTATAGTAACATTTAGGAAATCAATCAGAGCCACATGCAACCAAAAAAAAAAAGAAAAGAAAAAAGAAGCGGGCTTAAAGATAACTCTCAAATAAAATACCCAACGTCTATTAAAGTTGTAGTATTTAGGAAATAGAAATCCAAGCTTTATTCCACCTGCAGTAAACTAATGTCGTCAAGCCTATAAAATACAAAGAGATGAACATGCAGACACGGACATAACCGGGTTTGCCTGTTGCTGCGATACGTCAGCATTTACAACACATTGGATGTGCTCATACACACGGTGTCTATATGTACTGTATGAATACAGGCCATAAAACTGCAGTTGCCAACGCCTATGGTCAGGCATCCCAGCGGTTTTTGCATATCTGTGATTAGGATGCATATTCTGAGCACCATAACCATTTCTCATTTCAGCGTTTCACACTTACCATCATCTGTGGGCCTCATCTTGCGCAGGACAAAAAAATAAAATAAACGTGTCACACTTTAAGTGGCAGTGGTCACAGCTCATTCATTCATTCATTCATTCATTCATCTTCCTAACCGCTTGACCCTCACTAGGGTCGCGGGGGGTGCTGGAGCCTATCCCAGCTGTCTCCGGGCAGTAGGCGGGGGACACCCTGAATTGGTTGCCAGCCAATCGCAGGGCACACAGAGACGAACAACCATTCGCACTCACACTCACACCTAGGGACAATTTAGAGTGTTCAATCAGCCTGCCATGCATATTTTTGGAATGTGGGAGGAAACCGGAGCACCCGGAGAAAACCCACGCAGGCCCGGGGAGAACATGCAAACTCCACACAGGGAGGCCAGAGCTGGAATCGAACCCGGTACCTCTGCACTGTGAAGCCGACGTGCTAACCACTGGACTACCGGGCCGCCCGTGGTCACAGCTGATATGCCGAATTTGTCTTCCTGAGTATATTTTGAGCAGGTGTGCCTGTTTAAGTGGAAACAGTGTGTGCTTCACAGTACAAAACCCAAATGAAGTAGTCGCAGCACTACTGCTGGTATAGGCGTACAATAGCAATCGAGTGACTACATCAATAAAGACTCAGTCAACTAATAGTGGACTGTTGTGTAACCGATGCCTGATTATCTCCCTGCTACAGTCATTCCATTTGCACTGTCAGCTTGTATCAGCGATCTACTGTATGTCAGACAAAACTACAATCTCCCACGCTTTTTTGTTTCCATGACTGGCCACAGTCACGGTTCACTAGTGGCAAAAATGAGCTTGCATCCATCATGATGTAAATGTAATCCCCCACAGCCCCTCCACTACAACCACCAATTTTGTCTCCCTCCTTTCACAGCAACTGAGTTGTACTAATCTGCTGTGGCAGATAAAGTTGTATCATCGTGGATCAAGCACTGACGTGGCCCATGCCCATCAAGGTGCTTTGTGTCTGTGTAGTTTATGTTGGAGGGTGGGAAAAAAAGAATTAGTGCCCGTCTGTCATGAACTGATAAATGATTCCCTGTGAAATATCTCTATTAAATCTGCCTTTATCACGGACAAAAAAAGGCCTTTTCAACCACGTCATTACCAATGCAATTTATGGGACAGCTCCCCAAGCTCAACAAAGCTACCCCCTTGTGTACCTGGCTAATTCAAACCAGATTAGTGGAAATTAGGTAGGGCGTGTATTAATAATGCATCTGATGATGAGTGCAGCACTGGGATATCCTGGCTTTTGGCTATTTCATAATCGCTGCTCTTTTGTTGTTTATGAACAGACTTCTCAGCGTGGCATACTCTCCCTTTTGTGCCGTTTTTAACATTTCAGATCATTTTAGATAAAACAACAGCCACAAATGCTACTTACTTGCATTCAAGAGCAGGGGTGTAAAGTTCATTTTTTTCGCGGGCCTTTGGAGGGCCTTTACGATAGTGAAACTAAATAAATGTTTATATATTACTAATTGCGGACAACATTGAAATCAGTCAAATCAACTACCGGTAAATTAGTTTGTTCAATTATTGTTTGAGTGAATGTTAACAGGGTAACAAAATTATTGCAAAATCTCAACATTTATTAGACATGACAGATTTTAGCAAGGATCATGGAAATTGACACACATGATTTGCTTTCGCAGGCATAAAATGATGTGGCGGGCCAGATCTGCCCCTCAGACCTTAAGTTTGACACCTATGTTCTAGAGGAAGGAAGATCTTTTCAGACACAATTAAACTCTTCAATGTCTATTAGTGCCAAGATCCCCTTGATAAAATTTTCAACCAGCACCTTTTCATGACTCGGGTTGAATTCAATATGTTAAATTGAATACACTATCCAAAACGACAGAAACAACAGTCCTTGGACAACAAAGTCAAAATTAACGAATATTTGTGACTCAGTATGAAACAGCAGCCAGAACAAAAATAAGAAAGAAATGTTTGGCCTTAAAATGGAGGGATGGCAAAGGGCTCCCAAGAAATTAAAATGCTCATTCCCAAAGGGAGGCAAATACGGGATAGCAGTAAAAATAGCAAGTGGACCATTCCCATCCTGCAGGAAATGTGAGGAGACAAGAGCAACATCCTGTTTGGATGAGGCATGAGGTATAAAGCAAAGACTTGTGAAATAAGTTGCACCAAAACATTCTCCCCCCCCCCCCCCCCAACAAAGCTTTTCCTTGCGTGTGGCACACTTACATGATATGGCAGTGCTAAAAAGGTACTCAGACGGCAGCTCAGTGAGCAAATGCACACACTCTTGTGTGAGTAGGCGCTCTTTGGGAACTTTTGAGAGCATTTGTTGTGTGCGACAGTGCCAGCCACAGGCAGGGTGCTGTGCTTATTGGATTATATATCTCCCAGTAATACAAGCTGCTGCTATTAAGGTCAGGAGCCTGGGGTAGAAGAAAAGATGACGGGTTGTTAAACAGAGAAGAGGGAGAATCTGCGATTTAAATGTTTGGCGTGTGAGACACTGCTGTCGTTTTGTCTCTCATCACTGTCGCTAAGGTCTGTTTCATGACTGCGTGCAGCTCACAACTGCTCTCAGCCAATGGGTGGATAGCAACTGACATTATTAAGATCAAGACTCTTTGGGAGCAAATGCACCTAATCCATTTCTCAGGGTGTCTCAGCAGAGAAGGGAGTTACAGGAAAGCTCTTCATATTTTTTTTTAAACTCTATGGAGAGTGGACAAATGTTGAAGTTGTGTGTGAGGAGTCTGTGATCCCATGAAAATTAGCATATCACATCAAAAATACGGTTGGGCAACATGGCAGAAAAATATATCATTGGAGAAGTATTTCATATCAGTTGTTATCAATATATATTGATTTTTTTTTTTTTACTCCATCAAAATAAGAACGAGTCTTAAATGCGTTAAAGATAAAGTGCAATAAAACAACTATCCAGCAGACAAATACCATTCAAAATATCTGACAGTAATTTTCAAACAATGCTTTTTGTGTACAGTATATTGTAATGCAGTGTAGTGTGTCATTTTACAAGTGGGCCATGCACTCGCACAATAGACGATGGAAAATAGTTTACCGGTACAGTGAAATTCCTCAACAACAAAATGGGCGAAAATACCCCCTCGTGTGAAAAAAAAAATCTTCATGCATTAACACCACTCCCTCCCCAATACAATGAAAAAAAACCCTGTTGCGTTAAATGAAATCTTTTTCTCTTCTCTTGCCTCGCGACGAGATTCACTACAACAAAGTCTAATCCAACAGTGACCTCTACTGCTTCGTTCGGAAACAGGAAAAGCTACCACCACACTGGTTTACACATGGGCAGTAGTCCGGGAAGTATTTGTTATTGTTAGTTTCAGACGCAGCAAGAATGTTGCATTGCTAAAATGGCTACAAAACGGACCTTTGGATGTCAAGCAGCTAAGACAAGAAGAGCTCTGACGCTGGAAGTGATCAAAATAAAAGACAGAGGAAACAAAATAAAAGACCTTATCCAAGAAATTGATGTAAGTGAAAGTTAGTGCTGATCATAAATTTCACAATTTCTTTCCCTTTTTTTCTTTCTACATTGACGATATGAAGTGTCAAATAAGGGTATGCTAATACTTTTGCACTATTGGAATAAAAATAAAGAGTACCGGTACACATACGTTTGTGTGTGTGTGTGTGTGTGTGTGTGCGTGTGTGTGTGTGTGTGTGTGTGTGTGTGTGTGTGTGTGTGTGTGCGTGTGTTTAAATCTCTAATCAAATTAGCTACAGTGAGAAACTCCCTGTTGTGAAAAATGTCTTGCTGCAAACAGGATTTCTTTGTAGAGGAGTTTCACTGTATATGTATTGAAGCTCTATTATTTTCAACTGACTTAGGGGATTCAAGTGCGTTCAATGCAGAGTCCCACTATGGTAAGTCTAAAATCATTTGTCAACTCAGAATATCTGCGAAGCGCGCCTATCCGACGTGCAGGTTGATTATGCCTTGAGGCATCTCATATTTTGTTTTGAGCGAGCTACTCATTCACATCTGCTACATTCACACGGCTTTGTGGCTGACTTACTGGCTTAACATCCTGTTAGGTCAACCTGCCAGTTAATGGAGAACAGTGAGAGAGCACTGATCTCAAATTCCCAGCCTGAAACGTGTGAGCGAAAGAGTCTTTAGATGAAATACTGCCGAGAGCCATCGCAAAATCAGAAAGAATCAAGTCATGCATATAAGTCACTGAGGCAAAGCCAATCTACTAGATGTTTACATTCTGCCAGTACATGGAACATTGAAAGGTATTGTGTTTGTTTCCAGTGTTTATAATGCATGTCATCAGCTATTTCTCAGCTCAACTAGAACATCTCCGGGGGGGAGCAGGTACAATGTCGGAAACCAGAGATGGGGGGTTTGGGGACGATACATTTTAAATTTTACTTTTTTACAAATTTTTATCAGGCTACTATCGGCTGAAAATATGACGGAAATATCAAAAGACAAAGCCAAAACAAGGACATGTTGCATTAAGATGCCTCATAATGCCTTTTTTTGCCCGAAGCACTCAAGATACAGTATACAGCATATACAGAATACAGTCACCGTCATAAAACTTGCTCAGTCCATTTTCTTTTTTTCCCCTCAACATTGTGGGCACTTTGCTCATTAAAACTAGTGAATAGTGAATGTGGCTTGACTGTCACGTGCCTCTTTCTCCATACAAAGAGAATATGAATGGTGGTGTGTAGTATCAAAAGAAACGTGTTCAATGGTGACAGGAGACATCAAACTGTCAACAGGTGGATATTTGACACGAGCAATTTTCATGTGAGTTCACTTTATCGGTCAATGTAGAGGTTTTGTGAGAACATTGCGAACACTGCATTTCGGTTTTGTGCACAAGAAAACATTTGTTAACTCACAAGTACGTTTTGGCCAACCAGAATGTGATGGAGAATCACTTGACATGTGGCTGATTACCAGAAACCTCCTTTGCATGATTACATAACAAGACGGTACATTCGGTTTAAAATCAGTGCACGTCTATACGTCGTCTGGGAGAGAACAGGACTGATTTGTTGTTGTGTTTGTTTTAAAGTTGTGCTGATTCAGCACATATAAATGTGACCATGTCTTGAAACATGCTCTATTGTTCAAATTAGAAAGCTGATACATTTCAAATGACACAATGAAACAAATGAAGCTTGACTTTGCACACAAACAATGAAGGCAGACCTTCGTCATGTTTGCATTTTTTTTCCTTTTTTATTTTTTTATTTATTTTTTTTTAAGGATGAGGTTTTAAAGACAAAACCTCAAACTCACTGACTATTTTGAGATGTTTCCAGTAACTGACCCCCTTTGCCTGAAAAAAATAAAAATAAAAATAAAAATACGGTGCGACAAAGATGACGGACATACGAAGTTGTAAATGATGATATTTTCAAAACATTTCTGCTAATTCACCCTTCTAAATTCTCCTACGAACTAATTGTGCTCCTCCACATTTTCAAAACGCATTTATACGGGGAGCAACCTACTGCTGCTGCCGAATGTCTGAGGCCATCTCTCGTGATTCATTGCTTCTCTGCATAATGAAAGCTATCCAGTGTGATGATGGGTTGCATGCATGCGTGTGTAAGTCTGGGCAATTCTGAAACCACACGCACAACAAGCACACTGTTCTCGTCAGGGTGGAAACATGCTGTACCAGGAAAGCCCTTCGCGTGCTAGCTAGCCGACTAACAAAGTCTCCACTGTGTGTGTGAGTGTGCGTTTCTGAGTGTCACTGCGCCGCTCTGTTAAAAAAACCTCCGCTGTCCGCATTGGTGCAAAGCTGCAGGTGTGGCCACTTTATTGAGCCGTTAATGTTGTTCACAGCTTGGCGCCTTTTGTGATGCGGGCCAAGGCTTAAGTTAACAATGTTTCTCTATTTTTTGGAGAGGAAACCGGAGCACGCCCACGACCAGTTATTTCTCGAGTTATTTTTGAATACAGTATTGGTCTCCAGGACTGCCGAGAATTCTGGAGCTGTAGGCTCATGATTTAAAAATAAAAAAAAGTTTGTTATGGGGAGCTTTCCGTATTTCTAGCACATATTGGGAAGTGTCAGTATGACCTGGAAAAGAGTAATTCAACACAAAACAATAGCAACAAGCACACGAGCAGACAGACAGACACACAAGCTGCATGTGTTGCAAATGCTATGGTGAGGAAACTGAGGGAGCGTAGGCGTGCTGTGTCTGGCATTTAGCAAGCGCTCCGACCAGCCTTGTTCTTTCATCACAAAGGGCGCGATGTTCCTAAACCGAGAGCCTCTTCACTGCGAGAGGTGTGACCGCCTTTTAAGGTTTCTGTCACCTTCCTTTTGTATCCTTCATGTTATTCTTTAGGATTACATGGCGTCGTGGTCTGCACTATGCCACTTCATTACAGTGATGCAATAGAGTATCTCTTTTGTTCCCATTTGAAAACTGCAGGAAGACAGCTGGGTTGAGAAACATTGCAGTTTGTATTTTGTTGTGGTACCCCAATAAAATTCTAATGAATGATTTTATGAGCATTCTGTTCTCTGCCTGGTCCAGTACTCATTTGTCCATGAAAGTCATGATGCAGAATACCCATATTAAAAGCTATTTAAGGTAGCAGTAAGGTGTTCCTATAGAGGACTCAAGGTTTCTCCTATCCTTAATTCTATTGCCGTTTATATTCTCTCCTCTTTGTGTTTTTCTCCTCGCATCTCCTTGTGCCCGAGGGGAGCATCCACCAGTAATTTCCTTTCCCTGAAACCTAGCTGCTATCATTGAGAACTGTCTCGAGCCATCCCCCGCTCTCCCTCTTTGTCAATCTTTCACCCTAATTTCCATAACGCGGGAGCTGCTGTATGTGCTTTGTCCAGGGCTAGGCTGAAGCAGTGGGGATGATGAGCAGCTATGGACACTCTTCTGTCTCGACTGGCAATTGCAACTGAGGCAGACACAGCACGCACACGCAAGTACGCACAGTGACTCAGTCAGAGGTTGTAGAAAATGTCAGATACGGTCAGTCACTAACCACCCCACACCCCCTGCCAAAAAAATATGTCAGTCCATAGTCACACACAAGACCCAGTTTGTATGTGTTTTTTTCCCCCTCTGGTATATAATTTTCTTTAGACAGCCCGATGGGGGAGTGGTTCTCGTGTCGGACTCACAGTGCAGAGGTACTGGGCTCGATCCCCGCTCCGGCCTTCCTGTGTGGAGTTTGCATGTTCCCCCCGTGTCTACGTGGGTTTTCTCCGGGTACTCCGATTTTTCCTCCCACATTCCAAAAATATGCATGGTAGGTTAATGGAACACTCTAAATTGTACCGAGGTGTGAGTGAGAGCGCGGATGGTTGTTCGTCTCTGTGTGCCCTGCGATGGGATGGCAACCGATTTAGGATGTCCCCCACCTACTGCTCGAAGACAGCTGGGATAGCCTCCAGCATGCCCCGCATCCTTTGTAAGGATAAAGCGGATCAGAAAGGGATCATTTTCTTTAATATACCGGTAAGGATGAATAAGGTGAAATTAGATGATTTGTCAATGTGTTGAAATGTATTTATAATCAGTATCAGAAGACTAATACCGCACCACTGTGGACACGTCATGGCGATCTGGAGATCTCTTCCATCTGAGGTCTCACTTCACTCCCGACCCACGGGGTCCAATTCAACCATTATCGACTGACAACCATGGCCTCAGATTTAGAGGCGCTTACTCTCATTCCAGTGGCTTCCGACTCAGCTCCGAAACATCCTAGCAAAAGATGAATGTCACCGTTTGACGAGGCCATCGGGACCACATCATCTGCGCGTAACCGAGATGACATTGCCAACTTTTCTGTTGAATTCAGATACATTTTACAATGTCAGAAAGTCATACTATCTCTGTTTCGCTAACACTGAAACGATCTGCTTCAATAAATAATGGGCTCCATCTCAAGTAACAAAAGAAAAGCAGCATGGTAGCTTAAATAATAACAGAAACATCAACTGAGGGTGATAACGCAACCTCAGGGGTGAAGCTAAATGGGATTATCTTGCCCCTGCTGAAAGTAGAAAATTATTATTTACGACACAATGTGTCACAATTTGTCTTTTTCACACCTAATTAGTTTTCTAAGTTAATGTTGACACATTTTAATTAGGAAGTTGAAGTGGGGAAAGTGTGAACTTTACCCACGCGTTTAGGTAGTTCGTTCTACTGCCCACAACTGGGTTGTGCCTTATTGCAACATGCCGGGAAATTAATGATGAGTAGCATGGAGGAGGACCTCAATTTTGTGGACACTGCAGGTGGTGTTAATAACACAATAAGGATCCCGACTGCAAGCTTTTATTGATAATTGAATTACCGGATGGCAAGTGCAACACTCCACAGGAATACGCGCAATATTAATTTAAATGCATCGTTGGACAACATGAAAGTCAGGCTCAAGGGGCATCCTCCTGTTCAAGACCACGCTGAATATATAACATGGTAGTTGAATCAAGCGTGTCCAGCTCACAGTGCAGAGGTGCAGAGTTCGATTCTGGCTCCGTCCTCCCGGGCCTACGTGGGTTTTCTCCGGGTACTGCAGTTTCCTCCCACATTCCAAAAACATGCATGGCACCAAAAACCCTGTGCGCCCTGCGATTGGCTGGCAACCGGTTCAGGGTGTCCCCCGCCTACTGCCCGAAGATGACTGGGATAGGCTCCAGCACCCCCCGTGACCCTTGTGAGGATAAGCAGATTGGAAAAGGGATGGATGGATGGATGGATGGAAGTTCAATCATGCTCCAAACTTTACATCACCAACCATTTCCATCGAGCCAATTTGTTGATTGCTGTGCTTTCTTCTTGGGACTTTAAAAGTCTGGGATGTCATCAAAATAGTGTAACAGGAAGATAGTATAAGTGACTAAAACATTGCAGATTGGCATATAAAGATGAGGGTGGCAGATCTGGAAGAGAGTGGATGAATTGAGTGCACAAAAGCGGTTGTAGACAAAATTCTCTTTGGCAAAATCAGTCGGTCAATATCACGCTTCCAAAGCGTTACTCCAACTTTCTGGAATGCATGTTACAAGTAATGAGACACCATGTCATCCATTCAGTCTAATTTCCAGAGCGCGCTGACTCTAGCGGAGACTTTATGGCCCATGGCTTGCAAGAGAGGTGGTGTGTACGTGCATATTCTGTACGTGCATCCATCTGCATGCGATGATCACATTTAAAGGCAGCCCTTGACAATGCAGTCAATGATCCAATTACTTCAGTGGTTAATTGCACTTCCCTGGTCACAAATACCTGACACTGTGATTTTTGTTGAATGTGATACTACCACTGTAGTCATTTTGGGACATCATCCATCCAAGACTAATATACTAAAATTGATAGTATGATGTGAAGGCACGAAATACAAGTGATAGGGTGAGGTTACAGACTGTATCAGCGAATGATGCTGCTGTTCTCTCTGTGACTGTGTTGGTTGGATGTGTCTGGATACTGAAAAGCATGCGTGATTCGTTAGTCAGAAGTTTCTAAATACGTGTAATGTTGACCACACCAGACTCACTTCTCCCAATTATCGCTGTCTCATAGTTTTTTTTTATTCAAACCAGACACTGACAAAGAAATTGTCACCCACACAATACCCGATCACTGGGCTCCCAAACCCTGCATGAAAGCGCCCACCGCTGCGTCAATATCTCGCTCTGTATGAAAGGCGCACAGGTGAATACCTGTAAATGTCAGATATTGTGATGGGGGCAGGCAGAGCCTGGTGTGAAAAAACCTGATGTGTCAGACATGTGATTGACAGTTGACCAAGCCAAGGATGAATCGCCTCTCTAACCCCTTGTTTCCACCAAACAATCAAAAGAAAAGTGTCATTGGAAGGATGAGTGATCAAAGCGTTGGGGAGATGAGGGTGGCACAGGTGGAAGACAGAGAACAACAGAAGACAGAGAAGTAACGTGGGCTGAAGTCTCTTGTCAAGATCAATCCGTCATATCAGAGTTGTAAAAAGTGTTGCAGTGACTATAAGGTAAAGCCAACAGATGTTGAACGCGTTTTGTACCGTTTTTATTGCATCCGTGATCAAAACCCGGAAAGTTTTGACAGCAGCTAAGTCGTTGTTTGAGATGTTTTGTCAAGCTGTGTCAAATGGCAGGAAACAACACATTTGAGAGAACGTACCAGCACAAGCCCGATGCGAAAAAAGGTGATCAATATACAGTATAAAGTACAGAACAGTACATAAACTGAAGTGCCAAGTGCTGCTGCCTTAAAGCTTTTTTTCCAAATCAGTTTAATGTGTTAAAGACTTCCTCCAGTGTAGCTCTTTCACAAGCTTTGGAACTATTTTAACAATTTCAAAAATACTGTAAATTCTGCTGTTGACTCGGTAAAACGTTTACATTTCATTTCTGAACATGTCGATAGAACACGAGAAAACTTTTTCTATTTCCATTTTTCCTTCAGCTTGATCATGTCTCATATATTGCATTACAGGCCCATTAATAAAAACTCCACCAACCACCAGGGCACGATATTCTGCTTAAGATATGTCTTAACGGGGCATTAATTAAAAAGAGAACAAAATATATCAAAAGTGAGGCATCTAATTCTGTCACGCCATCACACAATTTTCACGATGGTATCAACTCAGGTAAAACAGATCATGATACGTCACAATTCAGAAATATTATTTTGTTAGAGGGCGGCCCGGTAGTCCAGTGGTTAGCACGTCGGCTTCACAGTGCAGTGGTACCGGGTTCGATTCCAGCTCCGGCCTCCCTGTGTGGAGATTGCATGTTCTCCCCGGGCCTGCGTGGGTTTTCCCCGGGTGCTCCCGTTTCCTCCCACATTCCAAAAATATGCATGGCAGGCTGATTGAACACTCTAAATTGTCCCTAGGTGTGAGTGTGAGTGCGAATGGTTGTTCGTCTCTGTGTGCCCTGCGATTGGCTGGCAACCGATTCAGGGTGTCCCCCGCCTACTGTCCGGAGACAGCTGGGATAGGCTCCAGCACCCCCCGCGACCCTAGTGAGGATCAAGCGGTTCGGAAGATGAATGAATGAATGAATGAATGAATGAATGAATGAATGAATATTTTGTTAGACTGACCACAAAGGCCTCAGACAGTTGTTGTTGTAGCCATTACGCAAACTGGTGAACATGAGCAAGACAAGGTCCTGGAGACTCCGACCATAATATCTCAACTCTGCTACACTGAGCCAAACCAGCCTTCAAGAGAATCTGAGGCATTTGACGACTGGAACCCTGACAACAACTCAGCAACCACCTGTATCTACATCAGTCGTGGTAACAAGCTGTAGGGATAATGAGGTCATGGTAGATAGGGATGACAGAGGGGTGTAAGCACAGACGGAAGAGGAAGTAGCCATTTATAATTCATGCCAAAGGAATTATCATCAGTACTGTGGCATTTGGAATGAATTATTGATCATGTCTAGGAAGAATTTGCAGTTGGGGGTCCTGATGGACAGGGAGCGAGGTAAGAGGGCAGAGTAAGCAGACACTCAAGTGTCTGGTTGAGGTCGAAGGATCTCGTTTCACAGCGGTTAATGAAGATTCAGTTGGTCTGAAGAGATTCCCGTCGCAGTGCTAGTGGTGGTGGAACAGTAATACTGTCACCATGTTAAAAGAATCCCTGCGTTACCGCTTGGGAAAGACATCAATTATTCATCGTTTGTTAAGAAACTGCTGTTTGGTCAATTGTGTGGAACTGGCTGTTGATTAATCGTGACTTGAACAATTTGAGGGAAAATTGAAAGCAGTACTTATCTCTAGCCAACAGAGGGCACTGTTGCCTCATCATTAACTAGTTTGCGGTTGAAAGCGATGATTCTCAAACTGTGGTTCGTGTACGGTAACCGTTATCACACAATCACAAAATTGACTAGTGAAATATCGACTGATGAACAGAAATAAAGACAAATAATAAATGGTTCATTCATTGAATGTTAATTTCAAAGCAAGTCAATTACGCAGCTTGGTTTGGAAATGTGGGCAGCCATTTCCACATTGGAAATGTGGAAATGGCTAGTGGTTAGCGCGTTGACCTCACAGTGCAGAGGTCTTGGGTTCAATCCCGGCTCCGGCCTTCCTGTGTGGAGCTTGCATGTTCTCCCCGGGCCTGCATGGGTTTTTTCCGGGTACTCCAGTTTCCTCCCACATTCCAAAAACATGCATGGCAGGCTGATTGAACACTCTAAATCAGGGGGGTCAAATTCATTTTTGTCGCGGGCCACATTGTTGTTACGGATTCCCTTGGAGGGCCGTTAAGAATTTTGGGAAACCAGACAAATAGTTAATCAGCTCCACATATTAGACACACAGCGCACAATAGATTGATGTATAACTAGTTTTAAAATCAGAAGTCAAGAATAATGACAATTTTGGTTCAGCAAGCATCATGGAACTTGACATGCTTGATTTGCTTTCGCGGGCCACATAAAATGATGTGGCGGGCCAGATCTGGCCCCCGAGCTTTGACTTTGACACCTGTGCTCCAAATGGTCCCTAGGTTGTTAGTGTGAGCACGGGTGGTTGTTCGTCCCTGTGTGCCCTGCGATTGGCTGGAAACCAGTTCAGGGTGTCCCCCACCTACTGCCCGAAGATAGCTGGGATAGACTCCAGCACCCTCAGTGACCCTTGAGAGGATAAAGCGTTTCGGAAAAGGGATGGACGGTTTGGAAATGTAAGCCAGGTTGTATCGCTGATGCTGGTCAAGGTGTTTTTATCATTCAATAACGTACCTTTAAAATCCAACTTCAAAATATTGTTGGCCCATTAGCTTGTAGTAAAAGTAGTGTCATTGTGCCAAGTTGACCCCAATATGTACAGCCACTTCATTAATATTAAATATGATTGGACATTCCCGGATCCGACTCATCTCATGCTGGTGATTGCACCGGCATTAATATTTAGTTCAGAATTAAGTGTAGAGCTCCGACAAATTCATTGTATTTCATACTCCAGTCCAAGTATGTGTCTCTTAGCCAAATTCAATATTTACAAAGGGCAGTTTGTATCATAGACCTCATCCAAAAATATCACGTGTTTCTCATCAACTAATACGAGATTCCTCTATTGTTCTTGGGTTTAGGAAACAGACCTAAAGTCGGACAAAACCGCATACAAGACCAGAGCCTTCATGGCATACTTACATCACTTTGGGACTGAATTGCAGCATAGGATATATGAGGATGTGGTCACTAATGGTGCCGTTTGACCCGGTGGCCTCCATCCATCACTTGCACAAAGTGTTCTCTATCAGACTGACACACACAAAATCACTTCCATGTCTCCAGCTATTTATTTTCATAACGTAGACAAAAAACATTAAGTACTGTACAATTTTTGCAATGCTATACTATGGTTGCCTCTTCTGTCACTTAATTGGTAGGTAGTCAGCCTGATTATCCCCCCCCTCCCCAAAAAAGAAGCTTAATTATAATTGACTTGGCAATGACTGATTCTCATATTTGCCTCGGATTTGTATCGGACAGGCATTCTGACTATGGCCAACAACCATTGCAGATGTTGGCCATGCTGGACATGTATGCTGAGAGACCAGCTATTTTTATTAAGCCACACCAAACAGGACGGAAATGAAAGGAGCAGAGTTCAGTTTGAAAACGATTAAGAGCAGCCGAGAGGGTAATCAAACATCTCCAGCAAATGGCAATCACACTACCCTGACACAGCGGTGGCTTCCCTGCCTCTCGCTTTGTCTTATACCAACATAGCCCTTCTCAGAATGGCTGTGAGATTAATGAGTGATGAGTGATCATGAAGGAGAACCAGATGGAGGAAATGAGACTGAAAGCAAAGCGAAGAGAAGTGGCGGCACAAATGAATTATTTGGTGAGAATAAACCAATTGAAACATTTTCCACATCCTCATGCTGATTTGGAAGAAAATGACCTTCAAATGAAACTTTTACATTTTCTTGGTGTGTATAAAATGTATTCACCTTGGCAATGTACACCAAACATCAATAAGCCCTCGAATGGCCTTACACAATCAAGTCTCAACTGTGTTTTAAAGTGAAATTGATGTCTGCCGCACACGTCTTCTTTTCAAATCTCACACTCCCTAATGAAGAAGGCAAATCTGACACAAAGTTACCTTCTTCCCCTGCTCTCTGGTTACGGAAGAAAATTACCAAACTGTTGATAGATGGCTAACAGGTGCAGGCTAATTAGGCTAATCATGGCAACAGCCAAATAAACTGATTGCCGTGTTCATTTAAATGACAGCAATGTTCCTTCAGTGGCTAATTAAAATAGGTTGGGAGAACGGAAACGAGACGGCTGGGTTTGGATGAAAGGGGGTGTTTAAATAAAAATGTTCTCGGGGGTCTACTGTAATGCGCTGCATTTCACTGGTTTAATGATGTCATAATGAATTTGTAATGATAGGGGATGGGATAGGATGCAGAAGAAGTAGGAAGGTGATCCCGTCCACTATCTGCTACTGAATGAACGTAGTTAATGATGTCGGCATCCGAGACAGCAAAGCTAAAGGAGTTATTTTTTTCTTCCCCAACCCCCAAATTTCATTTCATTACTCCTGGAGTGGCAATCCTTTTTTTTTCAGCAAAGCAGGCAGTTGACCCAAACCTCCATTGGGTTGTGAGCGAGGACAAGTCATCATGAGAGCAAAAGGTGACAGGGGGCATGAACTCTGGGGCCCACAGCAGCTACTGTTTAAGTATTAAACGGTGAACAGCGGCTGATTAATGTTGATAGAGGATTGTGCTATGAAGCCAAGCCACCTCCCGAGTGTCTTCTGTTTGCATACTTGTAATTTCATTCCAGCTCAGGATAAAAATGCTGGCTGATGAGAAATGAAACAAATACTCAACTATATGTAGTTTTATGAGATACTGGCATTACCGTATTGGCCCGAATATAAGACGCCCCTGATTATAACACGACCCCTCTATTTCAAGACTCAAATTTGAAAAAGGACTTTTTGAACACCAAATACATTTTTATACAGAAAATAATTGCAGTACATCTAAAACTAATGATTATAACAATATGTTTAAAAAAGTATGTCATTTTGCCTCATTCAAATCTTAATATCTGAACATTTAAATATGTAAACTACAGTGCAATCACATTCGTAAATGAATGGCTTCTGATTTTTGAAATTACATCATAACTTCTCCTCAGCTGCCGGTTAACCTGGCCGATCTTCGACCCACTTTTCTCCAGATTGTCGCTAAGTTTCTCCATTTTCTGTTATCTCTTCTATTATTTTCTTCTCTTTTCTTTCTTACTCCTATTTTTTATTTTTCTTCTTCGTGCTACCGCTATTTTTATTTTTATTCTTCGTGACAGGGCTTCACTTTGGCCTGGAAAGTCAAGTTCAGCATTCGCTTAAATGATAACTGGCGCTATCTAGTGTTGTTAATGGGTATAATGTCTAGCCCCCGAATATAAGACGACCCCCACTTTTTCAGTCATATTTCAATGAAAAAAAACACCCTCTTATATTCGGGCCAATACGGTACATCAAATGTTAAAACACAATGAGATGTTTTGATGTCTCGTAAATGATGGCTAGCTTCCCACTGTTCGCTATCACACAAATAAAGAACAACGGAAAGGTAACATAAGAAGTAAAAGCACATCCATTGAAGAGGAAGCGCCGAGGAGATTCTCAACAGACAAAACAGCCTTATTTTAACATTCTGTCTGAGTCATTTCCTCAATTTAAATGTATGCCACATTAGTCGAGATCTACTCAGTTCAATATATTATAATGCGATGTTTGGCCTTAATGAAAAATCAATGGTGAGACAAGCCCGCCACCCAGTGAGACCATCCGAAAGCAATTTCCAAATTGACATATGGAGGGCCTGCGTGATTGATTCTGACTGCTGTTTGATTTTAATACCATTCACTGCAAGCTCATTGACTATCAAACATTGTCTTGCAGTTTATCTACAAACTGCCAAGTGTCCTTGTCTGCTTTTTCTCGATTCAGTTATCCGGATTTTTCTTCAAGCCAGAATGGAAATGGTGCATTACATTGGACCAGCCACTAAAATGAACTGATAACAGGTGTGCACTTGTAATTAATCATGGTGGAATCAGGTAGAGATTTTGGAGATGGCAACTCCGCAGAGCAATCCCAAAACCGGAATCCAAAATTGGACTGGAGTGTAGTTCTTCAGACATTTGACAAGAGACCGAATTAACTCTCATACCACAGGAGAGACACAGTAATCAGCCGCCAAAATCAATTCAGAGACACCGTACTCTCTGTGCTTGAACGGGAACAGTGTACCCACCAAAAGAGAAGTATTATTGTCTTCATTACAATGGGAACTAAAATGTGTGTAGAGAACTGTGCCATTGCCCGGTGACCTGTATTCAATCTCTTTGTTAAATATGAAACCATCAAACGAGTTAATTCAGGCTCAGTTTCCACCTGTCATGATCACAAATGTCATTGGTCTACAAACAAAACAAGATTGCAATCCAAAAGAGATGCTAAAGCACCGCAAAGAAATGAACTAAAAATGACATACAAATCACAAATCACATACCTTCTGTTTTTGAAGAATGGAACTGCAAAGACACACGTCACTAGCTATTGAATGTAACATGTCAACGATAGTATATGCTTCATCCAATTATGTTACTTTTCAACATGCAACTCTCGCCAAGATTAGTTCAAACCTTGCCAAGAATGTTTTATTTGGTAATGTGCAATACTGTATGTATCTCAATGAGTCAGAGCTCCATTGCTATTCTCGGATAGCAATCAGAATCACAATGACTGAATGACAGACACAAGCAGCATCATGTTGCTGCTCACCCACAGCGAAAAAGTTCTGTCCTGGCATGTCTAAATGCAAGAGTCTGGAAATGTAGACGCAGAAAAATGCACTCACCTTGCCAAAGTCTCTGACATCAAAGAGGTCAAAAGGGTCAAACAGCTCACTGTTCCGCAGGCCAAATTTGTCATGGCATATCTTGAGGAATGTCCGGATGTTCTTCAAACACAGGAACTATAAAACACAGAGATAAATGGTAAAAAATGCAGCTTTTTTTTCTTTACAAAACCTGATAATGATTAACCTCCTTCACACAGTGGAAAGAAAACAACATCACTATCAGACAACACGGGCTCCAATAAGTTTACAACTGACACTATTTGGACATAGGAGAAAATAAAAAAGTTGAGGATGAGCCAGACAAAAGACTACAGGGGTAATTTAATGTGATAAAAGAAGTTGGGTAAATGGGATCCAATTCCCTGCCTGGTGGTCATCTTTTTGTCCTAATAATTGTGTGCTGTCACCCACCACCGCGAGGTGAAATGACTGATTGTGGCTCCTCAGGTTGATTTTCTGATCAAGATATGTAAAGTCCACCTGCCGGCCATCTGTTGAGATGAGACAAACCCCGCACTTAAAGGACCCCAAGTATGAGATTCCACGTTACAGTGTATGCGCGTGCATTTGTGTGTGTATATAGCTAGCTAGCTAGCTGGCTAGCTAGATAGATAAAGAGCATCAGTGCTTGGCTATTATATACTGCTACGCCTTGATAATGATGGATAAAAGGAGTCACGTGTGCCTGTGAAGCTACGGGACACATGAAAACCAAACTGAAGCAGTTAAAATGAACTGGTTAAATCACAAATGTCAAATCCAAGGCCCGGGTGCCCTATCTGGCCATATCATTTCATGTGGCCCGCGAGAGAAAATCATGCATGTCAATTTTTCCATGATGCTTGCTAAAGTCTCAACCAAAATTTAAAATTGTCATATGTAATCCATCATTACATAGAGATATGGAATCATTATGACATTACATACTTATTACATTAATGTAAACAATGTATGAGCTCACCATTATTCTTGACTTCTGACTTCAAAACCACCAATTTGTTGTGCACTGTATATGTAATATGTGGAGGTGATCAAACATTTTTACGGTTTCACAAAATTCACAGTTATAATGGCCCGCTCAGGGAAATTGTCACGACAATGTGGCCCACTACAAAAATTAGTTTGACACCCCTGGTTTAAATGATCTGCAAAAGCCATTCCATGCATATGTGTGCATGTTAGTGGCAACTTGTACACAGCGGCAAGCAAGGTGACTGATAGGAGTGGGAACAAAGTGGCATAACTGAAGCTTGATGACGTATGTAAATAAACACACATATAAATGATCAGTTGTCGAGTCAGACAAAAACGATCTTATCTGTTTCACTCATCGCGCGACAAGTCGATGTAACGATGGAGCATGACACGTCTATTCTACATATTCTTCAGTCTGGGTCATTTCAGCTAACGATGGGCACGTGTAGTCCCAAGTTTAAAATACAATTTAATGCAGAATGGAAAAATGAACATCAAATTACTTTCAGTCAGCATGACTTAACCCTCAATCTTTGTTAAATATGAAACCATCAAACGAGTTAATTCAGCTTCAAATTGACTTCAAAGTTTATTTTGCGCTTGTGTCACTTTCCCCAATTTTTTTTTACAGGCCCAAAGATAATGAATGAAAAAACAAAATGCTGAAAGTTTTAAATGAACTTTGCTGAAATTTACACTTCCACTCAGTGAGTAAATCTATCTGCAGCTTTGGTCATCACACCTCATGCTGGGTTAATGCCCACATGCCTTTAACCCGGCAACCATTGCACTCGGTGTTCATGGAGCGCAGTATGCGCCAGAGCATCTATTCTATTCTCCTCAAGCGTTGAAAAATACACAATGTTCTCATTTAAACCTTACTGCTTCTTAATGAGATGCAGTGCTTCCTGTTGCTCCAATTGACCAAGTGAGACATCTTCTGTGTTAGTCAGCTGAACTAATTAGCTTTCATAGTTTGAACTGCAAAAAAAAACCTAAACAAATTAAAAAAAAAACTATCAACTCAAGCTATCTCCTTCCGTTATATCTCAGCTAAGCTTATATCTGAGTGACATCCGATTCGAGTGCCAGATCTTGTGTTATTTCAGCGGGTCACACCTGAGAGCCTTGCTGACTCATTCTCATTCAAAGCGCACATCTGCTCAGTCCCAGTGTCATGGCTGAGGACACCACGAGAGGCCCGCCCTCGACCGTTGAAAGGAAATGCGATTGGTTGGCTGCACGACTGACATTTGCAGTTCGGTGGCAAAGGTTATCGTGTCTGTGAATCCTTACCTGCAGTGGGGGATGGAGGGCGGGGTGCTATTTTTCCCTGCACAGATATGAAAGGGTAACATTTGCTGGGAGTGGATTGCAGACCAGGGGGAGAGAGAGGAGGGGAAGAATGATGTGTCTGACATTCTAATGCATGTTTAGAGATAAGAGAGCAGGAAAAAGCATGGGGCAGAATTACTATGATCTTACTGGGGGGAAAAAAATGCAATATTTCTGGTGGAGTATGGAGTGAGGGTGCATCTGGGAATAAATAAAGGCCATGGTCAACTCCTTAGGCTAAAGCTGTGTGCAGCACAATCCATCAGGATTTACCTCTCTGTGCTCAGCAACACTTTCAGGCAAAGGAAGAAATATTTTTCATATTTGTGCATGCAATCACAACTACAAACTATGAAACTGGCATCTTTGGTCCAACATGTTTTTTCATAACTGCACATATAAATGCATAAGAAGCAGATCTGACTCTGAATGTATATTTTTGCAGAAGTGAAAGTGAAATTACATCCTTAGTAAAAGGTTAACTAGACTTATTTAGTGAGTAAACATAAACTATTGTGGAAAAAAAACCCCAAAAGGTTAGGCTTATCGTCTTGCTCATTTAATGCTGCTTCAAACGAGTGACGTCAGATCAGTTTCCCTCAATGGCAAGGCATCTGTGGCCAAGTGAGTAGGTGCAATATATTGGAAAATAAGTTGAAACAGCCTTTAGACACGATAAACTCTGTGGATACTTTTCAGGTTTCCCAACTACGGATTGGATCACTTCTGCAATACTAGTTAAATTTAGTCCATTAAATCCAGTACCAAGCGCTGTTTTGGGGGGTATTGAGCCACATTGTAAAACACCCATTCATGGTTTTATGAGGAATGTGTTACAATAAAATTCAATTGCAAATTAGAAAAGCGGTTGTTTAATCCCTTTTTTGGCTCTGAGATTATTAACGCGTTTTGTGGCCTCTTTTCCCCTGTGCTGAATCCAAGAAAGGGGAAGAAAAAGTGAGAGAAATGAGACGCGGGGAGATAAGTGATTGGCTGGTGGTGGTCTCAGCTGTCGGTTTCTTTTTTATTTTTGTAAAGATGTCACACAGCCCCAGATGCAACAACTCTAAATTTGAGCTCTCAATATAACCTAAAACCTTGATAAAGAAGGGCTGCGGTTGACAGCAATGAAAGGAAAAGGGAAGGAATCCTGTCTTTTGGGAAGAGCAAAAGAACCAGATGGAGAAAAAGCAGAAGAAGTCAAAGTCGCTTGTAAATTGGAAACCGAGAAGCCAGGAAGCAGTGTAACAGTCATCAAATTGGAAAATGAAATGTCCTCCATAGATCAACTGTCAATTTGCCAATATATAGAATCTCCAAAGCAAGGCGAATAACACAACAGAAGTAGACTGTGTTGTTTGAATCCGCTCAAATCTCGCTGAGTTAATGCGAGCGCATGCCGACGGTAGAATGTTGCCATGGGAGCCAATTTCAAGGAGGTCTGCATTGAAATGGCTGCTGAAGAAGCCTTGCTATGTGTAACACTGCTCACAAAATGGCAGAATTAAATAAAATAGATTTGGCCAAAAAAAAAAAAACAACAACAACAACTAACATTTCATACATTTTACGCTAGCTTGCTGCTTTCACATCTCCGAGGACGACCACCTGTCAGCCAGATGCATGGCTCCACTTGATACCACAAAACAGAGACTGCTGCCAAAGAGGTGGAAAAAAAAAAGAAGCAGGCCACGACAACAAAAATGTTTCAGTTTATCCTCAAACTGACACACACACACAAACACAGATACGCCCAGATATTGTAATGGATTGTCTCACAAGTTTGTTTGGGAGAGCTTAAACCAGCAGACTGAGCTGAGTCACTGAGATGATCAAATACTCAGCCAACCGGACGAATGAAAGCCACTGATGCCAGTCTGGAAAGCGCAAAACTAAAACACACACACACACACACACACACACACACACACACACACACACACACACACACACACACGACATTTTGTCTCAGGTAGTGAATCACTGCAGGCCTTAAGAAACAGCAATGAGTTTCTCAGCAAGTGTCACTATTTTCTCCATGTGAGGGGAAATGAATATTGGGTCAACCTGTGACTTGTAATGGACTGTTCCACACAACGATCCATCAATTTTCCATTCGGCACATCAAAGTTGCTAGTGAGCAGGTGGTCAACCAAAGTGACGCTGGGCAAGGGTCAGTCGCAGAGTAACCCTGAACATTCTCCAGCATCTTAAACAAAGTGAAAAAGGTTGACTGTATTTGGCGCTGCCGGAGCAGGTTGATGAATCGATGCTTGGAGAAACTTAGACGGGAATAGTGCACGGTGCACTCCGACCCCTCCCAAGGTGCTTCCAGGTCACCCAGATCTTGAAGTCGGTAAAGAGAAAGGCCCTGGTCTGGCAAATTGGAGGAGATGATACATGAATAATTCATTGCAAAGTCTGCAAATGTGTTAATCTTATCCCATTAGCCTTAAAAGCCTGTAAGCGGCCGATAATTGACCACCGTTTTAAATCTTGTACAACCAGCAGCAGACAAAGCACAACTACCTCATTAGCGAGGTCCACGTGGCTTGTGTTAAAATATGGACGTTAAATAGGCCACTCACATTATTTTCATGGGTTAATCTTCATTATAAAAGACAAGTCAGCTTGAGAGGATAGACTCCGAAGGTGTTGACCATTGTGTTGACTCCATGATTAAATTAGGTCCACTTTCACCTTTCCTCAGGCCACTCTCAGAAACATACATGGAACGCAGATAAGGCATGTCAATGTCTCGTATTAGGTCGTTTGTGAAAAACAGAGAAACAGTGACGCTGCAGCAAATTTTTATGATTTTTTTTTTTAATGACTGCGACTCAAATAAGATATTTTCTTGAAAACAGCGGCAGTGGTGCACATCTGCATTTTCAGTATGAGTGATGCATTTAAATAACTGCCATTAGTGCTGAGCCAAGGCTTTCGACTGAACATTTCGATCGAGTGAATGACTTTAACAAATCGACCACATCCTGATTAAGACTCTTTATTTTGGCTGTGCAATTACATTTGTAATAATGCAAATGTGGGACAAATGGAAAAAGTAAGTTCATGACAAAGGTGAAAAGGAAATAGTCAAGACGATTATCTACAGCAGGGGTGTCAAACTCATTTCACATTGTGAGCCACTTACGGGCTCGGTCTTTGTCAAGTGGGCCGGCCCATTAAAATTATACCATACTCTGCTATAAATCACCAAAATATGTCTTTTCTTTGTTTTGGTAGAAAGACAAAAACATTAGGAAAATGTTGAAATTTAATGAACATATCTTTTCAAAACATTTGGCAAAATGACAGCTTTGATGCTGATGCTGTTTCGCTAGCAATTAGCTGGCTTTTACTGATGTGTTGGGTCTTTCTCTGTGACAAACTGAGACTGCTGTTGTCTTCTGCTCAAAACTCAAAACCCCTAGCGGATGATCAATGAATTGCAGCTTATGATTATAAAATATTCTTTCCGTGTCTTTTATGTATTTTTTCACTTTTAAATCATGCATGATTGAACCTCCTTGGGGGCCAGTTCCAGCCCGCGGGCCATACAATTGACACCCTGATCTACAGCAAAGGTGCCCATTACGTCGATCATGATCGCCTGGTAGATCGCGGACTGGTCCCAAGTCAATCGCGAAGGGGGGCACAAAACATTTGTGTGTCTTTGTGCATGTTAGTTAATATATCTATTGCGCGTCGTCCCGCACGCGGTCTGTCCTTCCGTCTGTCCCTTTTCAAAACGTACCTACTTCACCGCGCCGCTGCGAGCCGCCACTGCGCCGCTCAGGCAGTGGCTCACTACGATCGCGCGGGCATCTTAGCGAAAAAATGTTGTGTACCCACAAGCATTGCAATGAAATTGTTAGTTATTTAATAGAGCTAAACATCTCTTTATTTTCGCGATAAGCAATGAAGATGAACAAAAAGTTGAACCAAGCAACCCCTTACCCACCTTACCAGCCTTCCGCAGGAACTATCTGATGAGCCGCCTGGAGGGCAGCGAACCACCACCTTACCAGCCTTCCGCAGGAACTAGCTGATGAGCCGCCCGGAGGGCGGCGAACCAGCTAGTTATTTATATTATCAGTCTCACTTTCATAAAAAGTATTTAAAAAATAAAATAAAATAATACAGGTCACCTTTAACTTACAGTAGCGCGAGACTTGCGTCACCGGACGCATTTTAAAATGGTACGCGTGCGCTACGATAGTTAAAAGGCTGCAAAAGTGCGTCACATGCATAATTGTCAGGGATCCCACTAAGCTAGGCAGTGATTTCCTTTTTCACAAACTCAGAAACTCTTGTGTCTCCTTTATTTTTCTGTTTCCTTCATCTTAGGCGCCATCATGGCATGCGTGTGTAAATGTGTACGTATGAGCGCGTGCACGGTCACGGGTCGATCGCGGGAGGTTGGTTGATCGAAAAGTACATATTAGGTCAAAAATGTTTGGTCACCCATGATCTACAGCAACCCATCATCAGTAAGGTAGTAAGGTTTTGAATTCCCTTTCTCTGTAGAAATACACCTTTAAAACTGGGCATAGTGAGAGATAACAATTTAATATCAGGTTAATGGTCACCCTCTCCAAAATTAGCATGATTATCGCGGCGCAATAAACACAAACCCCCTCAAAACAAGTTGACAAGTTGCTACTCTTCTCCTTGTGGAGTAATGACACAATGATATTAGCTAAGCCAATGCAACCAATAAAAACTAATATGACAGTACCAAAAATTTGAAAGTTCTAGATTAGTACTTTTTTGGAAGGAAAAAAAACCAATCTTTTTTTGTCATTGCTTGAGTTGAAACAGAGATGTGTCTGGATGTAGTGGTAACTGTCTAGTCTACTGAGCCAAGTGGTTCTACGTTCATGGATGTGATCCAAATCGTTTGATCCAAATGATTTGAGGTCATAAAATGGCTCCAATACAAAAAAGCTGTGCGTGTGAAAAATGCACTCACGCAGCCACCATCCACGCTTGTACAAATCAGTGTATCTAAGCAACAGGCTGTGCTGCAGAGATCCACGAAGAAAGTGAGGTACAGTATTTCCACCTGGGCCTTGACTACACTGGTGGCTTGATGAATGTTAGAAGGTCCACTGAGACATTCACGAATCAATGGCCAGGTAATTTATGGAATCACACAACGGAGTCGAAGACTACATTTATCTTTTCCCCAGTGACTTTCCCTTCCCGCTTAAACTTGGAAATCCTCCCGTGTGAAATGTTCCCTCTCACTTTTCTCTTCATAAATCCTTCAGCATCCAATACGCACGCCAGCCATTACAATGACAAAGATCTCAACTGGGCAGAGCAAGGTGACACACGAAGATTCAAGGGCTAAAATGTGAGGTAGCTTCTCGTTTGAGAACTCATCGTATCAGCGTTTTGGAGAAGACCCCACACAAATATGTCACAAAGGATTTGGAAAAGGGGTCGGGGTGGGGTTATTTAAGTAATTGCAGTTATTCCCAAATCGCCGCTTGGCTCCTTCTCTAATGTAAGCAAGAAGAAAAATCACAAATGCAAAGAGGACCAAGGAGCACATTGTTAGCACAGGTTGTTGGCCTTACCATTGTTTTAAGGAGCTAATAGCTACCCAGGAGGATGCAACTCTGTGGGCTTGATGGCTGTGATTATCTCCAAGGTGACTAATGCTATTAAAACGTGGAGAACAGCCGATTAATTACCCAACTTGCACTGGGGCCCACTTTAATCATCGCACCCACAGCTTGGATGAACATTCAATCATCACCACATATAAAGTGGATAAAAAAAAAAAAAAACATTCTACACACCCTTGTTCAAATGAGAAGATTGTGCCCAAGTTTCATCATTTCCCGCCAATCATGGGAACTATCACCTGTGGAAATTGAAAAATATATATATTTTAAAGCAGGTGAGCAGGAAAAACAAACAAAAAATCTAATTAAAATAATACCTTGGTTTGAGCATGAGTCTAAACAATACTACTCCTGAAAAAAAAAGGAAAAATGAAAGTGAAATTCAAGCATTACACCTCACTCGGAACCACACCAAACATGAGCGAGATAAGGCACTTGCAAGCAACCATCTCTCAAATTTCAATTTTTCTTTTCCATCTACAGTGGGATTTGAAAGACACAACCACTGCCGCCTATGAGCCACTTGCCAGATAAACACAAAGATGTAGAAAGTGAAGACAGGAAGCAAACATGGTTTACAGCTCCGCAGTTATCCAACCATCATCCTTGACAAATGTGATTAACGTAAACCCACAACAATCACTGAAAGAAACACAACTGCAGCAGAAGACACAAGGAAAGGCATGCAACAAAGCTGACTGAAAGCAAGTTTATTGGTAGTCCAAAACAGTCTTGAACACCACACCTAAGGAAGAGGTATTTATGGCTAGCTTGCTAGCTAGCGAGCTAGTTAACAAGCTGCTAGATAGCTATCAGGGTTTTAGGAACAAATGTACTGGCTCATGATTAAAACAGGGATTGGGCTGCTTGGAATTGTGACACTTCCATCATTTTTATGGCATTCTCATGACGGTTGGAGGCTTGAGGGCATTGTAGGCCATTTCAGCAGCAAGACCGAACTGGCAATCAAAGTCTGTTCTTGTACAGCAATGTAGCTACTATTCTGTTTGTAGAATGAAATCTATTGGGCAAAGTAGTTCAATTATATTTTCACACATCTGACTTTAATTCAATAAATTCATAATCCTGTCTAATCATCAAATGTGCAGTGTATTCCATTGATTTATTTTTTGTTAGTCTTTTTTTTTTAAACATATCATCGGTCTACTGTCCACAAAATCTAGTTTACATTATTGCAAACCGTGATAAGATCAGCAAATAATTTCCGATTTCCACAACTTTTTTGGTCCCGATGAGCAAAGCCACAGCCATGAACATGCTCCCTTGTTATACTTCCCGTGCAAATTAGCCTGGAAAGCATGTTGGCACTGCCCTTTAAAATTAATCAGGCTTGAGTCATCTCAGTGGAAGGAATTTAAATTGAGAAGGCATAGAGGCTTTGTGCATATGCTTTGAGCAATTATGTGAATTATATAAAGGATGTTGGTTGTATTGGCCCCTCCAAAAACCCCCAAAACATGTACATTCTTGACATTAAATTAGCCACTTGTGGTACCCCCATCCCTCTATGCGCTTATTTGCAACATGTGGAACAAGCCACACCTGTCTGTGATCTTCCAACACTCATTCCTGGTGAAACTGAATTAATTTCTCACATGTGACCCAGCTGTCTGCCAGACCTCGGCATCAAGCAGTTCAAAGGCTTAACTCTTATCTTTTTTTAAAGACAGCAAGAGCGTAAAGCAGAGGCGTCTAAAAGAATAAGATTGTGAGAGCTTTGTCAGGTGGCTATAGAAGCAGTAGAGCGAAGGGCGGGATCAAATGCCCACTTTATGCCAGTAATCCACCTTGAGAAGTAGGGCGGGTAGGTGGGAGATGGCGGCATTGTGGAGTACTGGACAAAAGAAAAGGAGAAAAGGCAAATGTTAACTGGTTGCTGCTTCCAGCAGGTCAGGTGATGCAAGTGCTTCCCCAAACCCGTTAAACAGACCGAGGATGTATAGGATGCATTTGTGTGCCCACATGTATCTGCTTTTAAATGGAACACGCTAATTGGAGCTTTTGAATCGATATACAAAAGCTGAAACCTCCAGCAATGTGGAAAGCCTCAAAATCACATGACCATGATTTTCATACAGCGAAAATTAGGCCGACACCTTTTGAAATGAATCCCATAGCACATACATTCCATCTTGTGAAAAGCCAAGATTCACAAGCTGTCATAATCTTTAATTACGCGAGGAATGGTGTTTCCTGCCCACCGAGGGCCAAACAAGATTATGTTCCCTTAATTAAAAACACAAAAGCACTTTGCACGCCAAAAGTATTGCAACATTTTTTATATTCAAAAATATAAAATGAGCACGTCCCGACATCATTTTAAACTTAAGCAGCTAAAAGGAATGTTGCTGGCAACATTTTCTGACGACGAACAACAAAAGATTTCATCCCTCTCAGACAAAACGAGTCGGACTCCGCTGGCAAATTTCAGTACATGTAGTAATGCCTTCTCTTTTGATGGTTGATTAAAATATGCTCTGGATAACAATACTAAAAAAAAAAAAAATAAATAATAAAATAAAAAAATAATAAATAAATATACTTCGATTAATTGTTGTGTGTGCTGTGTCGTGGTCCACAGCAGGATCTCTGCTGTCTGCGGTGAGCCCCGCCCATGGTGGAACTCAGACAAGCTAAAAGGCCCTGCAGTAGAAAATCAGCCCAGTTTTGGTACTCATTTGGCTTAGTCCCTGTGAGAATGTGTCAATTGGCCATGAAGGGAGGGTTTTTTTTCCCCCTCCACAGTCGATATGCCGTCTATGTTGAACTCAGCACAAAAACCGCAGACAGCAAATTCCTGAATTGGAAAAAAAAAGAACTGTAGGTATTTGTTGAAAACCTACATCGACTGTAAACCACAATCCTTTCTAGAATATACTCCCTAAACCACATCAGCGTCTGAAACAGATTTGAACATTCTCCTAATATAGAGTAGATGATCTTGAAAGAGAGGGGGAGAAAGGACAATGTCAGCAGCCAAGCGAAGCTATGAGATACGATTGCGAGATCATCCCGTAGGGCAGAGGTGGGACTCAAAGAGGCAAAAACAGCTTGATAGACCCCTTTTCTCCTCTCCATCTTCCAAGCACTTGGACTCTGCCTGCAGCACCTCTTTAAAAATAGGAGGCATAAAAAGCTGTCACTCTGGATTTAGCCTACTTTCCAACGTATCCATTAATTTCAAAGCAGATGGCAAAAAAAAAAGGCGAGTGGATGAGTGAAGGGGAATGTGCTCGGCTGCTGAATACTAAAGTGGAAATTGGTGACCAATACAAAATGGGTTAGAAGTTATTTTTAAAGCACACTATTTCTGAGGAGTTTATCACGACTAAGAGGTAATACGGCGCTAAAGTCATCCAAGGGTGATGTGATTATAAATTATCATAGCTTGCCTCATTTTAGTGTGTCATCATACCCTCCTAAACATTTCCAGCTGGATTTTAGTGGTGAAATGCCCGCATTTAAAACAAAAGAAGGCAAAGGTATGGCAACAGCCTGACTCCATTTTAATCGTATGATGTAAAGCGCACATGAAAAGCAAGTCGCAATAAACAGCAGTGCCATAAAGACCTGACAAAGCCCGCATGGCGCTAATAAAGCTGTTCGCCCAGAAGATGGGCCCAAGATGAAGCAATCTCCTCATCTGCAAACTGTAATTAATTAACATGCCCGCATCTTGCAGGTTAAGCTAATGCACAGTACGTTTGGTAAATCATATCGTAAACAAGCCATCCTCAAGGACAATCATTAATCATGACATCAGCCATCATGACGAGCGTCCTTGAGGCATTTTTCTAAAGCGTTTGCTGGGTTGAATTACAGGCTGCAAGGGTTTCCCCGCATCACTACATCAAGAACATAATCCGTAAGGGAATTTGCACCACTTCTTTTCTTTCTTCAATTCACCCTGGAAGGTAACATATAGAATCAAATCATTTCACATTCGACACTAGGGAAGCTCTGATAAATGCTTTCTGCTGCGGATTCCGCTACCGATTATCCATGAGTGAGATTCGTCGTTCATATGAATGAGCTGAATTTTACAGCTGAAGCAAGCAATTATTTGAACTCAATTCATATGTCGATGTTTCCAATGATTTTCAAAGGTCTGATTTAAAAAAAATGTCCATCTCTTCATCCAAAAACAGGATGTTATGTCAAATTGACAAGTGCAGAAAATGAACTCACAAATTATGATTCAATCGCAATCTGTGATGATCTCTCTCTCTCTCTCTCTCTCTCTCTCTCTCTCTCTATGCTAAGATGGACAGACAAGAAGCAAAAGAAACGCTGAAAAACTACGTCAGCTCTGGGAAAAAATGAGAAAATGGAATAAATTCTATTACAGTACATCTCTGAACACATTATGCATCACAGGACCGGCCAAGCCTGAATTTGAGAGCAGATGTAGAGAGAGGTAATTATTTGCATAATGTTGCGAGAGTCGGGGTGTTCAGACTCTAATACTATTTGGAAATGATGTGGCGGCCGCACTCTATTACATGCAGGGGAGTTGGCAGAGTAATGGAATATTTGATCAGCGCCGGCGCGCTGCAGCTCAAACATGGTGTGGTGGGAAGTCATAGCTGGATGTTGGACATGATGCTGCCATTTTTTTGGGGAGTGTTTATGTGTGGATGTGTGGACCTTTTCTTTTTCATTTTTTTAAAACATTGGACACAGGAAACACTCCATATTAAAAATAAATAAATGCATGTAAAAAAAAAAACAAAGTCACTCTAAAAACAAACTAAACTAAATACAAAAGCCACAAAAATATAAAATTTAAAACTAAGAAACAGCACGTCATTTGTGTCTGGGCATGCCCTTTCATGCCGCTGCATTCTGATGGGGAACGCGACAAACAGTCCATTTAACGTTATCGAAGAAGTTAAAATGCTGACTAAGAGAAAATGAATGAAGGCAAATAAAACCTCGATAATATCTCTGGAAAGATACACACTTGACTTGGACACAGTTGTATCCCTCCAACACATAAGCCCTTAAGGCAATCGCTCTCTTTAATGACTTCATAGAATGGTCGATAGAGCAGGAACACGTATACTCAGGTGAGCTGAGCTGGCATGCTGAACACAAAGCTTGCTTTATAGCTCTCAGTGTGATAGTTAATGGCCCAGAACCTGAAGTGGAATACCGTGAAAAGATCACCTCTCCAGTTCAAAGCTGGAGGTACATGACATTTGCTTCAACATAAAACTACTCCGTAAAAGAGTCCGACGTAAATGTCGAGAGGTGGAAGTTTTGTTTGAATACACATTTGGAAGAGAGCCCAATATCCAGATCGGTGCTTTATTTTGAAACAATAGCATGCAAAACGGTTTCACTTCAGAAGGCAAAGGCTGAATCGGGACAAAAGAGGGGTTGTGTTGTCTCGCTTGGCTCTAATGTCGCTTGGTATGAAGCAACACGGCCACGGGCCATATGACACCGGCATCTAAAAAATAAGTGCGTGCCGCATTGTACAAAAATAGCTCTTTATAAAGAATGCGCTATGAGAGTGTGAATTGCTCAAAGCAAGCTGGAATTTTGCCAAATCCAACCAGTTCAGGCAAGGATTTTTTTTGGGAGGGGGGTTTTAACTTTTGCCTGACACTCACTATTCCAATTTGGTTGAATTGAATGTCTGTATGTTCTCAAAAACAAGTGTGCAGATTAAATCAAAGGATAATTAGAAAGAAAATAACAGGTTCAAGTTATTTTGAACTGGCTCACACACCAGAATGCACAACACAAGTTGCTTAATACTAGCATTACATAAAGCCATCAAGTAAAAACAGCGGTTCAACAAAAAGAGTCCTTGCAATGATTACCAGTAATTATTTCCATTATTTCTGTCATAGGCGGGCCCAGTAGTCTAATGTTTAGCGCGTCGACTGCACAGTGCAGAGGTACCGGGTTCAATTCCAGCTCCGGCCTCCCTGTGTGGCGTTTGCATGTTCACAGACCTTGTGTGGGTTTTCTCCGGGTGCTCCGGTTTCCTCCCACATTCCAAAAACATGCATGGCAGGCTGATTGAACACTCTAAATTGTCCCTAGCTGTGAGTGTGAGCGCGCATGGTTGTTCTGTCTGTGTGCCCTGTGTTTGGCTGGCTACCGGTTCAGAGTGTCCCCCGCCTACCGCGCGAAGACAGCTGGAAAAAAAAAAAAACAAAGCACCCCCCACGACCCTATTGAGGATTAAGCGGTTGGGAAAATTTATGGATTTCTGTCGTAGTGTTGATCCAACATTTCTGTGGCAATGACAGAAGCAAAGATGTTCTGTACTGTGGATGAAATGACGAGCATGTTGAGCAGTGGATTTGTCACACTTTTACATGCAAGTGTTGCAGGGGTGTCAAACTCATTTTTGTCGCCGGCGACTTTGGGTTTATATCTTCTGTCAAGAGCCGTTATGACACATGTGATGATATGAAACTCAATAAATGTTTATATGTTATTACTTGAACGCAACAAATTGACATATTACCAGTTTTGAAATCAGTGAACGATAATGGTTCAATTATTGTTTGAGTGAGTGTGAACAGGATAAGACAATTATTGCAAAATATCAACGCTATTTATTACATATGACGATTTGACATTTCAATACAGATTTTAGCAAGGATCATGCAAGTTGACAAACATGATTTGCTTTCGCGGGCCACAAAAATTATGTTGCGGGCCAGATCTGGCCCCCAGGCCTCGAGTTTGACACCTTTACTACGTAGACTATCAAAAAAAGCTGTTTGAAATTGCGCTGCAATCATTGTATCCATTTACAAACATACTTATCACATTAGACACACACACAAAAAAAGACCTGACAGACTAATTATGTTTTGATTTAGTGACACGTGGAAAGGGAAGTCAGTGTTGAGCCCTGCTTTTGCTTTTTCCAATCCCCAACTCATTTTGGCTCGCTACTTAGCAAACTTTTCTCCCGAGTACCTTCTCTTTAAACTCTAATTCCACACTTTTCATCTTTACAGATGCGATCACTGTTATGCGAGCAGGATGTGTGACGTCTACCATGACACACAGGGTGATCAGATGTTATCGTAAAGGTAATTGCAGCTTGTCAAAAGGATCCATCTCTTTCAGGTGTGGGCTAGTGTTACTACTGTACTTCTCCGGGTGCTCCGGTTTCCTCCCTGCACTCCCTGTCCCATACAATCAGGGACAGGGAGTGCCACAATTTAGGGTTTTCATTCATTTTTTTAGTTAGTTATGTAGTTATTTGATGACCGCGTAATTGGCAACAGTCGAATCAGGCCAGTTCCGCCAATTATTTTCCTCCACTTCAACCACTGGGCAGAAAGAACAACCCATATATATATTATATATATATATATATATATATAAAATAAAAAAAATAATCCAAGCTCATGTATTCGGACCCACATAAACAATTTAAATGGAATGTTAAGAGCAAGACAAGTAAGACTTCTTGAAAAATCAGCAGTCATCTCCATGTCGGCAGAGCTTAACAGCAGGAGGACAAGCTATTTGCTCATAAAAGGTGTTACAGTAATAAGAACGCTCATTACAAGAGTCTGTCCTCTCCAGGAGGCAAATGATTATTAGGCATATCCTCCTGTCTCTCCATCTATCACACGGCAGGGAGTGAAACATTCAGGCCAACCGATGTCCACTTCCGTGAAGACAAAATAAATAAATGTGCCTGAAGTGGATTGTTAAGGGAGAGCGGAAGGAGGAGAACGTTTCGAGCCAGGCTACACATTTGGATGATTACACTGAAAGTGAGACTCAGATGTGGATGTGGACCATGAAACTGAAAGAGTATTTGTTTTGGGTGCCTGCAGTTTAAGTTACAGGATGTTGAACTTATCCTTGATGCTGCCAACTTTTCCTTTTTATCTCCAAGTGCGACCATCAAATAAGCAAGCAGTCGTACTTTCGATCCTTTGATGTGTTACATATGCAAAGCATGAGTGCTGATTTCCTGATTTGACTTCAAGTTCCACCACTGGCCTCCTCAGCTCCAGGAGCAAATAAAAGTGGAGAAGTCCATCAAGCGCTGTGATTTCACAAGTGCAAAGATTAGGTTCATTACACTGCTAATAATAGATTAAAGAACATCTGATTGGATGAGATTCCAGATTAGCACATCCATTTGGGAGGGAGGGTTTTCTTGTGAGCTAAAAGGAAAAAAAAAATATTCACTTATATTCTCACCCCCGACACGAGTGTGTTGTTTCATTTTGCAGTGTTTGAAAAGTGGCTTGTGGGTAGAGCGCCTATCCAGTACCAACATTTTACAAAACAGCATGGTGGCACAGCATTCAGTGAGGAAATTACACATTAAGCCGTTGTGTCCCATAAGATAATTATTCAATTACACTTTCATTGCATTTGGTGATGCAATTTTGCCTGAAAGTGAATCTCAACGGCCATTAGGAACAGGGCATTAACAGATGGAACACAGTTTAAAAGAGCCGTTGAAATTCATTCAACAAGATATGCGGGATAGATAACAAAATTGCTGCAGTGTGACAAGCCATGGCACTCCCGTTCTCGAAACTCGACGGAGAAACGCTCTCAACTATGAACTGGATCAGAGAGAGGATTACCCAGTTTGAGAAACTTTCACTGGAAAAACATTGCATTACCTCCCGTTCAGTCGGCAAAGTTATGATGGACTTATTGATGGTTTTGACGCTGAATCAGACCCTGTCAAAGAACACATTGCTTCAAATAAAGCGTTAACATTTTCACAGGGGCTTCTTTCAGTCCTGTTTACAGTTTCATTGTCCATCCATCCATCTATTTTCCGATCCGCTTTCTCCTAACATGGGTTGCGAGGGGTGCTGGAGCCCATTCCATCCATCTTCGGGCAGTAGGCGGGGGACACGCTAAACTGGTTGCCAGCCAATCGCAGAGCACACCGAGACGACCATCCTTACTCACACTCACACAATTTAGACTTAGAGTGTTCAATTAATGCATGTTTTTGGAATGTGGGAGGAAACCGGAGTAGCCGGAGAAAACCCACGCAGGCACGGGGAAAACTCCACTCATGGAGACCGGAGCCGGGACCAAACCCACGACCTCTGCACTGTGAGGTCAACGCGCTAACCACTTGTCCACCGAGCCGCCAGTTTCATTGTATTGAAGTGAATTTAAATTTAAAAGTGATAAATTTAACCTGGAGCTGTAATTTGTATCTTCTGCAAGACATTGGAAACAAATCTGGGGTTTAAAAAAAAAAAATCACACACACATTTGTGACCAACTTATTCAATGCGATTGATGAAAATCAACAACCAACGAAAAGACAAACTGATCAATTTGTGGTGCTTCAAAAGGCAAGCACTTAAAGGTAACACTTAAGCCTTGGCTGAACTATGATTTGTACTGTGACTGTGCATATTTCTGTAATCTTGCCCATAAATCCATTCTATTCTTTCAAGCGGCTGCCGATGCAACACAAAACATCTGGAGACTCTTCGCTATCAGGTCTACTTATCAGCCTGTCACACAGTATGGTGAAGATAAATCTAGTCAATTAAAAATTAAATTGCGGGCTGCGGTGCCATGACTTTGCTTCTTTATGTGCTCCTTCATTCACATCTCTTTCGCATGTGGATCGACCGCTTCAGTCAGAAGCGGCGTTCGGTAAGCATGATGGACGATTGAGAAGCGTGGTTCTCGGGGAGCTTTTAAGTTGGCATCACAATGTCTTTACTTGTAGTTTTAAAGATTTATAAAGGATGATGACAAAACCGTGAGAGCAACCACAGCTATTTAGCCGTTTGCAATAATTAAACTTTCCAAAAAAAAAAAAACATGAGAACATTTCACAATCTTTGTTTGTGGTATTTAGAGAAATAAACATGTTTAGTGTTCAGATTAGGAGCAGTAGTGTGTTGAAACAAAGAGGTCGACGTTCGCCTCACTAGTTGTGTCTTTGTTCAAAGTGGTTGATCAGTTGCAATAGATCGAATCCTAAGGCTGCATTTACTGTTATCAGTGCACATATTGACATGTTGCGAGATCAGCATCAGCAACCAATTCAGGCCCAAAAGTCAACATTATTAACCAGTTACAGATAAAGCAATGCATTGTTTTGTTTTTTTGTGGTAAGGTACCGTTTCAAAAAATTTGCATTGAAACTAAACCACAAAGTAGCTCAATCAACATTTACAGAAGTAAGCTCGTTTAAAAATCACAAAAGTGCCTAAAACGCCTCAGGCGCGTACGTTTTTTTCCGAGTCACTCTTCTCCCCCCGTCCCCACCCTCGTCACCTGTACAGAAAAGCCACTCTAGCAGCAATCAGTCGATCCAGCACAATGCTGGCTCTGTGCTCAGATAATGCAAACGAGGAGATAAGCAAGGGGTGATAATCACACGCACGCACACACAGGATTTGTAAGATGCAAAGAACCCAGCACAAAACATCACTGGGCTCGGTCCACATGAAGCAAGAGATATGGTCTCTTACTTCATGTGGGACTAGCCTCACAGGCGCACTGGGGAGATGTGATAATAGAAGAGCTTCTCCATCTGGTGGAGGAGGGCTCCGGCGTGACCGAGCAGCGCAGGCCACACCCTGGAAAAATAATTGCCTCGAAAAACGCAGAGAGGGCTTCGGCTTTGTGTTACAATTTGCTGCCATGGTTCAGCAATTCATCTGTCTAAACGGAACTAACTCTCTCACACCGAAAGGAAATCTCCTCCGTTACGGCATGAAGGCAGGCCAGTTGTTGTGTCTCCTTTCATGAATGTGTGTAATCGTGGGTGTGTTTGCTTGCACAATAAAGCGGAGTGGTAATGCAGAACAAATGGTACTTCACTTCTGATTTGCCTTTTTTGTCACGCGTTTATGTGTGTGTGTGTGCCTGCGTGTGTGTGTATATGAAACTTTCAAAGCATCAATGCTGTCCACTATACACGATACACGGTGCTGTGCAAAGCACTCAAGACACAGCAAATGCTAATTGGAAACACCTCGAGTGTTGTCACCACGGTGATGCTCGCTGGAGCTGGAGCAGTCTGCTTGAAGCGTGACTGCTTGTATGGTAACCTCCATTTAAACACGCAAAAGCGTCAGCGGGGAACTCCCTGATCTCATGCAGAGGACAAATACCGAGAGAGGCCTGCTGACTTGTCTCGGTACTTTTCGGGGATCTCTACTAGTCAGCAAGCTATATTTCTCAACAACAATTGTTTTAAGGCAAAAATGAGGCTTTGGTGTCTTAATTTTGCAGCAGAGTCAGATCTTAAATTTGTGAGTCCACTCTGACGATTCGACTTTTTATCATAATGACATTGTGCTTTCTAACAAAGCTATGTAGCTGACACCTAATGTATGTTTTCAATCGACATTTAACACCTGTCGTTTCAACCATACGCTTTCCACCTCATCTCCCCCTTTGTTTTGAAGACAAAGATGCAGAACTCAGTTAAGACTAAAAGGCTTTGTTTTAGCGAATCAAGTGCATGCAGGTTACGCTAGGTCAACCGTTAGCTTTTTATTAACATACGTATGATGATTTGAATATGTTTGTTTGGAGTGTGGGCCAAATGTTTTTAAAAAATGCTACGGTTGTAGCATTTAGCTTAAAAGTACATTCAAAATAATAAGTGAGTACACTTGAAAGGTGAACTCATTTCATGAACATTATAAAACTTGCAAACATCAATTTGTCAAAGGAAGCTTTGTCAAAATATACAACGTGCCCTCATCCAAACACGGACAGCTTGTGTTCCATAAGTTTTCTTAAATATTTGAAACTTTTCAAGTGTTATTAGTGAGGCAATACAGACTAGTTTGTTTGTGTTGTTTTGGCAAGATGGCTTTAATTTGGACGTCAGACTGTTCCAGTACCCTCAGCGGCATATGTGAAGGGGGTTTCCCGAAATGGAAGCTTTGAACTGACATGCTCCAATGTTCAAACTGCATTTCACCATCTAAAATGAGTCAGAGGCCTAGACATGAAGTCATTCATGGGGTTTCCTTGTACTGTTTGACTGAGCATCAGGAGGAGGAAAAAACCTCCCTGCCCTTCAAATAAACAGCATTCTGTCCAGACTTCCTTTGTGCCCATGCGGCACTGCAGCAACAGTCAGTAGCTCTGAAAAGGGTTATTTATGCCTTACATAAGAATAGGTACAATCTGGGTTCGATTACATTTAATTGGGCTGCTCCAAAAAATAACCACAAAAACATGACATCACCTCCTGGTTTGAGTAGCAATCATGCAATACCTATACAGTATCCCACAAAAGTCTTTCCTTGATATACATGAAAAAAACTTTAACAAGAACACCATTTATACACAGGTAACTCCACACACTATTGTCAAATTCAGGACTGGAATGCCCTTTTTCTCCTCTTAAAAGAAGAGAGGTGTTGTGACTTACAAAATACAGTAACATCTTCTCAGCCAGGGGTCACCAACCTCTAAAATAACATTTGTACAAATTACAGTACATAATATGAGAATGTGTTATTTTTAATACTTAATGATTTTAATTTTCAGGCTCTGATGTGCCCGCGGGCACCACGTTAGTGACCCCTGCTCTAAGCAAAGTCAACAGCAAAGTCTCATGCTGAGTCAAGTGCCAATGAATAAAATGAGTTTTAAGACGAGTTTTAAAGTTGGGCCGGCGAGGGGGCTTGCCTAATGTTCAGTGGGAGGTCATTTCAAAGAGCAACGGAAAGGTCCGATCCCCTCCGCTTTGTCTTCGGTACCTCTAATAGTGTCTGGTCCTCCACCAGGGATGTCAGTGTAGGAGTCATGTGCTCCCTTATGAGCACCAGTCAAGAGGCAAGCAGTAGCATTTTGGACCAACTGGAGACGCTTAATTGAGGATTGACTGACTCCACAGTAAAGTGCATGACAGTAATCTTGCCGTGATTACTGTTTCAAAGTGCTCTTGAGAAAGGTTTGTTCGTTTTCTCTTGATTCCATGTGTCTGTCTATGAACCTCTGCTAGAGCACCCTCCTACTCAAGCATTACATTAGCACCACACCAGAGAGACCAGCTTCTTTTCAATGCACATCCATTAAGACACTGCAGCAGGGGACGGGGCAGGCAACTGAAATCATTAATTCACAGCAGCCATCCTGTCACATAGACAGCGGATGCTCCATAATTTATAGTTCGTAAAGGCGTTCCTTAGCATAAGTGAAGAAATTATGAAAGAACACTTGTTTTCACAAATAGTTCTGCAAGAATTTTCGAAAGTTAATAGCTTGGATTTCTTGACCTCTTAATGTGTTTGAGACTATTTAAATTTGAAGGCGTTTCCCAACTTTTGCCCGGCACAGCAGAAACTAGGACAGTGATTTTTGACTTCTGACGTCACAAATGTTCTTCGGAATGAATGGGGAAATAATTCCCCATATACACGCTCCAAAATTTAGTATTTACACAAGACTGGGAACTGTTATAGTTGGACGGTAACCAAAATTTAACTTCATACATCTTGATTTCCACATGATGTAGCAAAGCTTTAGGTTGCGTTCGAACACACTCCTGGGGCAGAAGAACATTCAGTGGATCAGAGCAATAGGTGATAAAACATTTGTTGGTCCTAAACTTTTAGTGGATGAATAGGATGACAAAACTATAAAAATACTTTTGCGGGTATCCTTGAAGTTTTCAGGTTTACACAAAGCTTCGGCAGCATGTAAGGGTAAACACAAACACACTGTATTAATCCAAAAGATATCAGCATTCGTCTTTTTGACGCATCGCCCCTTGAACAAACTCATGTTATTGGGTTTTTTTTCTCTCTTCACTGTATTATTTATCAACACATGCCGAGTCATCATTCACATTTAAATTATTCATTAAACCGAGAGCTGGATGCTCCTGCTTGGGCCCTCTGATCAATGTCTGTGCGTAATAGTGCCGTGATCCACCTGCTCACACTTCCCCTTACATTCTGTCGACCAGCAGTCACCAATCATACTGTTTGCATGAGTCCCTAAAATGATCCATCACAATGTGACAGTGTAAGTGGATGCTTTGGAGACAAATACGCAGGAAACATGACTGATTACAAAAAAGGTTTCCAGGGTTGTTGTTGTTGTTGTTTTTTTTTTTTTATTACGGTTACAATTTGTAGATTCTGTTTTGGAAAATGGATGCGGAAATGTTTGTTTTATGGCCGCACATTAAAATACAGTATAAATTCAAGGTTGGGCGTGGGGATGAATTTATTTCATTTCTTGTTTACGACAGTCGTTTTTTTTGCAGATGACACATGCACGTGAATGTGCATATGTGCATAAATTGACTTTGTCTACATGATCAAGCACATCCAAATCTTTTACACCCGCTAAACCTTTTTCGAAGCTTGCGAATATGTACGCATGCCCATTTCCGAACCTCCCTCCTGCGACCGCTCGAGTGAGACGCATAAGGCCGATGTCCCGACGACGACTCGAATGCCAACAGATGGCTTTGATACGCGGCAAATACACAAGACAGTTTTTACGAGAGAACGAGCGGATGGGGCAAATGAAAAATGACACGGGTGCCACAGCTCGTATTCCGCATCACATCAAGTCAAAAGGAGATTCCATAAAGGATGTTATAATATTTTGTGGCATCTTTTTTTTGTATGGATGGTAAAGCCATCATCCATCCATCCATTTTCCGATCCGCTTTATCCTCTCGAGGGTCCCGGAGGAGTGCTGGAGCCTATCCCAGCTGTCTTGGGGCAGTAGGCAGGGGACACCCTGAACCGGTTGCCAGCCAATCGCAGGGCACACAGAGACGAAGAACCATCTGCGCTCACACTCACACCGAGGGACAATGTGGAGTGTTCAATCATCCTGTCATGCATATTTTTGGAATGTGGGAGGAAACCAGAGTACCCGGAGAAAACCCACACAGGCATGGGGAAAAAAATGCAAACTCCAGACAGGAAACCCACTGGATCGAACACCTCTGCTCTGTGAGGTCGACGCGCTAACCACTGGACCGCCATGGACGGTAAAAAGAAATAAAATGTATTTTTAACAAGATAAATAGGCTAAACTTGAACCAGCAATTATTCATCTGCTCAAAGAGCACTGTGCCACTTGAGCCAAACTGAAATATTGAGTGAAAATCCGGCCCCAAGTGTAATTACCACCAACTAAATGCGAACACAGATGAGAGTTCAGGAAGAGAGGCGCTGTCACAGTAAATGCGTTGCAGGGTTCATCATTGGACTCTATTTCCATTGACTCACAGCTGAAGATGCCGAGTAGCGAGTTAGTCTGCGGTGCCTCCATTGATCTTCACATTGAACGCATGCAGATTAATTCACGATACATTCAGCACACCCTGCCGCACAATAAGTAGACGCCGACACTCCAAATTTTCTTCAGCATTGTTTATTTGCAACTGATGGACGACAACTGAGGGAAAATAGCCTTGCCGATTATTAAATTTCCATACCGAAGGCCTGTTTGAATGTAGGATTCAAAGGACGTGTGACACAAACACAAAACTTGTACAATCATTTGTCAGCGCACACTGTACAGATCATCAATCATTTGGTACAAGACAGTTATCAATCAATATCATGTTCAATACGAGAAGCTGTTCACCTCACCCACCTGAAGCTGTTCACCTCACCTTTTTAGGTATGAATCGGTCTAATGTTATACAATAATGCAAAGCCATAAAGTCAATATCCAAAAGGTTGAATGTCTTTTTATTCATAGCTGTCATTTTGACATAGCAAAACAATGAAAGGCGGAGCCACCGCCAAACGTTTTGCATGCAATTTTCTTTTCAAATGAAACTGCACAAACCCAATGGACAGCAAGCGATGCACAAATCAGGTGTACGCCTGGAAACAACATTCGCGATTGCTGTCGTCCGAGCTCGAAACAGAGCCAATGATTTCAAAATGCTGAATAATTCAGGAGGCAGATGCGCCGGGGTTGGGTTAAGATCTGCCGCTGCTCATCAACTGTTTCGGGAAACATTGTTGTTGAAAGCGTGTCATTTTAAATCCACTCTGAAAATGATGCAAAAAAAAGTTTGAAGTCGGTCGGAGCACAAAAAGTTTGTGCGGTGAGCAAACTTAATTCAGTTAAAATGGATGCCTTGTTAAAGTTGTTATAAAACAAATGGTGGGGAATTCTCATCTCATTTTGTTAGTGCAAGCATTCCTGTTGTTTTTCTCATTATTGCACTCCCGTTTGTCCTGAGGCGAAGAGAACCTGTCATTAATTGGCCGGGAAAATGGAAATGTCTTCTTTTATTTCGCCTTTTTATTTTATTTTTTGTATAAGCACTGCGATCGACAAAGTTATGTGCCATCCATCCATCCATCCATCCATCTTCTACCGCTTATCCGGGGCCGGGTCGCGGGGGCAACAGCTTTAGCAGGGAAGCCCAGACTTCCCTCTCCCTAGCTACTTCTTCCAGCTCTCCCTGGGGGATCCCGAGGCGTTCCCAGGCCAGCTGGGTGACATAGTCTCTCCAGCGTGTCCTGGGTCTTCCTCGGGGTCTCCTCCCGGTGGGACATGCCCGGAACACCTCACCAGGGAGGCGTTCAGGAGGCATCCGAATCAGATGCCCAAGCCACCTCATCTGGCTCCTCTCGATGTGGAGGAGAAGCGGCTCGACTCGGAGCCCCTCCCGGATGACCGAGCTTCTCACCTTATCTCTAAGGGAGTGCCCGGACACCCTGCGGAGAAAACTCATTTCGGCCGCTTGTATCCGGGATCTCGTTCTTTCGGTCATGACCCATAGCTCGTGACCATAGATGAGGGTTGGAACGTAGATCGACCGGTAAATTGAGAGCTTCGCCCTTTGGCTCAGCTCCTTCTTCACCACGACAGACCGATACAACGTCCGCATCACAGCAGACGCTGCACCGATCCGCCTGTCGATCTCTCGCTCCCTCGTGCCCTCACTCGTGAACAAGACCCCAAGATACTTAAACTCCTCCACTTGGGGCAAGATCTCCCCCCCGACCCGGAGGGGGCACTCCACCCTTTTCCGACTGAGGACCATGGTTTCAGATTTAGAGGTGCTGATTTTCATCCCAACCGCTTCACACTCGGCTGCGAAACGCTCCAGTGAGAGTTGGAGAGCCCTGTTTGAAGGAGCCAACAGCACCACATCATCTGCAAAAAGCAGGGATGCAATACTGAGGCCACCAAAACGGACCCCCTCAACGCTTCGGCTGCGCCTAGAGATTCTGTCCATGAACGTTATGAACAGAATCGGTGACAAAGGGCAGCCTTGGCGGAGTCCTACCCTCACTGGGAACGATTCCGACTTACTGCCGGCAATGCGAACCAAACCCTGACATCGGTGGTATAGTGACCGAACAGCCCGTATCAGGGGGTTCGGTACCCCATACCCACGAAGCACCCCCCACAGAACTCCCCGAGGGACACGGTCAAACGCCTTCTCCAAGTCCACAAAACACATGTAGACTGGTTGGGCGAATTCCCACATACCCTCGAGAACCCTGCTAAGGGTGTAGAGCTGGTCCACTGTTCCACGGCCGGGACAAAAACCACACTGCTCCTCCTCAATCTGAGGCTCGACTTCCTGACGGACCCTCCTCTCCAGCACCCCTGAATAGACCTTACCAGGGAGGCTGAGGAGTGTGATCCCTCTGTAGTTGGAACACACCCTCCGGTCCCCCTTTTTAAAAAGAGGGACTACCACCCCGGTCTGCCAATCCAGAGGCACTCTCCCCGTTGACCACGCGATGTTGCAGAGGCGTGTCAACCAGGACAGCCCCACAACATCCAGAACCTTGAGGAACTCCGGGCGGATCTCATCCACCCCTGGGGCCTTGCCACCGAGGAGCTTTTTAACCACATCGGTGACTTCAACCACAGAGATAGGAGAGCCCACCTCCGAGTCCCCGGGCTCTGCTTCCTCCAGGGAAGGCGTGTTGGTGGAGTTGAGGAGGTCTTCGAAGTACTCTGCCCACCGGTTCACAACGTCCCGAGTCGAAGTCAGCAGCGCCCCATCCCCACTGTACACAGTGTTAGTGGTGCACTGCTTCCCCCTCCTGAGACGTCGGATGGTGGACCAGAACTTCCTCGAAGCCGTCCGGAAGTCGGCTTCCATGGCCTTACCGAACTCTTCCCATGCTCGGGTTTTTGCCTCGGCGACCACCAAAGCTGCGTTCCGCTTGGCCAGTCGATACCCGTCAGCTGCCTCTGGGGTCCCACAGGCCATAAAGGCTCGATAGGACTCCTTCTTCAGCTTGACGGCATCCCTTACTGCTGGTGTCCACCAGCGAGTACGAGGGTTGCCGCCACGACAGGCACCAACCACCTTACGGCCACAACTCAGATTGACCGCCTCAACAATAGAGGCACGGAACATGGTCCACTCGGACTCAATGTCCCCTGTCTCCCCCGGAACATGGGAAAAGCTCTGTCGGAGGTGGGAGTTGAAACTCCTTCTGATAGGGGATTCCGCCAGACGCTCCCAACAAACCCTCACAATACGTTTGGGTCTGCCGGGACGGACCGGCATCTTCCCCCACCATCGGAGCCTACTCACCACCAGGTGGTGATCAGTTGACAGCTCCGCCCCTCTCTTCACCCGAGTGTCCAGAACATGCGGCCGCAAATCCGATGACACGACCACAAGGTCGATCATCGAACTACGGCCTAGGGTGTCCTGGTGCCAAGTGCACATGTGGACACCCTTATGTTTGAACAAGGTGTTCGTTATGGACAATCCGTGACGAGCACAGAAGTCCAATAACAAAACACCACTCGAGTTCTGATCGGGGGGGCCGTTCCTCCCAATCACGCCGCTCCAGGTCTCACTGTCATTGCCCACGTGAGCATTGAAGTCCCCCAGCAGAACAAGGGAGTCCCCAGCAGGAGTACTCTCCAGCACACCCTCCAAGGACTCCAAAAAGGGTGGGTATGCTGAGCTGCTGTTTGGTGCATATGCACAAACAACAGTCAGGACCCGTCCCCCCACCCGCAGGCGGAGGGATGCAACCCTCTCGTCCACCGGTGTGAACCCCAATGTACAGGCACTGAGCCGGGGGGCAATAAGTATGCCCACACCTGTTCTGCGCCTCTCACCGTGAGCAACTCCAGAGTGAAAGAGAGTCCAACCACTCTCGAGAGGACTGGTACCAGAACCCAGGCTGTGTGTGGAGGCAAGTCCGACTATATCCAGTCGGAACTTCTCTGCCTCACACACCAGTTCGGGCTCCTTCCCTGTCAGAGAGGTGACATTCCATGTCCCAAGAGCTAGCTTCTGCAGCCGAGGATCGGACCGCCAGGGTCCCCGCCTTTGGCTGCCGCCCAGCTCGCATTGCACCCGACCCCTTTGACCCCTCCCACGAGTGGTGAGACCATGAGAAGGGGGACCCACGTTGCCTCTTCGGGCTGAGCCCGGCCGGGCCCCATGGGTGTAGGCCCGGCCACCAGGCGCTCGCCAACGAGCCCCACCTCCAGGCCTGGCTCCAGAGGGGAAAAAAAAGTTATGTGCATGATGTCTTATTGTTCTTAGTTAGGAGTGAGCATTTCAAGGTTGCGGCAGCTTTAAAGCACGCCGTCTTCCCACACTTTTTCTCAATGCCTTTAATCCACTTTGTCAACATACATTTGCATGAAACATTCCAGCGGTAGATTAAGGGTGTTTTTTTTTGAAAGTGTGCTGAAAACTGGCTAAGAATAAAATCTTCAATCTTAAAAAAAAAAAAAAAAGAACTTTGGAAATGTTACTGGGAGATATCCTTCCAGTCACTCATGACAAAAAGGTCACCCTTTTGTTTATATTGACTGACGAGTCGGGATGGGAATCGAAAAGTGGTTCTTTATAATTTGATCTCTCGGAAGGAATGTTTGTTTGCCTGCCAACTGAGAGTAACGACATCTTAGTACCAACTAAATATGTCTACCATCAAATATAACTATCTATCATTTTATTATTTATTTTATTTCATTTCATTCCTTCGACGAATGAAAATCAATATAAATCATCAATTGCTAATTTATTCCCATCCCCGATGGCGAATGAGTTTGATAGTTGCATCATTCACGAGAGAACATTTTGGTATTGTCAGTCTGACATATTTAGTGTCGTTGGGTTGAACGCTCTTCAAATTAGGATAAAGTACTTGTGCTTTTTTTTTTCCCCCACATGTCGATTACCAGAGGTCATGTTCAAGTGCTCAGCAGGTGAAGTATTTTAGTAAACTTTTGCTCTTCTAGTCAACAAAGGGAACACGGTCGACTATAATTAATGGAGGAGCAAATAGAGATGACAGCGAGAGCACGAAAGGGGCCTGAGGCCTCGAACAGCCAGCTGTCTGGTCTCATAGAGTTCTTCCATGAGCCAGCTCCCGTTGTCGCCTTGAAACACTTCACGCCCCACCTATAGATTCTGTACTGATCTCACAGATGTGGGCTGACACCTCCTCACCCAACGTCAACCAGTCTTCCTCAGGGAGTGAGGATAATATGCTCACGGTTTCTCACATGTACACACACCTTTTTGAGCAACAAACCCAACAACAACAACAAAAATGAGGGCACAAATTGTACTCACTTAAGGAAAGTCGCATGCTTTTTAGACCCAACTGATCTAGGAACATAAATAAACAGACGCTTACATTAATTGTATTAAAATGCACCGGAGCGCAGAGATTCTGGATGCTGTGATCCAACTCTGCATAATTAAGTACAGTACTTTACATTTAATCAAACAAGGAATTATTTATAAATCTCCTGACGTACATGTATATTGTGTTAATGTCAAAATATTTGCCAAGCCAGTCACCGTACTGGCTGACAGTGAACTCGTTTTGCTTGTCCAGGCACTGCCCGACATTAGGGAAGGTTTACTTTCAATCTGTGGAGCTATCAGTGGTCACAGACCAAAATGTATCCGGGCGCGAAGAAAGAAAATGCAACATGAGATATATTGTGTGGGGCCATTAAAAATGTTTTTTTTTTTGTCTTTTTTGTAGATAGCAACCATCGGCATCATCCAAATCACGTCCGATTAGAAGGGGGTGCAAAGCTGTCAAACAAACACAGCAACATGAGCAGAATACAAATGATTATTTGATGTGAGAGGAGCACTTTTGGGGTATCAGTCAGGACAAAAGCGCCCGTGGTTGCCAATTCAAATTGTGGCCAATTTTGTTGTTCAAGTAAGCTCATTTACACAAGCGTAAGCCTGTAATGAGGACCATCATCGCTCCTCCTGACATTTACAGACAATGAGACACGACACCGCAGAGATACTACAGGCACTTTTACAAACGCAGTTAACATTCACACTCTTGCCGTTTTCATATCCCACTTTCAAAATACTTTGACTGAAATTTTCTACAAGCTTCGTTTTCATGTAACGACTTGCTTCTTTGATTAACTGTCTCTTCATAACTTTTTTTTTCAAATTATGGAATGATACCTTCTGTATAAATTAAGTGTTGTCTTTGAGAATTAGCTCAGAAAATATTGACATTGTCAGCACTTTGGCGCTTTTGTAATGGAAGATCTTATCGTCGTTGCTTTATTTGAGTGCCCTATTTGAATATCAATGCCCTATTTTAAATATCAATTAAAAAATAAAAATTAAAAAAGCAAAACAGGTCGAGGTGTAAAGCAAGGACCAGGCGTACATGGAAAAAAAAAAAGAATGAAAGTGACAATAGTAGTTCATCAACTCAGCAACCTATCTGAGGGTAGCGGTCAGGGGAAAATGCCCTGCCTGCACTACAGTGACATTCCTCTGTCAAGGTCAAGTTATATTGGAAAAGAAAAAAAACAAGAAAATTAACGGCAAGACAAATGAAAGAGCACTGCCAGGGGCAAAGACACACAAGTAATTTCGTTCCTCAGCCACATGTTAGTAAACACTGCAAGATGGTTATTGAACCACTGGCTATAAAAAAAAAAAAGTGGTTGAGGAAATCTTTAAAGACAAACAATTCATGAACTGATTGAACTCTTAATGGTACTTTATATCATCTCCAATAAATACTATTTTTAGGCAGGTATGTGTGAAGAACTTGAAAATTAGACCCAATTAGATGCTACTTCAACGCGAGCTCAAGCTATGAGCGTAGCCTGTACTACCAGAGACACATTCCTTATGTGTTCTACATACTTGGTCAATGAAGATAATTCTGATTCAAACATTTAGACATGCGAACTACCCGGGTAAAAATATGTGTACAGTTATTGCTCCAAGTTTGAAAAGTATAACATTTGTTCCGCAGGCTGCGCTGAAAGGTAGAGGTGCTAATTCCCCGTTTAGCTTAATAGCTGGTGTGAACATTTGTATACCCCGGTAGTATCCGTTACATTTGCAGACCACGTGGGTGGTGAAAAAAAAAAAGTTAAACCACTGAAATAGTAAACTGAAAAGGCAAATGAGATATTTTGGGAAATGCAGAACTTGTTTGTCTGAAAGCTTTCAGTTTATTAGCAACACCTGCACTGCATATACACAGGAGACTAGTCAACCGCAGAATTCTTGTGTGCCATGATGATGCGAAAGTATTAAGTTCAAGTACACTTTAGCTTGGCATGCATTAAAACAATGTCGAGGTGAAAAATGACATGGCGCCTAGCTTCTTTAGTGCATATGCTGGAAAATAATAATCTATCCTTCCATTTTCAAACCCACGACCTCTGCACTGTGAGGTCGACGTGCTAACCACTTGACCACAGGGTCACCGAAAATAATGATAACAATAATAATAATAACTGCCCCCCTTCAGGACAAACAAAATGACAGGCTTTGCACCACACAGTGAAAGCACACGCCACAAAAGAACCCCCCCCCCGCAGATTTCTCAGAAATGAGCAAAGCCATGAAAAGAATGTCAGACTTGCGCTTAGTTTGGTGAAATAACAGTGTGGTGTTCTGGCCAAGCATTGTTGGACTTGCTCAAGGTGGGGAAGGGTGTGTTTTAATCTCTCTTTTCTATGTCCAGATGTTTCTTGTTGCCTAGTCAGAGTGCAGGGAATGAGTGAGGAGAAGATTATGAAACTCTTTCGAGGCAGGAAGTGGGAGACTGTGGGACTGTCCTGAGTAGCACAAAAAAAAAATGGATTTGCCGGCACATGATCATAAATCAACCCAGCCGCTAAAGATTATATTTACACTTGTCGGTGTTTCCTCTTCTTTTGATCTAAAAAGGCACAAGTTTAACTTTCAGTGCAATTCAGTGTCACATGAGCAAATATAACCTGATTTGCTTAAGCTGTGTCATGAATTTGTGAATAAGCAGACTGTGTGAAAGCACGTTGTGTCTCTTCAAGGTAGAAAAGTGCCGTATGAGTGAAACTCATTGACTTTGTAATAACTCTAAACTCTGTTCTAAGAGACAGCATGGGTCTATTAGTTGTCCGACACATGACCCATGTGAATAAATAACGCTGCAAGGCCAGCTCATCAACATTTTCAACCAAAATGACTGTCATAACCACCACGGCAGCGAATATGCTACTCTTCTGACAAGTATCATTCTCACCAAAGGGGTGACGAAGAAAGACGGAGAAGCTATGCTTGTTAGTAACTAATCTAAGATCAACATGTCATCATTTGATACGTGAATTAAGTTCTTAGATAATTGAGGATACTTTTCACAGAAGTCTGGCTGGAAATGCATGGAAGCGCAGCATATCTGTACTTAAAATGCAAAATAGCAGGCAAATTAGCGTCTGGACTCTTCGAAGAACTGGAAACTGGAACAGTTTTCATATGACATACATCAGCTATTATGAGTTACATATTCCGCGAAAAAGATGACTGAAGTATAAAATATTCACATCAGTGCTGTTTTTTGGTTTTTTTTTTTTGCAATAGACTTTTGATTTTGCCTTTTGTGGTCTGCACAATAAATGCTCTCAAAATTACATTCTCGTTGAGGTTTTTTTTTCAATCAATCTAGCTTTGCAAAGACCATACAACAACCTATTCAGAAATACCAGGTTTAAACTGATATTTATATTTGTGATTTAACTTCCACTGAAAATGATTCTAGATAAGAAAATACAGTTTACTGCTGTGCACAATGTGAATTTCAGAAATAAAAAAATGTTGATTATATTAAAAAGGAAACCAATTGCTTTTTTTCTTACATTGTTTAGTTAAAACCCTTGCTTCAGCTTCCTGGGATAACCTACAAAAAAATGCTCCTCAAATTAAGTCCATCCATCCATTCATCCATTTTTTGATCCGCTTATCGTGACAAGCGTCGCAGGACGTGCTGGAGCGTATCACAGCCGTCTTCGGGCAGTAGGCGGGGAACACCCTGAACCGGTTGCCAGCCAATCGCAGTGCACACACATCTGTTTCGGGAACAACCATCTGTGCTCATACTCACACCTAGGGACAATTTTGAGTGTTCAATCAAATGCATGTTTTTGGACTGTGGGAGGAAACCCGAGTACCCGTGAAAACCCACGCAGGCACGGGGAGAACATGCAAACTCCACACAGGAAGGCCGGAGCCAGAATAAAACCCCGCACCTCTGTACTATGAGGCCGACGTGCTAACCAATCGACCTCCGTGCTGCCATCAAATGAAGTCATTGATTAGCAAAGACAAAAACAAATATTTGGAGCCTTGGACTGGATGCAAATGCTTTACTTAAGAATGGTGCATGTGTTGTCTGTTGTCTGATAATCAGCCTAGGCTGTTCGATTTCATTTCAGTCTAATCATCTTTGGACGTTTGTCTTGCTTGGATTCTAAAGTACAAGAATGTAATCAGATAATTTGATGGATGAGATGAGTTTCCAAAACCATAAAATAAATATGTTAATGATTTCCAAAGGTGAAAGAGATCAGAGTATGAACAAATGGGCACAAATTACATGTAGACTAACAACAAAAGGTGATGTGAAAGAGCACTCAAACATGAATAAATGAATAAATACAGAAAGAAAAGTCTTGTTATTCAAACGAAGGCAAACAGACTTTCCACTTAATGACTGGTTTGTGTGCAGGTGAGGTGAGCATCGTCTCAACATCCCAGTAAATCCCGCTTGTTCCCATGGTTTTGTGTAGTTAAACATTTGTCTGCTAATGGGCTAATGGAGCTAAGTAGTTGTGGAGAACCAGACAAAGGGCGTCACCATTGTGTGAGACATGCTCAATTTCACAGCTAAAAGCCATTCAAAGCTTCCTCCCAATCAGATTCACAACCCCTTCTTCCGTCTTCTCATTCCCCCGAGGAGCTTTGACCATTAAATCCAAATAGTTTAACCGTCGTCTCTTTACACACCGTTACTTTTACAATGCTAACACTAAAAAGGCCAAATGGCATTTGTTTTCTTGGCTTATGAGAAAAGAAGTCGAGCCAATGCCCTTGGTTGATTCTAGCGGGCGTTGAGAATAAATCCCTTTTCGGGAAGATCATCAATCAAAACCATAACTTGAGTGGGTGTTGTTGAAAAACAAACAAACAAAAAAAAAAGAAAACATACTTGCATGGAATATTGTAAAAATAAAATCCACTCAACTGCTCTTTTGTAACCAGCTACATCATGCGTCCAAAGAGCAATGTGCTGACACAAATGCCTTTTGGACAGGTACGCTGAGTAATATGGACGGCCAATAAAACGATTTTTCCAAACACATTCGCCTGTACTGCCGCAAAGTGAGACAGTAAAACAGCTACGGAACAAGCTGCGTGATGAAAGACAGGCCCTCACACAGTGCTGTGGCCGCAGACTAAACACAAGTATACAAATGCAATTCTGGGCTTGCAACACTCAACGTACGACAAAAATCGACACACTCAGCACTTTCTGTCTCTGTGTTCCGCTTCCACAATGCATGTTCTCTCGTTCGAATTTCCCTCTTGTTTTACCGGCCCAAGACAAAGTCAATTCAACTTCAAAGTTCCAAATTTGATCGAAAGTTGTCTTAAGACAGAATCTAAAACCACAAGAGAAATACCGTATTGGCCCGAATATAAGACGGTGTTTTTTTTGCATTGAAATTAGACTGAAAAAAGTGGGTGTCATCTTATATTCGGGGTCTATACATTATACCCATTTACGACGCTAGATGGCGCCAGATATCATTGAAGCGAATGCTGAACTTGACTCCCCAGGCTAAAGTGAACCCCTGTCACGAAGAAGAGAAATAAAAAATAGCGGTAGCACGAAGAAGAAAAATAAAAAATAGCGGTAAGCAAGAAAAGATAAAAAAATAATAGAAGAGATAACAGAAAATGGAGAAACATAGCAAAAATCTGGAGAAAAGTGGGTCAAAGATCGGCCAGGTTCACCGGCGGCTGAGGACAACTTATAATGCAATTTACATTTCGAAAACCAGAAGCCATTGATTTACGAATGTGATTGCACTTTAGTTTACATATTTAAATGTTCAGATATTAAGATTTGAATGAGGCAAAATAACATGCTTTTTCTCTCAAATATATTTTATAATCATTTGTTTTCAGATGTAAATGTAATTGTTTTCTTTATAAAAATTAATTTGATGTTCAAAAAGTCTTTTTTCAAACTTGAGTCTTGAAAAAGAGGGGGTCGTCTTATAATCAGGGCCGTCTTATATTCGGGCCAATACGGTAATAGCTACACTCAAGGTATTAAGCAGCCCTTCATGACCAACAATTTCACTGTTCTAGGAACATATCCACGCTGGATTTTCTTTGCACCCAAAACAAACCCAAGAAACAAGAAAGCGGGGGGAAAAACGCCAACCTTGAATGAAACAAGCAATTTCTCCAAGGCAACAAGTTACAGAAGCTCAAGAGAGAGTGCGGGTACATAAGACAGGGGGCATCAGGAAATGACCTCTCCCGCCCTCTGTATCCGCACGTTACACTGTTCCACTTTGTCCGTTTGATTAGCAAGAGACTGAGCGATCAATAACTACTGCTCTTTCATGAGACCGAGCCTGACATTGTAACCCTACCCCGTGCGCTTTTCCTATTTCGCAGCCAATTATGTGATATGATCAATACGCATCAGCAAAGGGATATCCGCACTTCTTGATGTGATTTTGCCGCTAGGGCCTGAAAAAAAATAAAAAATAAAAACTGAGCTCCCAGTGCAAACAAATATACAAACAACCCTCCGAAGTTACCTCCCGTGCGTCATCGGGGTGCATATTATCTGTTTCCTTTGGCAAAAAGAAAACATGAAGCTGTTTGTCTTTCCTGCACGGAAGAAGCTGCTGTTTTCAGAGTCTGTGTGTGCATGCGTGCGTGTACAGCTGGGGTTGGAGGTGTCCGCAGGGGGATGGGAACTGCTTTGCTGGAGCAAAGTCCAGATCTTAATCTATTCCGTGACCGCATGAACCAGCTACAGTCAGGCTAGCATCACCGCAACAGCTCAAATTAGACTCCTGGCTAAAATACTTGCATAATACTGACAAAATGCAGCAGGGCCATAGTCAATACACAGAGTGAAGAAAGACAGATGTCGCTTAAGGACTGAAGAAAGAAAAACTGATGACCACATTTAGAGTAAAAATAATTCATAGAGAAGAAATCAAACTCTTCTGTCATCGGGCCCGAGAGAAACTGCAGGGAAGATATTCAGCCATCTGGCTCGTCACAACGATTATGCGTCTTCTTCTTTCTCATTTCTCTGTGACGTGACGGCGCCCAGCAGAGCAAGGCTGGCTAAGGAGCGATAGAGGCCACTGGAGCCCTGCATGCCCGTGCTAACCAAGCCCAAACAACCACCATGCAGATGGAGCCTCATCAGATATCAGATGGTGTCCATAAGGCACCGTGACTCAAGTGTTAAAAAAAAATGCTGTGAAGTTTCTACCAAGAGGCATTCCTTTGCAGAGCCGAAACACGAGAACCGCATACATGTGAGTGGGATTGTGTCATTGTCGTCACAAGGTGTTTCTGATGGGACCGAGAGGGACACCGAATCTCCTCTTCATATTTGCTTTGCTTAAATTGAAGCAAGGCCAGGGGTCACCAACCATTTTTGCCTCATGGACCGGTTTAATGTCAGACAATATTTTCAGGGACTGGCCTTTAAAAGCCTTTAACTACAAAAAGATAATATGGTATGACCGGTATGAAAACTGTGGTATTTTTGAAACATAATAATAAACACGAATCAAGACACGAGGAACATCCTATCAGGCCGCAAATCTTTCTAGTCGCTATGGTAATGTTTACACGTGCCTTCAAAATAAGATAGACCACAAATACAACATATCAAAGCATTTTATATGTCAAAATAATGGAAGAAAAAAAAACCACCGAAATTTTCAATGATATTTATTGTAGATCTCCATCATACAGTGTCTGGTTAATGTCTAATCCATTCTACTTAGTGGCATTACTGTGTTCAAAGTTCTATTCCTGCGTTACTTTTTTCACCAACTCCAAATCATTTGGAGTTGGTGAAAAAAAAAACTGAAATTTTCAGAATCCGTATGATTTGTGCGATACGCAAGATTCACCACAAAATCCGTATGAACTATGGCTAAATTGTATGAGTTGACAGGTATGATAGCCTTCTTTTTCTTGAAGGTTGTAGGGTGCTCCTCCGTCTCCTGGCTGGGCCTTTCCCCATTCCTAAAGAAACTTTCCAAAGAACTTTGTTTTTTACTCATTTTGCTAGCTCCTGGGTTTCATTTTAGCGGTAACACATGACTGAGAAGCGTGCCTTCACCTGCGTCAAGAGTGACATATCGTAGACGGATGTAACAGAGGATCCGGTAATTTTTTCAAAATAAAACATCTTTCAGATTTTGAAATGAATAAAACGGAAAGTCAATTATGTGTTTTCTGTGTGGCCCGGTACCAAATGACCCACGGACCGATCCACAGCCCAGGGTTTGGGGACCTCTGAGCTAGGCCACAAACCGCCTTCGGTAACCACCGAGGAGGGGAGCGAGAGTGAAGTTGATCCAGGCTGACTGATGCATCTTTTTAAAAAAATAATGGTAGAATTGTCATGTTAAGCCTTGTTTGAGTGTCTGTTATGGTGACCAAGTCACAAAGGGCGGTGGAAAAGCAGCATTTTGATCCGTTTTTACCAGAACAGATTTTACACAAGCTTCATAGTAAGTTGGCGGTAAAAAGGCGTAGCAGTAAAACTGGGATTTGTTCGCCTGTCCCTTTCAGGACATTTTGTGCCCAAACTGTTCAATCACACAGCCGTTAAAGCTCTGCACTCTGGCATAATCAGATGTCTGGCGATGTCAGCGTCACAGTATAACACTTGCTTTCAAGAAAAGGCCTTTGCAGGATCTTGGCTGTTAAAATTCATATGGCACACTGGCGCCAGTCCACCTCTGAAATGCCTCCGTTGCCACACTTCGGAGGACTGGAAATTCACATCAACTTCAACCTTACACATAGGACAACTGGTAATTTTTTATGTATTTTAGTAGAAAAGCCTGGCTCAGCGACTCAAGTTAACTGCAAGTTCAGCTCTTTTATCTAAAGAACAGAGAAGGTCTGAAAACAGATCAAGTGTCAATTTATATGATGCATGCAAGCAAGCACAAGAACACCCCCGTCAACATGTTGTCACCTCTTGGGCAGAGCACACTACCTCACTGAAAAAAAAACGGGGAAAAAAAACCCGTCATAAGTAGCTCTTGAGTTCCGAGTTTGTCACAACGGACTTGATTGAGAGCATCTTTAGTTCTATTTCGAGGTCAAGTGGAAGTCAAGATTGTTCTTCAACTTGACAAAGGTGAAACTCACTGCTGCTTCAAAAAGTCACCTTGATAATTTCCTACGGCTAAACAATCAAAATGATCAATTTAGATGTGTGTCAGGAGAAGTGTCCTTCCACAGAGCAGCGTAATGAAAAAGGAATAGAACAATATGATTTTTTTTCAATTCTTCCATTGATGATCTATCTTATAAAAATGGAAACACTTCCTCCTTGAAGATCCTTTAGTGTCACTGATTTCAAATTGAAAAGTAAATGGCGAGTTCTTGAAGAGACATATTGAAATTAAACTTGTTTTTTAAGGTTGTCTTACGTGGTCTGGAACCATATTTTCAGTGTTCGCCGTATCAGAAACAGCTGCCCTTGTGACATTTGTTTTGATCACCTCGGGCAATAACGGCATGGGCAGGTATGAAAAGGTCAGCGCATATGTCGAAGAATTTAGAGTGAAAAAATATTGCGAGGGCCCTGGGAGAATAATTGCCTCACACAAAAGGTTTGGAAAGGCTGCGCTTAGCATTGTTCACTTCTTGTCAATCCCATTAGCTTTCTGTGACACAGTCGCAGCTGTTCAAGCAAGGATGTGTCCCTAACAAGGTCCATTAGCAGTATTACCTGCATCCGGAGAGCACTGGGGTCAAGTGGTCAACCGTCCACCAAAGGTTTAGATTAAATTACCCCAGAGGGGCGCGGGGGTTGTCAACAGTGTGGACCTCCTCACTCCCAAGTAGAGAATTTTGAGAAGAGTGGGTGGACTATTTTTTTCTTGTTCGTTTGTTTTGTGGTGTATTCACTCTCACTGATTTTATTTCCAAGTTTAGATCTTCAAAGATTTTTAGTTCAAAAGCATAATCTACAAAACATCATGTAACCTGTTTGAGAGCAAAGTCCAGAAGATTTTATCATGATTGATGCTGGCAACCGATTCAGGGTGTCCCCCTCCTACTGCCCGGAGACAGCTGGGATAGGCTCCAGCACCCCCCGCGACCCTAGTGAGGATCAAGCGGTACGGAAGATGAATGAATGAATGAATGATATCCAATCACGTCATTTTCCGCAGATTGGCATCATCTTTTATATTCAAATGAAAGCCAGCTTCACGTTATAAAATAGGTATTTGTAGATGGAAAAAAAAAGACAGTCGAACAAGTACGTCGCGGAGGCCTGCGGTGTTACTTTACGATGTCACTTGGGGCCCCACCCCCATTCGCTCACAGTACAGCAAACGAGAGGGACACAGCCAGAAGAAGCGACGAAAACCAAAAAGAGACTTCACAATACATTACCTTATTGGACCGAATATAAGACGGTGTTTTTTGCATTGAAATAAGACTGAAAAAGTGGGGGTCATCTTATATACGGCATCTAGACGTTATACCCATTCACGACGATAGATGGCGCCAGATACCATTGAAGCGAATGTTGAACTTTTTTTTGGATTGGATTGGATGAAACTTTATTGTCAAATGTACTGTATGTGTAACATACAGTAGATTAAATTTCTTCCCTCTCAACGTAAAACAAGAGGACCCTCTGCGTATGTCCGCATATCCGTATATCAAAACAAAAGTTAACAAAAAAAATGACTACCCAGGCCAATAATCATTTGTTTTAGATGTACTGTCTTGAAAAAGAGGGTGTCGTCTTATAATCAAGGCCGTCTTATATTCGGGCCAATACGGTATTACACAGCTGCGTCTGTCCAAAAATACTTCTGTTTGAAGAGAGCGAAAGGTTCCATTACAAGCTTATGCATTAATGGAGACAGACACACGCAACTAAATAACAAAGCACTGCCCTGCACTTGTCTTCTTGAGACATTGCTAAGACATCACATCACATGCACTGCCATTGTATATTTGGTGGCATAATATCAGTTCATGCAGGCTGTCAAATGTTCACCGTAGGATCTAAAAATGCTTAAAAATTAAACAGCTTGGAGTGTTTTCACCGTGCTCGGTATTTGTTTAGCCCTTACCTAGAATGAAGTGGCTTAAAAATAATTAACTCATTCTCAGTCTTTCGCTCTAGGCCATGGCGACAAATATTTTGGTGGCAGCTGGGCAAAGAGGAAGAATCTCAATGACTGTAAGTAGGGAAGAGGCCGGTGTCAGCCCCGTGTCAAATGCGGAGCCCGGTGGCGTGATGGGAACGCTTACACGCGAGCAGAAACAAAAGCAGTGATGTGCGCACACACCTGAGTCATCCCAAAGGTATTCACAACTACCTCGTGAACAGGGAAAAAAAAAAGAAGAGAAGGAACTGGTGAAGAAAAAGCAGAACATAAAAAAGGTCTCAGAGGGCCTCATCTTTCAGGCAGCCTGAGGCGCTGGATTCACAATATGCTCACCTACTTGGAGCTCTGATGAATCTCCAAACATCAGCGCTTATTAGGAATCCACTTAAAAACCTTGAGGTTAACATTCATGCTTTACTGCCTTTAAGAATACAAGCAGGGATTTCCCTTTCTTCCGGAAAAAAAACAAAAAAAGTCAAAGTGGCTGCTTCACAAAGCAAGAGCTGTCTCTTTGTTCTTGTGGACTGAGACTCAATCCGATATAGGAGTTCTTGAATTTGCTACCGTGACTACACTCTAAAATTGCTGCGCCCAAACACACCGCTTCGGTTGCTTTGGATTTCAGACATGTGAATGTGTTTACTACGGCTCACTGCTCACGATTAAAGTCATGAATATCACAATTGGTCCTTCACTGTCTGTGAACTGGAAGCAGCATGAATAGACACTCCCTTTTAAAGTGCATTGAATTCACAATACCAAAGACTTTCCTTTTCTTTTTTTTTTTTTCCTGAATATGGTACGTCCAAGTAGAGTCCAACATAAAATGTTACGTCAGGTCAAACACACTTGAGGTCATGACTCAATTAACTGCAAAGCATAATTACATACAAGAATCCGCGTGTGAAACTACCAATTGCCATGCAAGTGTAGCAGCTAAAAAAAAAATAAAAAAAGTTTTGTCAAGAACAAATAAAGCAAAAGCTGTGCTTGACCTCCTCTTCATTGGGCTAAGCCACAGACTGTGTTAAAGCGCATGCTTTGACCTTTCCCTTAGGATAAATCATGATATTGCTTCTGTTCGGCTGCCAGCTTTTTGTTTAAACAATTTGTCACCACCTCCCCATTACCCCCAACACGTCTCTCTCTGCAGATACTCATCATGGGATTAGTGGGAGGATCAAAGTGTGCTTGCCTGACCTCTCGCTCGCCTTGTAATTAAAGCAGTCCAGAGATTTGTGGAAGGGATAAATTGAGGCTAATGGTGGCTACCAAGAGAAACGGAAATAAAGAGATACAGTACGATTCATAAGATAAGCAGAGGTGGGCATTCTGTCCCTGGGACGGAACGGCGACGGACAGACGGACGCCCATTTTGGGAATGGAGGACTTGAAGTTTTTTTTTAAAAGGACTGTCCAATCAACGGTTTAAGGGTCGCTAACCAGGTTAAATATGTGGTGTCAGGAGGCAAAATAACAAAGCCAGAATGTAGCTGAACACTGTATTTTCTTAATGGGCCATTAACAGCACAACACTAGTTCACTTAGTCTCCATGACGGAACTCTTCTCCTTCCTTTTTCATCTCATCTCTTTTTATAGCCGGTGGCCCGGTAGTCCAGTGGTTAGCACGTCGACTTCACAGTGCAGAGGTACCGGGTTCAATTCCAGCTCCGGCCTTCCTTTGTGGAGTTTGCATGTTCTCCCCGTGCTTGTGTGGGTTTTCTCTGGGTGCTCCGGTTCCCTCCCAAATTCCAAAAGCATGCATGGCAGGCTGAGTGGAAAACTCCAAATTGTCCTGAGGGTTGAGTGTGACAGCGAAGGGTTGTTCGTTTCTGTGTGCCCTGCGATTGGCTGGCAACCGGTTCAGGGTGTCCTCCGCCTACTGCCCGGAAACTGCTGGGATAGACTCCAGCACCCCCCCTGCCCTGCGACCCCAGTTAGGATAAAGCGGTTCGGAAAATGGATGGATGGATTTCTTTATATAGCAACACTGCCACCTAGTGTACAGTCAGAAAACATAAAGTACCTACAGACACCCATTTCACTATCGATCAAGACAGCCGGTTCAGAAAGCGTTGTATGTGTTGTATGTCTCTCTGTGTCCGCCCACAAAGATGCTTATGCCCCTCCCTCATTATCCCCCTCCCCCCCCCAGTTTCGGCATGGATTTTTAAAAATAAAGTTTATTATTATTATTATTGTACTTTATCGTATTTTTGTGTTGTGAAAAATTATTTTGAGTTGTTTATCACATTTAAGACATTTAAAATATGAAGAAAGAGTGATGTTATTTTTATTTGATTGATGGCCAGTCTAATCTGCAACAGCAGGAAAGTGGTTAAGATTGCGCAATTGTCTGTGTCTCATGTGTTGTTTTATGTTGTCTTTTTTTTTGTTAACTTTTCTTTCGATGGTGGTGCGGACACCCGCAGCGGCTCCTCTTGTTTCTTATTTTATGTTAAGAGGGAAGAAATTTCATCTGCGCTGTATGTTACACATACAGCACATTTGACATGAAAGTTATATCCTATCCAATCCAATAACGACATTACTTAAAATAAGGTTTGGTACGCGGGGCCATACACGATGAATACGTCAATGTTTGCATGCGAGAATCCTGTACATTTTTCGAAGTGCGGCATGTCATGTGTTTCGTATTTTATGGATGATGCACTTATCTCGTTCAGCTGTGTCGTGAGCGCTTGTAAGAAGAGGTCTATGTGAGCATAAGTAAAGATGTCAACATAAATTTTGGTGACCATCGATTTCAGTTTTAGCACATTACGTGACATTTAGATTCCTATTTTACGGGTTTACGTTTGCCTTTGGCATGACACACTTGCGTGTAGTACAGTGATCCCTTATCGCGGTTAATGGGGACCGAGATGGCCCGCGAAAGAGGAAATTCCGCAAAGTAGGTACTCCCCTGTTCAGGTATATGTACATGTGTATGAGTACACATAATATTTCTCAGGTCAAATTTAATGGTATACATGCATGTAGAAGTAAATGTCTGTAGTGATTAACATTACTTAATGCTATATATACTAATTTATATATATATATAGAGAGAGAGAGAGAGAGAGAGAGAGAGAGAGAGAGAGAGAGAGAGAGAGAGAGAGAGAGAGAGAGAGAGAGAGAGAGAGAGAGAGAGAGAGAGAGAGAGAGAGAGAGAGAGAGAGAGAGAGAGAGAGAGAGAGAGAGAGAGAGAGAGAGAGAGAGAGAGAGAGAGAGAGAGAGAGAGAGAGAGAGAGAGAGAGAGAGATTATATACCTGTATATACACATATACTGTATACAGTATATCATACAGATATATAATATTTACCTATATATATATACATATATATATACACTGTATATATGTACATATATTATATATACACATGTAGAAGGTTAGGATAGTGCATAAATAACAAAATACAGTGCACATAAACAAAGTAAGGGGGGAAGAGGCCGGCCCCGACATGAAATATACATGTAGTCCTGTACATGTTGCTCCATGTGACTCGCTGTTGTTTTGCTGACTTCCACTGCCTCTCCCGGACCATACAGCAGGGGTCTCAAACTCAGTTCCTTGAGGGCCGCTGCCCTGCATGTTTTCCAAGTCTCCCTGTTGCAACACACCTGATTCAAATGATCAGATCATCAGCAAGCTCTGCCAAAGCCTGACATTGAACCTGTTCATTTTAATCAGGTGTGTTGCAACAGGAAGACTTGGAAAACATGCAGGACAGCGGCCCTCCAGGAACTGAGTTTGAGACCCCTGCTATACAGTATATATATATATTTTTTTTGATGAATGCTTTTGAAAAATCCACGATGCACTGAAACCGCAAAAAGTGAACCGGGAAGTAGCGATGGATCACTGTACAGTATTTAGAACTCCTAACACTTCACAGCCAGTTACCTAGAAGTCCAAAAATGAGTATCATGGGTACAACAGATTGGAACAAAAGGGGACAGAAATTTACTTGCAATGTATCCTTTGGCTCAGAACTATTCCGGACTTCGGGGTGCACAAGAGGTAATAGAAATGCTTGCCGCATTCTCATTCTGCCACTGTGGTCAAATGAACTTCCTGTGGCGGCCAATGCTTCCTCATGCTGGTTGTGGAAACGTAATTCAGCAGAAGCACAGAGGGAACACTACAGAAATTGAGGCGTGTGGTTGGGGGGGAACTGCAAATCCACTTCTGTTTATTGTTTAACTTCCTAGAGGGATTGCAGCTCTTCCATATAGACACAATAGCAGTTAAGTTTAGACGTGAATGTTTTTAACCCCCCCCATTCACACACCCAAAAAACAAATACAAAGATTGGCGTTCTGGCTTTTTTTTTTTACATGACAGCAACAACAAACATCTGAACTGCTCTCCGAATGCCATCGTTCAAGAAGACATTGTTCACTGTTTCCATGCAAACAAATCACATACACTCCGATGACCATTGCGTTTTTGCAGGTTCGTGTGGATCATCATGCAAGGCAAACTTTTCAAACCGAATGTTTCTATGTTGTTGTCATGTCAACAAACTACTTTAAAAAAGCCCACATTGTAGTCGCGTTTGTCAAATGTCTTCCGAGCACGCACTGCTGGCTTCCCAGCACCAGCATCTTCCCCGTAGTTTAATCTAACACGCCACACCCATCTGCTGCTCGTACTTGGCTAGAAACATCGAAAGGGAAACAGTTGCAAATTTCTGGAGGCGCTCACGTTTAATTTCACTTACACACAGAGCAACTCGCAGCATCGTTACATTTCCAGCAAACATTTAGAGGCTTGCTTGCCATCACATGGGCAAAACATGACGTGGCACAGGGGTTCAAAATATCCATGCGGACGGAAACAAAACAGCAGGAATGCAAGGGTGGGATACTTTCGCTTTTCAATGCATGACTTGAATGGACCCTGCACGGAAGTACCCATTTAGCAGTGCAGCTCTATCATTTGCGCTGCGGCCAAACAAGTGGGTGTGTGATTTAACATTCTAAAGTCCAAAGTGGATTAATAAAACGACAGTTTGCCTTTTGTGAAAAAAATAAAATAAAAAATAAAATACAAGTGTGAGGTGCACAGTCAAGACCATCACCTGGAGGTGTGGGGGGTGGGGGTGTGTGTGTCTTACAGACTCACCTGTGACATCTGAGGTCTGAAATTGATCTCCTTCAGGTCAACGGATCCAGGGGAGAGATTGTGCAACATCTGGCACAGGAGAACCCCGTCACGCAAGGCTTGCGCTAGATCGAACACGGCAGCTGAGGGCCACACGACCCGGTGGTTTTGGGGCAGAACCTTGCAGTCTATCAGCCACCGTCCGCATTGCCTCCACTCCTCCATATCTTCGTTTTTTTTTACTCCACGGTAAATATACTCAAAATCTCACGAACGCAAAGGAAAAGGGATGAGCCCGCGAAGCGTGGCTACCGCACAGTCGCTCCCTTGTTTTTCATTCAGTATTATGCAAATGCATAACTTTTTCCTGCGTGTGGTGGGGCAAATGCCAGCCGTCCGATCCGATTAGAGTGGCGATGCAAAGTACTGAAATCAAAGCGGTAATAAACACCACCCTTTCTCGTGGGTCGACTTCGCTACACGGCGGCGGTGTCACTCGAAAACATTTTCCTCCTCTTCATCCTTAAAAAAAGTTTCCCAGGCAAATACAAACATTAAAGCGTCCCCATCGAAAGTCAGCGTGGTGCAAAACAAAACAGCTGGTTTGACAGCGACTGCACGCTAAAACAGACACGCGCACTGGGTCAAAGCGAGGCAGCCGACCACGCTAAGAAAAAAAAGATAAATACTTGGAGCGCGCGATCATCCTGTTTGAACAACACAAAACAAGGCACGCCGGGCTCCAGCGGAAACATCCAGCCGGGAGGGGAACAATGACTTGATCCGATTTACGTCGCGTTGTTGGGCGCTTGGAAAGCAACGCGCCGAGTGCCTTTCCTTTGCTCTGCTGGGATTTCAAACGCCTGGCGAGTCCTTTCTCTTTTTCTCTGTCTCCTTGTGTCCCTCCCCGGCGAACTAAAAAGATGTTCAAGTCCCAAAACTCGCGATCAGAGAGACGCAAACGTCCGGACCAAGCGTGCGCTCTTGAAGGAGCTCGTGCGTGCCGCTGGCATCTCACTTCAGGTCAAGCCTCAGAACGGTGTTGACACTTCGTTTGAGAACCTCCACACATCGTCCATGGACGTAAATTTCGAGTCTGCCCTTTCTCCTTTTTTTTTAAAGCTGCGTTTCATGGCACGACCTCTGCTGGTGGGAACTTAGCACTGCATGGGCAGGGTTAAATAGCTTTGGTGGTCCCACATCGCTCGACTAAATCAAACATTGTACTCAATTAAGTCAAGATTTTTGTTTACTTGAGAATAATATGGATTAAGTAAAACTGATTCGCCAAATAATGACTAAAGTAAAACCTCCGATGTATTATTTTTCAATCAGAGCTCGAATGTTCAATAATGTCGTTAAATCAATATCACAAATTAAAAAATATTCTTTTTTGTGCGGTGTTTTGTCAACAAACAGTTCCTTGACAAAAAAAGATGGCTAGGGGAAGTAGAGTCGGAGTATAGAGGAAATGTAGTGGAGCAAAAGTAAAATTTTACAGTAATAATAAAAACCATTGATACAATCTTTGTTTGTTTGTTTATTGAACACAAAACAGATACAGTAATAATTTGACAGAAAATAAGGTAGATAAAATAGTAAAAAGAAATAAATCAGTCTTCATTCAACACAGTTATTATGTTCAAGGGAGTAGGAAGAAGTAAAAAACTCATCTAGTCCTACCACGTTATGTGTTTATATCTACTAAATCATTTTTATATCAATCAGAAAAGAAAAAAGTTAGAAGTAAGAAGTCTCCATTTAGGCTCATACTTTACCCTTAACCGTGATATTTTTACAACTTTTGGTTTGTATCGCGATTATATACATCCACATCCTGGCACTCTTGTGTCAATTTTCTCTTGTATTCATAATGGATATTTCAATACCTTTCTCTATTTATCAACTTAGTTCTGATTTATCCTTTCATTCATTCATTCATTCATCTTCTGTACCGCTTGATCCTCACTAGGGTCGCGGGGGGTGCTGGAGCCCATTCCAGCCGTCTCCGGGCAGTAGGCGGGGGACACCCTGAATCGGTTGCCAGCCAATCGCAGGGCACACATAGACGAATAACCATCCACGCTCACACTCACACCTAGGGACAATTTAGAGTGTTCAATCAGCCTGCCATGCATATTTTTGGAATGTGGGAGGGAACCGGAGCACCCCGAGAAAACCCACGCAGGCCCGGGGAGAACATGCAAACTCCACACAGGGAGGCCGGAGCTGGAATCGAACCCGGTACGTCTGCACTGTGAAGCCGACGTGCTAACCACTGGACCGCCCTTGTTCTGATTTATCATTATATTTAATGTTTAGAATTTATCATTTTAACTCTGATCTGGACTCTCCGCGCAGGGGCAGGGGTTTCCAGTACCTGGTCGACTGGGAGGGCTACGGGCCGGAGGAGCGGCAATGGGTGCCCCGCTCCTGGATCCTTGATCCGTCCCTTTTGCGCGACTTCCACACTGCTCATCCGTCCAAGCCGGGTAGTCCGCCGGGAGGCGTCCATTGAGGGGGGGGTACTGTCATGTCACGTACCCGCCAGCAGGTGGCGGGCTTTTCCCTCCGCCAACTGCACACCTGTCCGTAATTTCGGGCTGATTATCCTCCTTTATTAAGAGGCTCCGGCAGTCCACTCACTGCCGGAGAATTCCACGCCGTGCCATTGTTCTCTCGTGCTAAATCCTCTATTGTAGATTACTCGTTGCCTTCTTGCCTTGCGGCCATTACTCGTGCTATTCGCGTTAGTCTCTAAATTTGTATACATCTATATTGCCTATTCAGTACTTCCTCGCACCTTGCTTTTTTCAGCGAGCGTTTTCGGTTGTTTCCTTATTTCTTCCCTGGTCCTTATTTGACCAGCGTTTTTTGTTACTGTTTCCCTGTCGGGCTCTTTCTGTTCGTTATTAAAGATATTTTGTGTTCATACAAAATCTTTTCGTGTCTGCTTTACCTGGGGATCCACCTCGTTATTTTGTTGTGCACGAGGCGATCTTTCATCGCCTCGGGCACAACGTGACACATTTAGAGATAAGATGAATAGTTTTGGACCAAGCACTGACCCCTGAGGAACTCCATGAGTGATTTTCAGTTGATTCATTTTTTTATTGTTGAGCTGCACGTACTGATATGTTTTCTAAATAACTGTTTATCCATTTATAAGCTACACCTCTAATGTCATATCTTTCTATTTTTTCAATAATATACTGTGATCTATTGTGTCAAAAGCTTTTTTTTAGATCTAGGAAAACCCCAACAGTAAATTCTTTGTTGTCTATATTAGTGGCTATTGCTTCCACAAACTCCATAACTGCCATTGAGGCCATAGTGCTATATGCTATATGCTAACACACACACACACACACACACACACGCACACACACACACAGTATATAGTACTAAATTCCTAATACTATATTGTTTTTTTGCCCACTATATCTTGTGTAATGTAAGCTACTGATATTTGGTTTTAAATTATTTACTATCTTTGAGTTTTTACCGTTCTCTCTTGTTAACACAGTTGTCATGTGTCAATTAAAGAATGCAACCGCCACTAAAGTCAACATGTCACGTGTACTCTGTTCATGCCTTTTTGTCACGTCTCATTAACTAATTCATTCAAAGGTCATTATGATTCTCCCACCTGTAGATTTCCACAGGGACATAATACATTGGATCAATTTATTTCCTTGGAGGCGGCACAAGAAAACTGTGGGCTTGCCGTGCATGGCGTGACAAAACTTTTAGTTAAATGTTGCAGCTCCAAACGCAATCGATTGGAAACTCTTTGACACTGAATTTATAAGAACAAAATTGATAGACCACGATTGATGTCGGGACACGATACTTATGATCTTCTGTTTACAGAATATTATGACCTGCTCAGCCGACTCGGAGAACCAAGGTCACATTTACTTTCCGTTACTTGAAGTTTTGTGCAAATGTTCTTCAAGAAAGTTGTGGCCAGCGTGTGAGAAATGAGATTCCTCGGATTCAAAACATTTGTGACTTTCTGGTTGGTTGGTATATGCGCTCAGATTTTTATTGCCTTCTTTGAAGCTCTTGAAGGCCCTCTTAAAAATGATAATGGCCTCACTATTTTATACTTTCTCTGTATATTTGTGGAATGCGGGTGCAAATCTTAGTCCCACGGCATAAAACATCAACCCCGTTGTTCATTTGCATTGTTATTCTCCAATGTGATGTTATGATGATGAGGAGATGAAATCTTCAAAACATTCCCGTTTCACAAGAGGCCCATCATGCTATTGACGGGGCAAATCTTCAAGCCAGTGTCGCCTTTCCTTCTGGGTGCTTGCTATCATTTATTACGACGCAGTGTTCGAGGCCCTCAGGTCATGAGTTTTCAACTAACACATTTTATGGGCACCATGCTTCATTCATGGTCAGACAAATTATTGTCTTCCACATAACTGCGGAGTGATGCGAGGTTATAGCACGGCATACATGGCTCGTAGAAAGAGGCTCTCAGCAAAAAAACTCGTGCTGAACTGCAATAATTCATGAGCAAAGGTCGGGGAATGTCTAATGGACGCAGTAGGTCCAGCAAAATGTTTTCAACAAGCAGACCTGTGAAAGGGAGTTATGCATCATCTAAAATTGTGCACTGGATTTCAACAAAATAGTTGACCATCAGTCAAAAAGCCTCCTTGACCAGTCCGGTCTGCCCTCACTATTTAGACACATCCATCCATTTTCAACACTGCTTACCCTGAACAGGGTCACAAGAGCCTGTCCCAGCTGATTTTGGGCAGAAGGCAGACTTTACCCTGACCTGGTCGCCAGTCAGTCGCAGGGCACACATAGAGACGAACAACCATCACACCCACATTTATACCGTTACTGTGTGGAAACATATTTCACACTGCCCGCACACAAGTCAGGCGAGTATACCACTACACCATCCATCCATTTTCTAATGCACTTATCCTCTCAAGGTCGCGGGGCATGCTGGAGCCTATCCCAGCTGTCTTTGGGCTGTAGGCGTGGTAAGCCCTGAACCAGTTGCCAGCCAATTGCAGGGCACATACAGGCGAATAACGATTTGTGCTCACAATCAGACCTAGGGACAATTTAGAGTGTTCCATTAACCTGCCATGCATGTTTTTGGAATGCGTGAGAAAACCCAAGCAGTCATGGGAAGAACATGCAAACTTCAAACAGCAAGGTCAGAGCTGGAATTGAAGCCAGTACCTCTGCACTGTGAGGTCGACGCGCTAACCACTGGACCACCGGGCCGCCACCACTACACCATCAGCAACTTATTTCTATAATGTACATGGCATTTCTATGGTCTGGGTTTTGCAATTGGACCTGTTTTGGTTTTAGCTCCTTAACTGGAATGTTTGTTTGGTTTGCTTGTTTACTCAGCCGCCTCTTGTACTATGACAATGACAAGTATTTTGTTGTGTTTCTTTTTGTTCAGTCTTTTTCTCATCATCATCATTTGCGATGATTAGCCCCATAATTAAACGTGTCCTATTACTGGAGCAACTCGAGGGCAACTGTTATGGCAAGCGATGCAAATGCAACCATCAGCACATATGTCGGCCCATTTAGCAATTCCATGGCAAATGGTGGTGTTGAGAGTTGCGCTTGCAGTCGTGTTGGACATACCTTGGCAGAATTTGTTGACAACACAAGCACTAATTGTCCAGTTCTTTATCAGAGTTTGAATGCTACCAATTGGTATTCTCAAACGTTGAGCTGTTTCGATCCTTTTACTGATTTTGAAAGTTTAATGAACCTTTCTTGCAGATCCTATGGTAGATATTTTACATAACCTAAGGCACAATATCCAGCAAAGTCAGTGCAGCCCTCGATAAAATATGCAGAGTTCTCTCAAAATCACTGCCTAGTCATACAGATATAAAAATGAGAATTGAAAAAAAATCTGCATATTTCTACCGAAAAATGTTCGGTATTTTAGAAATTGTGCCAGGGTAGGTAAACTTATGAGCACAACATGTACATACGGTATCATTTACATTACTCATTCACAGGTTGCGGATTTATAAAACCATACATATATCAAACCAAGGCCATCTATAATGTCATAAAATAAGTAAATGTGAAAAATGGCAGTGACTGCGAGGAGTGCCTGACAGTGGATGCAGAGGGAGTCATGCAATCTAATTGTGCAAATGGTCTTTGAGATTGGCTGATGGAGCGATGAGATCACTTCACCTTTTAAGAAACGTTGAGGATGAGGCATCTGCCTGAAATTTCGCATGACCCGGCTGAGGGCGTCATTTGATGTCATCCTCAGTTTAATATTAACTTGCATCGATGGGGGAAACAACATTTGAAAAAGTGGGGGAAAACTGCATTTAGCTTGCTGAGAATATCACATACACACCTTTTGATTTGTGGTTAATGCGCAACAAAGATAAATTGACATGATTTGCAAAATGGAAAGGTCATGTACTGGAATGAGGAACAAGGAGCTGAGAGATGTAACTCGAGGTAACCTCGTGTAGGGCTTATCAGCTCATCAACAAGATAGTATTCCTTCAAAATTTTAGTTGAAGCCAACGGACTATTGAAGAAAGAAACGGTGTCAAAATGCTTCTTAATCTAGCGAGTTCTTTAGTGAAGTAAGTAGGACTGGACATGATCAGTGACATATTGTACTGACCAAAGATGATATTGACATTCTTAGCAGGGGATTAATTGATCTGATGAAGTGAGCCCGTAAACTTTACGGGAACAGTGACAAATATTTCAGGACGAACTTGAGCTTCAATTTTGTCAGGGTTTTAAAATGAACAACGTTTTGGGTCACCTATTCTTTGGTGGCACATAAACGCACATGAAGAGAGCTCACTGGATTCACTTGGGAGAGGGAGGAGGGGTGGCAGAGAAATAGATGTAGTTGTCATAAGCATAACAATGGTATGATATTTCACAAAAGTGACCCAGAGGAAGTATGAACAATGAAAAAAAAAGAGTATTGGTTCAAGGATGGATCCCTGAGGGACTGTAGAAGAAATGTGATTATTAACACAGACAATAAAACCAATATACTGAATTTGTTATGAGTGATGCGACCACTTTCGGGCGTACCCGAAGACAGCTGGGATAGTCTGCAACACATCCCGCAACCCATGTGAGGAGAATCAAATCTGAAAATGGATCATTGGCCGTTATGAGTGAAACCACGTTAGCGCTGTACCTAAACTCTCTGACAAAACTGATCAAGTAGAGTGGAATGTTCAATGGCATCAAATGCAGCATTGTGCGGTTGAGTGAAATCAGAACTGATTGTTCACCTTTATCAGCATGCATGAGGATATCAATTGTTACTTCTAAAAGTAATGCGTCAGTCCTGTGTTTGTGACATAAACCGAATTGAAAGTTATCTAACAGATTATAATCTTCAACTAGAGACACTGGTTGAGACCAGATAATGCACCCGCCTCAATCCTAAAACGCCATTCATTCATTCATTTACAGCTTTTTGACAGGTCAACCACAATTCGTTCTTCATAGACTGCCAAATGAATGGGGAAAAAAAGAAAACAATGCTTATGTATATTCTTACAATATAATGTCAGTATTTAATGTCATTGATCCTAAACTATTATGCTTTGGTCTTTAACATTGTGTGTAGATTGATGTAGGGGGGGGGGGGGGGGGAATATCGTGATTTTGGTTGATGCAAACATAAATAATGTTGCTGATTGTAATCATTTTTGACAGAAATGTATATGAATGAGATGCTTTGCTCCAAGAACTCAGCATTCTCTGTTAGCTGAGTAATGGTTCAAAATTAAATGAATAAGAAACACCATAAACTATGTTGAAAATTACGTTTTTTTTTAAGTATGCGTAATGAAAATCAAATGGTGTACAAAAGTAGAGGCAAACATATCCAACACCACTTTAAATTGAATTGACATCGGGAAACCACATGAAGTGAATTTATATACAATATTCCACTCGCCCAAACATGTTCCAACAAGGCGATAAAAATCAAATGAAAAGTGCAAAGTCGCATGTTTGTGGTCTTTTTAGCGTTGGTTTCATGGTCGCTGACTGATGGCCACAGGATCGATAATGACGCCTTGTCGTTGAGATTGTGGCACTGATCAATCATGCCTTCGGGGTTGTCTGTGTTGTATGGGTGCTGCATGGAGGGGATACAGGTCACAGTCCTTGAACATGAACATGAAAGTACTGATGCAATAGTTGGATGGAGGCGGAAAAAAAGATACATTTAAAAGTGATAGGCGTATTCAAACATTCATCTAATAAATTGTACCTTAACTACGATGTGGCCAAAGCAAAAATTAGGACGACACCCCTGGATTTGAGGCTTTGCTATGCTATTAATTTCACCGGTCAAAAAAAAAAAAAAAAGGTTACCAATTTTTTTGATTAATGATGCAAGGATACTAAATGATATCTTGTTTTTTTTTGGGGGGGGGGGGCGTTACTCAATCTGCCCTCATTTTTTGTTCTCAAGCACACCAGGTTTTAATAGTAATAATAATGTGATATAGTAAGACATCTGGTAATATTTATGAATTAAGGGTTAGTTAGGTTCAGCAGCAGCAGGAGGATTTATTTTTCATAAAACCGCAAATCATAAGTCATTGTAAAATCAGTCTTGTGTGTTTCTAGGTCAAATTAAAAAAAAACTACAAAAAAGATTGGCAACAGAGAAAAAAATATACTGTATATTTTAATAAATGAAGTCACACATTTAGGGCCAGATAAAACCATCTTAAAATTTGCTATTGACCACCGTTATCCTCCTTTTATTCGATCTCTTTGCATTCCAAAGCAGTATAACAATTTTCAAATTTGACTGTAATATGAACATTTTGAAATTCAACCAGGGTGCATCCTTGCTGCCATATAATGTCAAAAATACAATTAGAGAATATACGGCCCCCTCCAACTCTGAGTACTGTACAGCATTCCAGTTTCCGGTGGATTATTACGAAAAACGGTGTACTATTGCCACTTGCTGGCTGACTGAAGAACTACAGCTCAGCTCGAACGGCCATTCCTCTAAAATGGTGGAACAACCATGTGTGCCGGAGTGGTTTTTAAATGTATTTTTTAATGAGAAGTGTCTTAAACTGAAGTGAGCTTCTATAATGAAGTTAAAAAAAAGAAAAGAATGCAACTAAAAAAACACACCAGAGCAACATAATATTTTGGGGTACGGCTAGTCGTTTTATTTATTTATTTTTGTATCTCTACAGAAACTTGGTCAAGGAGAAGGGAATTATGAACTTTGTTTTATTTTGTTTGTATTTTTACTTCCTCAATCAAACATTTTTTCCCAGTTGAGATGCACAGGTTTAGGTCCGGAATAGTCCACATATTGTCATGTTAATGCTTGATTCATATAATTGTGTAAGACAACTTTGACTGTATTTTAATTAGTGCCGAATATTTTAAATATCCTCATGTCAATAGATGTCTGATTCATACAAATTAATATATTTTGCTAGAACAATCTATTTTAACCCTTCCTTGAACAGTGTCTAGTCACAATTGTTAAAAATCAATTTCATTCTGTTAAATTTCAATTTTTAAACGTGTGTATGTGATTGTGGGTAGGTCTCGGGGCGTGGAATGTATTTATATACTTTTTTTATATTTCACGATAGACTTGGGAGGGAGGCTCCTGCAAAATCTTGTTGTAACAAGTGTGCAATGACAATAAAGTATTCATTCATTCATTTAGAAGATACCGGTACATTTCATGGTGGGAAAAGTTTGAATGATTTACCTTGGTCTCATTTTTTTGATATTACAAAAACTTGGCATTTGAACGGGGGTAAGCAGACTTTTTCAATCTGCCATAGATTTATAGCACCAGGGGAAAGTAATTTATTTTCTTTTTTATATATTAGGGTGAATGGTTGACGAATCAAGTTGCATATGAAAAGCTGTCTGATGCACATTGGAATGAAAAAAAATCAAGAACTGATAAAAGTAAATCTACACTATACAACAAGTGAGTGTGTGTCCTTACTAAAATGTAAAAATAATAAAATATACTGTATGGTATATAATCATGAGACGTTAAAAGGACAAAAACAAAATAAAGTATCACTTTCACAGGTTGGCATTTTCTGAACCGTAGTCCAGAAGACTGTTGACATCGGAATCTGAGGAGCTGCTGCTTTCCATTTGAAGAGACCCAAATTGACACCTCTTCTCTGTGTTCATGAAAATAAAAATTCAGCAGGGTCACTGATTCATCTTCCAATAATAATTCAAATACTGTACATCTTCACATAAGCACCACCAACCAATCGACGAGTTATTGTTCACTTACTTTGAAATCTCTTGAACTTCTTATTTAGACAACTACGGACATATTGCTGTAGTTTACGCAGAGTTGAAGGCTTTAGTATCTCAAAGTCAATCTCGACCTCATCTGGGTTGGCATCACAAACAGAAGGCTCTCGTGTTTGAATGATGTGCACCACCTGGCCCAGCTTTCCGCCGGATAATCGGTTTATGTCGAGGCTCAGTTGGTGCTTCTCGTCGTACGTCATTTGCAGAGAGTCTTCATCGCAGAAGTCACTTCCATTTTTTGACCTCCTGAAAGTGAAGACGGCATCACTAAATAAGTTTCCTAATCGTCCGTTTTCAGCGGAACCTACCTGTAAAACACGCATAGGCTTTCTCTTCCTACCTGAAGCTATGAACAGCACTGCCTTTACTTGGTTTCCTGTCAGTCTTCTTCCTTGGTGGGACGTCCGAGAGCACATGAAGCTGTTTGTGAACATCTTTAACCTGCATCAAACAGATTTAAGTGAGCAGTGGTGCCACTCGTCTGAGCAGTGCATTTTTTCCAGGCCATATAATCTATTACATCAGATATGTATCTTTTTGAAAACCAGGGGGGAAAAAATGGCCAGTATTTCACAAATTGTGACGGCATATGGCGTGCTAAATAATGAACAACTGGATGGCAAAATGAGACCCAACACACACGATGTACATAAATATGCTCAACAATATACAAGATTATGTTTGTAGTTTGAAGTGCTGTGAAAAATGGCACTAAATCATTTAGAGCTTTGCACAATATTTATTGCCATCTCTCATACAGCTAAATAACATTATATACAGTATCTATAATAAAATATATTACAAGTATATGGTACAGCTCTATACAAGAGAAGTTTGGCGGCAACACTTGTCCTGACTTACCAAATGTAGTGGCCAGTGCATCTGAACACTGGGGTGCTGGTGAGGACCAGGGCGCCAACCACATTTTTATTTACTAGAAGCAAAATGGTCCCTAAAGATGACATTTTAGAGCCGCAATATGAAAATTTAGGTGCACACTCGGTGGCAGGTTAATTTGAAAAGTGAATATTCACGACCAGTCATGTTCACTGTGTGACTGATCAATTAGGCGAAAGCTGTCAGTGACAAAAAATATTTAAGAATAATAAAGGAAGAAAAATAATAATAAATAAAACTCCCGGCCCATGAGATATTTTGCAGCCACCTACTACTTGACATCAAAGTTCAATATTTAGTGCAGCTCCCACCCTTTTTTCCTCGGTCGGTGCGTTGAGCGTTTGTCTTGGCTGTACAGTGTCCTTGAGTGTTGTGAAAGGCGCTTACAAATGTGATGTATTATTATTATTATTATTAGTGTGTCTGTATTTTAATTTAATGTTATTATTTTTTTACTTATGGGCGACCATAACTCAGGCTCATGACTGCGTTCAGTGAATCGTAATTTTGAAGTGATACCAAGAAGGAAAAGATGTCTTGTCACCCAGTTCCAAGTCATGTCTTTCTCAAAACCTGTGGTAAACAGCTACATTTCATGAAAAACGGGAGACGGAGTGGGGTTTCTTTAAGCATGGGGCACATGAAATATCCTAAATGCATGTTTTGATGCTCAAGAAATCAGACATCATGACTCAACTTGACATCACCAATCTTGCTCACATTCTAAAGAAGCGCTAATGTTCGGAAATGTTATGAATAAAGACTGAGAAGATTTTTGTATACTGTACTTGAACCCCCTTTTTGTGGAATGCTTGATGGGGCCCAAACACACCCAGCCTCCCCCCGACATAAGTTGAGTTTCAAACACCTGCCCTTGGCTGATGAGTGGGTGAATAAACCAACAACCCTTAATACCTCCGACGGAGAATTTAGTTTTTGAGGATTCTTTGGAGCAATACAGACTTGACCCACCTGTTGGTCCAACTCTCCAAATTGTGTGACTTGTTCATTAGCTTTATCCGAAGCAGAGGCGATTGTGGTACTGAGCCCATTCGTCCCCGGCCTGTAGGTCACCTGTGAAGCGCTCGTGATGGGCTCGTCACGAATCATCGAAAATCTCTTCTCAAACACACCCTGCAGCAAACGGGAAGAAGTGAATCCGAGAACTGAAGTGTTGAAGTGCGGGATTCGCTCTGCTGACAGTACCTGAAGCTTTTTGGCCTGGGCGACAACTTCAAGGTATGGAGGGTTGTACTTGTAGCAGTTGGAGAAAATTAACCTGACGTCCGCAGCGAATCTTTGAGCATCCTGGTACTCTCTCCTGCTCAGTTTTGCCTAGTAATGAAATGCACTTGTGAGAGCTGAGAGCCTTTGCGAAAAGCAACGCCACCGTTTTGGTAAAAGTCCAAACGTGACGCAAATACCGTGACAGTGCTAAGATCCATTGGGTATTTGATGATGTCATGGTAGTCGCGCAGCTGCAAAGCTTCGGCATCCACCGGTTTGTAGAAAGGCCAGGCGTACGCGACATGCTTCTTGGAGCACATTTCCTTCAGGATTTCTTCACAGTACTGGAGTTGTTTGCTCAGCTGGATGGTCTCACCCTCTCGAAGCGCTGACTCTTTTTCAATAGCAGAAGGGAGGGTGGAATGCTCGGGGATTTCCTGTCTTTTTTTGCTTTCCGGCGACGCATTCAGGCCGGTTGAGTCAATGGCTGAATTGCTCCTATTCTTCGGGCCTTGTTTCTTTATGAGCATCATTAAATCAAAAACTAAGTTGTCAATATGAAAATAACCAATCATATATACGGTGCGTGAATAAAAAAGACATACAACGTTGGCCTGTGATGCCACTGGGAGATGTGACGGCAAATTGGAGCCGGTGTGCTTTTGCTGCCGGGGCGCATCTAAAAGAGACGCGGTCGCCTGCTGCCCACCTGCATGCATAAAATGAACACAAGTTTGTGAACACTGAATTCAAGACTTTGTCATTGCGATATTTAAAACCAGGTCTGTTTCAAAACCAGCGTTTGTTTAAGACTTCAGAAAGCTTGATTTTAGACATTTTAACCCATTTAATCCCACTGGTCACATTTGTGAAGGACAACAATGATTTAATTTACAGGGCTCTAAAAATGTTTATTACTGATAACTTAAATGGGCTACAACCAATGACACCTGATTTTGACTTTTAAATGTCTAGGAAAATTTTGGGATTAAATGAGTTAAGGTTGTCTTCTTATAATCGTGGATTTAATGCATTTTTTTAAAGAATTTGTGGGAATCCTGAACTACATATCAAAGCCGTTCACTGGGCAGAGGATAACAAGTTGTCAAAGTGCAGTTTTGGGACAATGAAACACTTGAGAAATCTTGGCGCCCGCCCCCCCCCCCCCCCCCCCCAAAAAAAAATCTGTAAATTGAAACTGAAACACCGTGAATAGTTTGTTTGGACACTATGTGCTCATTCTTTGCATCAAAGGCACTCCACAAGTGTTTCAAACTGTAAAGGCATCTTGCGCGCAAAGTCAGTTTGGATTTGGCAGCCAGCCTTCCAGAATTGCTTCCGTCCTTAATGTTCATCTTGTATTCTGAATTGAATTGAATCCAACTTTATGTGTATCAAATGTACTGTGCACACAGCACGGATGAAATTTCTTCCCTCTCAACATATAACAAGAGGCGCTGCTGCGGGTGTCCGCTCCGCCATCAAAAGAAAAGTGAACAAAAAATGACAAATTAATACAAGACAACACATGAGACACTGACAATCGTGCAATCTTAACCACTTTCCTGCACACACTCTTGCTGTCTGAAGCAGTTCTAGATGAAAGAGCAGCAAATCAAAGGGTCCTTTTCACCAGTGGATCAAAGACATCATGCTGCAATGTGTACATGTCTGCTACAAACTAAGCTTGAAAGCAACAAGAAGCTATAGCATCCATTCGCCAAAAAGAGATTGGCTTTCTTCTCCTGTCCCATGTAAATCCGCTTCAATTTAAAAAATATATATTTTATAATAATTTAATATACGGGTAATAGAAAATATTCAAATAAATTATATAATGTATACACCTGTACATTTAAATACATATATACAGTATGTATACGAATAAATTGAAATATTTATTCAAATATTCTTTGAATAAAAACTCAAGGGGCAGGTCTTTCACTGCAAGCACATCTCTGAAATGACCAGACATGACGCTTCACTGGCAAACATCTCAAAAGCAATTATTTTCTTTTATCCCAACGTGAACCTACTTTGGTTGGACTTGACTTTTAACAGTCAAACTAAGTTCAGCACTGCTTTCAGGGCAAAGTTGTGCAAAACTACGTATGTTACATTGAGTTTATTCTACGGGTATGCCTGAAGTAAAATCACCTCGCACAGCTCCCGCCAGTGCAATAATCTGGTAAGCGTCAGAGAATCCAATACCTGAACTTTTCTTTTTGCTTTTCCCTTGGGCTGGATGAGGCAACAGCTCCACTTCTTTCTGAGGCATATGTGCAACTTTTTGCAAATAAATCTTTTCCAAGGCCAGAGCCATCAGCACAATATCATCTGTGGGCTAGAGGAGTGGATAGAGTGAGGGCGTGCGTCAGAGCAGCTCAACAGCGAGCTCCAAGATGCGTCTCACGGACCTTGTTGTAAATGTAGCAGTTGGTGAACATGGTGTTGAAGTCCTGCAAACACTCGGTGGCACTCCAATAGTAGTTGTTCTCCAGTCGTTGTTTGATGGTTCCCAAATCCATAGGGTTGCTTATTATGGTATGGTAATCCTAAATCAAAGAAAGTGTTGCATCAGTGATGTACTGTAAGTTTTGTCTTTTTTGTTTGGGCACATTGCAACATTTTAGCAGTTGATTACACAAACATCATTTGCAATACTGTCAAAGACAAAAATCCTCATTGTGTTCAGAGTTCATCGAGGTTTCATTTAAAAAGGATACACTTGCAATTACAAGTATGCACATTTTAGTAATTGGAAATTTTGCATTGGGACTGATTACTGAGGCACAGCTGGAAATGGCATTTTAAGAAATGATGCAACAGTTGTACCTTTGCGACCAACAAGCAAAACAAAAACAAAGATGGAGTTGATACAGCGACTTATGAACACTTTTTCGATATGATCCAATTTGACAGCTGCAGTAAATATGCATTCTAATGACCGACACAGATCTAAGAGGAAAAAGAACAGTGCCCAATTTTTATGCTATACAAAAAGTGAGCCTTTACAATAAAAAAAGAATTACATTATTACATTAATGTTGTGCTATCAAAATTATTAGACCTCAGATGGAGCAATTTATTTACAATCCCACTGCCCGTACATAGTACTCACTGGTAATTTAAGAGCCACGGCATCGACAGGATGGTAAAAAGGCCAAGCGAAATGGTGCCTCCACAGAGCCTTGACCACAATACTCCTCATGAACTGAAGCTGGTTGGTCCTTCGGCCTAAGTTGTGGACATTTGTGACCTCAGGTGGTGGGGGGTTATCAAGTTGAGGTGCAGGTGCCTCCGTGTCCGATGGCATGATCATCAGTGCAAGGGCACAAAAAGCTTTAAAACAGCCACTTCTGGTTTATATTATCTTTTGCCAATTTCACAGCTGCTGTCTCTGTAGGATGAAAGAAAACTGCAGCCATTTTTTTTGGCATTGTTCTTCGTCGGGCCACATAGTAGAACCTATCGGAATGAAAAAATATATATTTAAGGCAATGTGACTGATAAACTAAAATGAGACGACCAACAAAGGTCAGCAGTCATCTATATAAATATTTACAAAGTCATATAATAGAAATAAATATATATTTTTTAATTCGCCACCACCCAACTGGTGCAATATAATGAGATTCATTGCAATGTTTCGTAGTATTTGTTTTCAAATCTCTAAATGACCTCGCGCCACCTTACCTCTCTGAGCTCATGTGCCTCTACACACCTGCCCGGCGCCTCAGGTCTGCGGACCAGACATTATTAGAAGTACCAAGAACTAAACTGAGGCTCAGAGGCGATCAAGCCTTTTCTGTTGCTGGTCCCTTTCTATGGAATGACCTCCCACTGAACATTCGGCAAGCCTCCTCGCTGCCCATTTTTAAAACCCGCCTCAAAACTCACCTCTATTCTTTGGCATTTGACTCAGAATGACTTAGATTTGTTCGGTGCTTTCTACCGTCTTTGTTACCGATTTGATTTACTGTTTGTTGTATATGTTAACTGCTTCATGTACAGCACTTTGTATGCAGCAATGGCAGTTTGAAAGTGCTCTATAAATACAGTTGAGTTTTTGAAAAACTTAATTTAAAAAAAAAGCCATGATCTGTATCATTTATGTGTGTTTTTAGCACTGTAGTTGTTTACGGTGGTGTAGACCACACTGAATTATACCTGTACTGAAATGGGGACAGTCTAAAGCACTTGTGTGTGTGAAAAAGCTTCCCGTTGCTTGCGGTCAGAAATCTGTTAGGAATCCTCAACAAAATTTGCATGCACATCTGTACGTATGCCCATGTCAACCTCTGAAAATATCAAAACAATTGCCACATTATTTTGAATTTTATGGGCATTAAGCCTTTTTGTAAACACAGATGTGCCTGATTAAAAACTAGGACCAATTGTCACTAACGTTCATGTGCACAGATCTAGCGACGCCTACACCAATCTCTGAAAAGACCAAAAAAGATCGCCTCAATATTTGGAATTTTGGGCATCAAGTATTGTCCTCATTAAGATGAAGTGATGCGAGACGAAAACGTTTCATGCCCGTCAAACACAAAACTTTGGTACAGTCATTTTGATGTTTTCAGAGATTGATGTGGGTATAGGTGGAGACACTCAGAGATTTTGGCCAAGATTGATCAGTTTTAAGACATCAAGCTTTGTTTATTTTTTTAATGAAGAGGAAAACACTTAACACCGATACTATCCAAAATATTCGGGCCGTTGTTTTTATATATAATTGATGTGGGCATATGAAGGTGTATGCATGTGAATTTGGTGACAGTTTGTTGCAGTTTTCTAACCTTGTGCCACGTTGCTACATTACAACAGTCCTCCTGAAAGTCGTTCCAGATTTTGGTCGTCTTTGTTGTTACATTAGAAGGGGTACATGGGAAACGTCGCTCACACACGTCGGCATCCTGGATAACAGATAATACTTTATTAGTATTCACCTTGGCCTCGCAGATAACGTTAGCGTCACAAACAGGAGTCCACATTGACCATTCAGCAAGAGGCACTGGGAAAACGAGAACACAAGTGATGAATTGAACCTTGCCTGGCTACATTGTTACCATACCTGGGCTACAGTGCACAATGTCCAGAACGCCTCCGATACGGCTTGTTATTTTAAAATTAATACTGTATGTCTGAAGTCGGAAACAAAAACTAGAACACTTAGTCATCATCTACCTGTACATTACGACACGTGTTTCTCCCGTTGAAGAGCAGCGATAGTGGGAAAGTCACTTTCATCGTGAAACTACATATTTTTGATGACATTACCTCGAAGCCAGGATGAGGCAGCAGTTATCTCAATTTAACAGAAAACGGGCATGATAGATGGAACAAAAATATATATATATGTTTGGAGCTACTGAGTAACGGGAAATGTTATTGTCGTTTCTGCCTCTTCTTTGTATCACCGAAGCGTTACACATCGAAAGTTTTATGGCGCCTCCTATAGTCTTGGAGGCTCAAACCCACTTCGCCCCATCCTCTAATCCGGGGGTCGACAACCTCAAGAGCCACATGTGGCTCTTCAGCGCAGTCCTCGTGGATCCAGGGATCAATTTTCAAAAATGTTTGAACATGGAAAAAAAATGTTGGAGGGAAATACTGTATTTTTTTTTGTATTTACATGTTTTATTTTCTATAAGATGACAAACATGACACAAACATTTTTAACATTTTCCAATGCTGTAAAAATATGGAGAACAAATATTACATTCAACATTTCTCTCAACGAGGATTTGCGTCATAGACCATGACACACGTTTCAATTAGCAGGGCGGGATGTCAGTCAGGTGGCGATTAAAAAAAAAAAACGAAGTTGCATGTATAATTCACCGAGGGTACTGGAAAAGTATGAGGATCTGGAGGGCCGAGAGAAGCATTTTTAAACAGTACACGTGAGCTACGATATATATGACAGTGTCATATATATCGTAGCTACCGTGTGTCATAATGACACGCGGTACAAAAGTGCGTCACATGCCTGTTTCATTTTAGCTGCCGTTCTGGCTGTTGCCATTACGACACGCGTGCGTAAATTGCGTGGGTATGCCCGTGTGCGTGGGTATATGTGGTGTGCGTGGGTATACGCGCGTGTGAGTTAACGCCGATGGGTCCATGAGGCCTCATGAGGCGTGTCGACACAATGACACACTGTGTTGATACTGTGTCGCTGACCACTGCCAACTGCTGGACCTTCAAAATCCCTGCAGCCAACCCACTTGACAGACTGAACAAACTGATTTGATGATGACGTGTATACAATGCGCTACCTCACTCGACCCACAATAGCCACAGCACCATTGTTTATGTTGTTGTTTATGCTGTTTATATTGTTTACATTGTCTATACTGTTCAGATTATATGTCAATTTTATACAGTGTAGCTGCTATCCTTTCTTAGCTGTGTGTGTTTAATGCACAGCATGTTTGCATGCATGTATGCACTGAGGATTGAGAGGAAGAAATTTCATCTATGCTACATGTCATACATAAAGCATATTTGACAATAAAGATGACATTGACCATTGACAATATCATTCACATCCATGCATTCATATTGTATCAGTCAATGTGTTTCAATAATGTGAAAATCATGTGAATGATGATGTTTGTGGGCTTTGTCTTCACAAATTTTGATTTAGAAAAATAAGATGCTCCAGTGTTTTAAATTTCAGTCTGTTGCGTTTAATGCATGCTATTTCCCCTGTTGTGGAGAACACACACACACAATGGAATAAGACATGTCAAAAATCCGAGAGGCACTTGGAGTGACAAGGAGATTTTAATAAATACCTTATTCTCCAAAAGGAGATCAAAATGGCTCTACGCGGCGGACAATTTGTATTTGTCCGGAAGCTGTTCCATAATATGCACGTACAGTAGCAACGTCACTCGAGTGAAGCGCGTCTCAGCAGTCGATAGATATTCTGCTGTGAGCTCGTGAGCGCGAGCACGTACTCGCGGCGCCGACCCAACCCACACCACATGTTAAGCTTTGAACTACGACAACAGCAAAACTAGCCTAGCCGATGTAATGATGGTCAGCAGACAAGCTTTACGTTTTATGTGACTTTTAACAGGAACGTGGCAGAGTCGTCAAACATGCGGTGTGCTCACTCGCAGTCACTTTCTGGAACTCCCCCTTATAGGCGGGACTTCTCAATCAACTGGAGTATGACGTACAGTACAAACGTTCATAAAGCACTTCTCATATAATAATAGCCTATTATATGACAGCCGACATGACGCTTGAAGTCAGACGGACATATTTTTTCTGATAATCAGTGTGTTTTCCGTATTGCCCAAACATATATTTTTATTCGAGCGAGGTGAGGTCTGGCTTGTTTCGCATCGTGTCGCCAGACGCACTTCCTTAGGATACACTGAGCGGGCTTTTGCTGCGTCAACGCCCCCTGCACTGAGTCGACGCCCCCTGGACTAAGTGGCGCAGCTTGGACTGTGCCAAGCAGCCGATGCAGTCTAAACTGCGTCGGTGCAGTTCACGTGTCAACGCAGCCGATGCAGTCTAAACCGCGCCGGTGTAGTTCACGTGTCAATCACATGATGTAATGAGCCCGGCGCATGCGTCAACGCATCGGTGTCGTTATACTCGTTAACTTAACGGGTCGATCTTGGGAGCTTGGTTGTTCGAAAAGTAGACCTTCGATCACAAAAGGTTGTGCACTCCTGCTCTCCAAATGTACTGCAGGTAAAAAAAAAAAAAAAAAACTTTTAATCATGAAGGCTCATTGTGTATTTGTAGCCAACTTAGTTATTTTGATAGTAGGCTAATATAGCTAATATTGATGCATTCAGCATGTTATGGCTGTTGCTCATGACTACTTGCGTGCGTAAATTAAGTGCGTAAATTGCGTGCGCGTGTGGTCACGGGTCGATCGCGGGCGTTTGGTTGTTGACAAAATAAGAAAACCTTTATTAGTCTCGCAATGGAGAAATTCCCAATTCACAGCAACAAAGTTACCAAAGGGAAAGAAGTAGAACAACAAAATATAGGAGCTGCTGGAAAGGCAGCCACTCTCGCGTCGCCATTTTGACCTTAGGTCAAAAAAGCTTGTGCACCCCTGCTCTCCAGATGTACAGCAGGGGTAAAAACAACTTATCACCATGAAGCATGAAGGCTCATTGTGTATTTGTAGTCAACTTAGTCATTTTGATAGTAGGCTAATATAGTTAATACAGCATGTGTTGCCTTCAATATAAAGCTTTAAAAATGTTCGTGGCTCTATGGACTTAGTTGTTTTTTGGGGTCCAGTATGGCTCTTTCAACATTTTGGGTTGCCGTACACTGCTCTAATCTGTGAATCCGACAGTATTAACTCCGACACTTTTAGAATGCCGTTTAAAACCGTTGCATTATCATCTAATAAGTGTCCGATACACACTTGGTCAATGGTGTTCAAAAGTTATTTGCTTTTATCATCAACACACGCGAAAGTCATCCGCAGATCGAAAAGGTTAATGCGCGCTATCAATACACCGATGTTAAGATTGAGCTAAAATAATGACATTACTGTATTTAAATAAAAAAAGGAAACGGAAACCCTCGTGGTGTGTGGTTGCCCCGCAACAGATAATTCTATGTAATACGTTTAGGCTTTCATATGACCGTTTTTCTTCTGTCTAGTGTCTCATTTAGGAGCACTTTAAACGGCAGTCAGGTGTGAGCCGAGACACTAAATATCCTCACATGTTGAACAACTGCGACGCATTGGGGACAACTTCAAGTTGGGAGAAATGATGCGACGTTGATCTCAGTTGTAAGTAGCTCGACTTATTTTCACGTATTAGAAAGAGTCAATTGTCCGCTAAGTAAACGTAGCAGTATTATAATATCACCATTTACAGTGCGATTTCCTCACCGCATTAATATTTAGCATTTCGTTGAATTTCCCACGGCTTAATTTCAATAGTCGAGAGATCAGCGTTTGCTCTCTGTCGCCAAGCAACGCGGTTTCTGGAGAGTTTTCTCTGTATGTTACCTTGATGTCACGTCACTCTTTGGAGTATGGCATTTATATTACTGCGTTAGACCAGGTTTGAGATAAATTACTAAAGACAATGTCGGTAATTTTCTAATCATTATATCGGGGTGTCTCGGGAACCCTGCTCCCATTTTAATTATTACGTTCAAGGTGAAAAAAATAAAGAATGTAATCATGAAACTGCAAATATTAAAATGTTAATAATAATAATGTGAAAATCTCTTAATTCCTCAAACTCATCCACAAATAAATGTTGAATTTCAGAAAATAATTGTATTAACCCACAATTAACCATTAACACACAAACAAACAAACAATCGTCAATATTATAAACAGACATATTAATTAAAAAAATGACTTTTTGGCTTGCATGCCCCTATTGCCTTATTATGAGGCATATTGTATGTATTTTGTCTTAGTTTTTAAGTTACCAAATGTGGTTCCGTGCTCTGAAAAGGGCAAACCATTTTAATTCCATCAATGACACTGGATTTGATTTTTTTTCTGACTCCCAAATCACCATTGTCTGCTCAATACTCAAGCCCAGGATTATCTGTGATCTTTGATGTGACCCTTAAAAATGTCTGAAAAGCAGCTTCCTATTAATGTGTGTGACAGGTACCCATTAGTCTTCAGCTGTTGACATTCTTCAGGAGGGAGAGGAGAGGTGTGGAGTAGGGTCAGAAGAAGCGCGTTCGGACAGTATGGAGCAGCTCAGGGCAGAATTTGAGAAAGTTGTAGCGGAACTCAAGTGGGAGGAAGTTGTTTCCACTCTCCTGGAGGTGGTCAGTGGCATGGTGTGTGCTACGGCAAGCTGTCCACCTCCTGTGCCTTCGTGGCTGAGGTTTGACACCCACTGTCAATTGGTCACTGGTCCCAACAGAGGCTATGGTGGGTGCGTCCCGCCCAGTTCAGCTTTTGTGCAGGCAGGTCAAGTGATGGCAGGACCGCAGACAAATCCATATGGCATGCACGCATTTGACATCAAAAGTCAGGCAGGTGGCTCTCAGGTGAGTGTATAATAAATACGAACATGTTTGTAGCTGGATGTAAAGGGTCTCGCAACAGTTAGTCAAGAGGTCGTTTGTACACTGAAAATAGTTTTGTTGGATTTACTCGTTTTTAATTTGCCAAATGGTTGCATTAAAAAAAGAAGATCCACATACACGAGTAGACTGTAGATCTACTTAAAATGTATCTGGAGCCAGATGACTTTGTTTTCTGCAACCACTTTCAAAATAAAATTGAGTAAATTCAACACACCATTTTCTTTCCGGAGTACAAGTTCATTATTATTCATTTTGATCGTTCTAAAATATGTAAAACGATCATGTTTGAGGTATTCCACTGGAAAAGCGTATTTGATCTGACCTGAAAGGGACCATGCTGCCACCTTGTAGACATCTGATGACTAACTTTCTGTATATTCGCACGATCAGAATCTCTCTCTACCTGGACGGTCACTTCCCGAAAACTCCAACTGGTGTCCTCCTGGGATGCTGTAAGTAACATACACAGAAACCATGATCAAGATACTCACATTACGTTTCAAACAAAGCATGCCACTGAAATCATTCTAGGAATGGAGGAGACATGTTTCCGATGTCAGGCCCTTCTGTCTACGCCGCTCCAATGAGTTCCAACTCAAAGTAAGAATCATGTTCATATATGCGCCTTTTCAAGCGGACAGACAGCATCAAAGCCGTTTCCAAATACGTTTTCCTTGTATCAAATTGTTTGTCTCCTTTATCCATATAGGAATGGAGGGGTGGTCTATCACATTGCTGGCCCCCCTGTCTTTGCTGCTCCCCCAATAACATGTACAAAGTAAGACTTTCTTTAGGTACATGTCTCATGACTGGTAGCAGCGGGCTGATTTAAAAAAAAAGTCACCGGTGAAGATTGCAACTTATGGTCGAGTGAGTCGATCCAGTTTGTTACAGGTGATCCATGGCGGAAGGGCTATTAGGGCTTTGCATTTTGACGTGAAGGGTCACGCTTTAAAGGGGAACCAAACTCAACACGTATTTTTTTTTTTAAGAATACATTTGACGTGACCGCATGACTCAAAATCAGAATGTCATGTGTAGACTAGGGGCGGCAATAGAACATACTGTACGTATTTTTAAAGAAAAAGTTTCACTTGATGTGCCCTTTAAAATCGCCATTAGCTACTGACGGGGCAAAACGTCACAACTGCAATAGCGCATTGCCTTGTTTACAGCACATTTGAGTAAGCCTGGCTTGTTAAAAATGGATCACTAGCTGTCAGCCTCAAGGTGAGGGCAGATTCATTCTCATATTTGCCAGCCTTTGAAAAGCCATCCGTCTACAGCCAGCCTGGTTTGCCAGCCGCCAATGCTGGCAGCTGGAGATGTGTTTTCCAATTTTGATCACTAACAGTATCAATTATCATTTTCAATGAAGCGATTGACCATGCTGTCAATATTGTGTTGTGTTGAGCTTGGGTGCAACAGTGCATGGTGGAATACCAACTTGAACAATGCTGAACGATGTGAAGAACAATTGCATGTGAGCGTGTCCACCAATGGCTGGGTAGATACGTGGAGCTGACCAGTATGTAGTCTGTCGTCATTGAGCATTCTACCAACGTTGTCGGACTTAACATAAAAATGGAGGCCGCTGGAAGACAGTTGATGTGATATTTTAGTAAGTAGGCTTAAGTAAACATCAGATAAAGAAGACATGGCCATGTAAAATACAAAGTTTTCACATCTTGGGCTAAGTTACCCTTTAAAAACGTGTTTTGGCAAACGGCGCCGCTCGCAAGGCAGACATAGACAAACCACCAATCAAGCTCACACTTTGGGATCAATTCAGAGTGTTTAGTTGAGCTGCCAATGCATATTTTTGGAATGGGGGAGGAAAACGGAACACCCCGAGAAAACCCATGCAAGCACGGTGAGAACTGTACACAGGAATCGAACCCCTGTCTTTTGCACTGTGAGGCGGACACGCTAGCCAGTTGTCCAGCGTCCCGCCCAAACTGATAACATGTGCGACTTTTTCAACAGTCTTTCAATTCTACCTGTACCTAAGGTCTTACCTCCCAGTTTCGCACAACGGTAACCAGAGTTCTTTGTTGTTTTATTTTTGTACACCAGAAGAAAACGACGGCGCCGGCGCATCCGAGATGCAGACCAGCCATATGTCAAGAAGCCACCCAATGCCTTTATGTGTTTTCTGAAGGAGCAGAGACAACATGTAAAGGCACAGATGAATTTAAAAGACAGTGCTTCTGTCAATACTGTCCTGGGTCACATGGTGAGCATGCTTGCTCCACTCTCCTCTGCCCTCAATATATTTATCAGCATAGTTATGTGTTGTTTTATTAAAATGCCCACAGTGGAAGCTGCTGACTGACGAGGGACAGGCTAAATATTACAAGATTGCCGATGCTGAGAAAAAACTCCATTCTCAGATGTATCCAGAGTGGTCCAGCAGTGATAACTACGTGAGTCCAAACTCTGACTTTTCAAAATGTATTTGCTCATGGACAATTAGTCAATCTTTTTTGTGTACAGGGCAACAAGAGAAGGAGGCGCAGTGTTACAACAGCCTCCAATATTACAGGTGTGAAATTCTCAAATCACTCACATCCTGTTAATACTGAGTCAGTTTGTTTATAATTGCCTCCAAGTGGGTTTCTTATCTCTCCGAATCATGGTTAGCCTACCACATTTGACCCACTCAAATATAAAAAGGTATCAAAGTTCAAATGGGATGATGCCTTTCTTGTTGTTGTCTGTTCCAGAGCCAGGTTCTCCAGGAGAAACTCCAACTCCACAAACCAGTGACGAGTCTGAAAAAATGCGTATTGCAGACAAAGTCTTACATATGCTGGGATGCGCCTAGTCACCTTATGCTCCATCATTGGTTGTGGGTGCTGCCAGGCAGCCATTTTGTATCACTGTGTCCTCAACGAATGAATGTTATTTAAAGTATGTAAATATATTTAAATGTATAAAAAAATGCAAATATGTTTTAGTATTTTACAGTATTGTCGAACAACAATGTGTTCAATCCACATCCTCTGGATTTTAACGAGTTCCAAAACTCATGATGGAAGGGTGTGAAGATGTTCGAAATAAAACTTAAATCTGTTATGCGCACACCCCAAAAACAAGACAAAGCAATGTATCCCTGTGGGATGCCTGATATTCACAAAGTGAATGAAATTACTGAATCAAAACAGGCTTAACCTTAGCAAGCCTGTCAAGCAGCAACATGTGCATCTTTACAATGTTCATGTAATACAAAGTAATTAGTAGCTAAATAGGATGTTTGTAAATTGTTAACTTGAGCCACTCTTTGTGTAACGTTGATGAGTCATGACAATGACATGCAAAGGCACAACAATGAACATGAATAAAATGTTTTGAATGATGGATCTTGTTCATATTTTTGTGGTGTTTACATGAAAATGTCAGAGTGATATTTACCTGACCTCCTAGGACATTGACAGGGTTCCTCAGATTTGAGAATTTTATTTCCATAAAGTACAAACACAAGTTTATCATTGCATGGCTGTTTTGGTCTTCAATCGCACAACCCAGATTTACTTTACAGAAGATGAATGATGACATCCAACACGCTGTTTTGTAATGATTTGATCACTTACCACGCAATATCTCTCCAATCGAGAAAACCCTCAAACAGCAACCGCAAAAAATAAGACGTTAAAAAGACAATTATATCATTCGGACATACATTTGTACTCTTTTGGTCCCTCCTGGGGCTTCGTAGCTCGTGAAGCAATCGCGCATGCGCTGTAGGCACCACTGCAATATCAGATTCCCCGCTTGTCCTCTTAGATCGTTGGTCGCAAACGTCCAGCAGTGAGTCAGTTCGGCCCTACATAAATGTCTTAACGCTCAAATACGTGCACATATTGTGATCGGCGTTTTATGAAGAGCAGAAACCAGACTCCCATACTCCGTAAATCCCCGTGAGTATCGATTCACGTACGACGCCTCATTGTGTGCAACGAGGGCCGCTCCTTGGTGGCTAACTTAGTTTGTCAACAGCGTGAGTGCATCGACAGCAATCGGCTCAATGACCACCAGTAGCTCGCAGTTCTTGCATAGAAGTGTAAATTCGGAAAGCTATAGAGTGGCAACGTTGTCGTTTCTATGCCAAACCTGTAGTAACATAGTAGAGAGGTTGTACCTATAGCATAGCATGTTAGCCTGACTGTCCGATCTGCAAGTGAGGGAATTGTTGTATTTATTCGGTGGTATTTCCGTTTTCGCGCATGGTTTTAATTTGAACAAGTCTATTTGATTTTGCGTGCAGCAATATTTCCCATCGGTCCAAAATTGCTTCTCCGTGGTGCTTGCAAGTGAACCAATGCCATCTTTCTATCTGGGGGCACTACCTTACGTTTTCGGTTCTGGTGCTGTTTAAAAAAACATATTTTCTTTTTTTACCCGAAAGGATTATCACGCCCGTACCATTTAAATCATGGCCTGTGCAGCTTGCAAACTTTAACAACCAGAAGAAATTGAATCTGTGGCTACAAGAGCAACATGTACCCCAGAAGAATACGGAAGGTTGTTTTGAGAATTGCTAATTTCTACTGGACAATCTGAAACGTTGGATGTAGAAAAGCTTCACGTCGTTCATGCCATAAAACGATGACCCTGACCAATCGTGAGCATATCTGTATGCTTGCCCAATTGAAAATATCAAAACAATTGCCACCATATTTTGGATTTAATAGGCATTAAACTACACACACGCACACACTTTTATGGGTATTAGTTTAACGGCGACTATGAACATTGAGTGAGGAACTTAAGTTTATGCTGTAATGACATCTGCCACTCCGCTACTGACAGTGTACAGTTGATGCTTGCTCCATTGCCATGGCAACAGAAGACAAGAAGCCAGAGACTGACACAAAGCCTCCACTGGCGACAGCATCTTCCACTCAGAGCAAGGTTGGCCAAACGTCAATACCATGAAGGAAAATAAACAGGCTGCATTTTTTTTCTTCGGATTTGGTGATTTCTCCATTGCGAGACTAATAAAGGTTTTCTTAATTTATCTGTTGAATGTTGATTTGCAGTCGGCTCCTGCCAAGCCCAACTACGGACTGAAGTTTACACTAGCGGGCCACACGAAAGCTGTCTCCTCTGTCAAATTCAGTCCCAGCGGAGAGTGGCTTGCCAGCTCCTGTAAGTTCTTCATCCTGCTTGACTCATGCGCCTCACTATTTTGCACTTGCATACCTAAAACATTGACTTTTATCCTTGCAGCTGCTGATAAACTCATCAAAATCTGGGGAGCTTACGACGGCAAGTTTGAGAAAACCATATCAGGACATAAACTCGTAAGTAATCTTTTCAAACATAGGTCGGCACGGGCCTAGGCTAATGTGTCCTTGTAAAATCGGAATTCCAGTAAATAAAGTGTAAGTCGGGCGGCCCGGTAGTCCAGTGGTTAGCACGTCGGCTTCACAGTGCAGAGGTACCGGGTTCGATTCCAGCTCCGGCCTCCCTGTGTGGAGTTTGCATGTTCTCCCCGGGCCTGCGTGGGTTTTCTCCGGGTGCTCCGGTTTCCTCCCACATTCAAAAAAAAAAAAAACATGCGTGGCAGGCTAATTGAACACTCTAAATTGTCCCTAGGTGAGAGTGTGAGTGCGAGTGCGAATGGTTGTTCGTCTCTGTGTGCCCTGCGATTGGCTGGCAACCGATTCAGGGTGTCCCCCGCCTACTGCCCGGAGACAGCTGGGATAGGCTCCAGCACCCCCCGCGACCCTAGTGAGGATCAAGCGGCTCGGAAGATGAATGAATGAATGAATGAAAGTGTAAGTCGTGTGCCTTGTGCCGCATGACGACAATTTTTTTCCCCTGAATTTGCTTTTCAACCCCCCGAAAACAGATAATATATTTCGATATATCCTGGCCACAGTAGTTGCAATTCCACTTCAGCACACAGGATATTTCCAGAGATTAATTTGACATACATTATTTACTGTTGTGGTTGTAGTTCGCATTTGATGACATTTTACTAATTGTTTTTATAGCTACATTATTAAACTGCATGATGACTTAATACAATACAATACATGCTAATTTATATAGCGCTTTCACAACAGCGGCAGCTGTAACAAAGCGCTTAACAAAACAGTTAACATAAAGTAAAATAATAAACACAACACATCACATAAAACACGGACAGTTGTGCAGTCCTAACCACTTTTTCCCCACACATGCTTTGTTATTTGAAGCAGTTTGAGATGAAAGAGGAGAGAATCAAACAGCGCCGACATCTCCACTGAACAAAATGGGGCTGTAAAAAATGCTGATCATTGCAGGCGCAAAAAATCACAAGCGTCCCGTGGCTGTCCAGCACCAACAGTCAATGGCGCCGACATTCCTCCCAATCAAAATCTGTGCTGGTACAGGCGTGCTGCCGAGAAGGCGCAACCACCAAGCACAGATTCTGCTCCTTTGACGTATTGTCGTGGCCCCCCCAAAAAAAACAAAAAACACAGAAAACACTCCACATCAGGTCCACACGACGAAACAACAAACAACACGTGATAAAACAAAAAGATAAAAGCAACAAAAAAGAAAAGCACTTGCCGAAGGCTGCCTGCACGGGCGCCTTCTTGGGGGGCGGGGGGCAATTTAAAATACAGGACTTAAAATCCCAGTATCATGCAAAACATTACTTCTTTCGGTAGATGTCGGGGACTTGAGGAACATGACTTGATTTGCCACTTCAGGGACTTGCAATTTGCGCGGCTAAAGTGTGACATAATATGCATGTCATCCCTTCAGTGGGTTGACGCTTGATAATCTGAAAACTATATTTGTCAACTTTGATCTAAGGACCATTGGTCCCGACGACTGGTAAATGAACATGTCGAAGCAGGTCCTCCTCACATCAAGTTTCCTTTGAATCCACAGGGCATATCAGATGTGGCCTGGTCGTCCGACTCCAACCTCCTGGTGTCTGCATCAGATGATAAGACCTTGAAAATCTGGGACATCAGCTCGGTAAATTCCCAGGCCTTTGGCGCTAGTGTGTGGCGACCTTGCAGAAATAGTTTTCTCTCATCTATTGATCTCTTTGGTTGTACAGTGCACTCCGCTTAATAGAACACCGGTTAATAGAGTAATCCGCCTAATAGAGCAAAAGGCTCTGGAACAGATTTGCCTAATGCAATTTCCTATAAAGATACTCCGCTTAATAGAACAGGCCGTAAGCAATGAACATTGTAAACTAGTGGTTTTCGAAGTGTAGCTATCGCGATACTGTACCACTATTGCGAGAAAGCGCGGTAGTTCTAGCCGTATACAGTAACAGGTAGCACGCGTCACTCCACACATAGACACACGCACGTCACAATGGCTTCAACTTCATTCAAGAGACGAGGGCTATCACCTGCGGATAAGAAGGACATACTCAGACGATACGATGCATTGCCGGATTCTCAGAATGTACGCCCGCGGTTTCCAGGACTTCCCTCTTATCCAGCGCATTGAGAGGGAAGTCAACCGCAAAATTACGGACTCCTGTTTCCAGACAAAAGTAACGAAATTTTTCTCGTGATTTGAGATGTTTGACTGAAGTTGATTAAAGTTGTTGTTTGATTAAAGATATGGACGTCCACAGTCGAAATATCTCTTCTAACTCGTCAGCAGGGGGTTTTCTGCGTGCATAACTTGGTCGTCGACGTGTCTGAAGGTGTACCTAATAAAGTGTCTCCGGTTAATAGAAACCCCGCCTAGTAGAACAGAAGCGCTTCGGCCCAATGGTGTTCTATTAAGCGGAGTGCACTGTATTTGGGGAATGTACGGAATGTTTGACTCACATTGTTCCTATCTGCTTCGTCCTTTCACTGCGTTATTTCATTATTTTGGCTTAATATGAACATTAGACATCATACTTTATTGCTGTTATGAACCTCCACTCACAATGATTTACTGGCCTGTGCACATTTGGGCTTACAGTGATCCTTGTAATAGTTTTTAGAGTGTGTCAAGACAATGCTTTACTGGTGGGGCTGAATATCTTGCTGAATCAGCCATGTGATGTAAGTTGGACTGCTCTGCCTTTTATTTACTGTGTGTGTGCGCACACTCGCGTTTGTGTGCGCGAGTATGCGTATGGTGTTAGGTGGGGGTCAATGTTCTTGACTGGAGGCCCAGTAATAATTGTTCTCCCTTTCTGTGTCCACAGGGAAAATGCTTAAAGACCCTGAAAGGTCACAGCAACTATGTGTTCTGCTGTAATTTCAACCCACAATCCAATCTTATCGTGTCGGGATCAGTGAGTACACACGTTTTTTTTAAGTTTTTTTTTTTTTAGGTACCGTATTTTCCGCACTGTAGGGGGCACCAAAATGTCTTCCATTTTCTTGAAAGCTCACCGAGAGCCCTAACATCCGTGTCTTCTGTATGGTCATTACGGTCATACGTCGACCAAGATGGCTCTTTGTTGGAGACAAGCGTACAGTGTTATAACTTGCTGTTGTTTTAGTGAACTGTGTTTCGCTGCTTTATTAAACAAGTTGTTGTTGCAGCTCCGAAAAAAGGAGAGCTGTGGTGTTGTTTTTTTTAAAAACGCTCACTTTATAAGAAGTCTGCTATAGAATTTATTTTGTGATTTTCTGTTTTGATGCATTACTGTATTTTCAATTTTCGTAGTTTCATTGAAGTAATCGTTAATTTACGTTTTTTTGGAGGCGGTCATGAACGCCTCTCGAGTCAAACAGAAGAAGAGAAGGCACGGAGACGGACAAAGACGTACCTGTAGCACCATCTAGTGGATGCATTGTAGATCGCGCCTTATAATGCAGTGCGTGCAATATATGAAAACAAAATCAAATATAGGCCATTATTTGAAGATGCGCCTTTTAGTGCGGAAAATACCGTATATAAAATAAAAGGAAGTGGAGGAATTTGTGCTTAACTTTTTTTTTTTTACTTGCTCCTAGTTTGACGAGAGTGTGCGAATATGGGACGTGAAGACCGGGAAGTGTTTGAAAACATTGCCCGCTCATTCGGATCCCGTCTCTGCTGTAAGTAACTTACTTAGCAAGTCTCTTAATGTTGAGCGGAGAACATGACATTCTGAATTAATGTAATTATGCTTTGGCCAATATTAAGATTCTGACAGTATATATGAACTATGAGCAAAACTTTGGTGGTGCTGCGGTTTCATGATATTAAGAATATTTGGGTTTAAAAACAGCATTTTGAACAAAATCTGATGGAGTCTTATGAACTACAAATTGGATCATCTGGATCTCTCCTTTTAGGTCCATTTCAACAGAGACGGCTCCCTGATTGTGTCCAGCAGCTACGACGGACTCTGGTAAGAATGAACTAGACTTTGCAAAATGGCACGTCATTATATCCTGTTTATAAAAATAAGAAGAATAATTAATAATAATCACTTTTTTCTTTTGTCTCCAGCCGAATTTGGGACACAGCATCTGGGCAGTGCTTAAAAACATTAATAGGTACGGGTGTCACATATGTTGTTTTGATGTTTTTGAAGTGAATAAAGTCGTCATTGAATGTCACCATTGCTGCAAAAGTTGACTTGTGTTGTTCATGATAGACGACGACAACCCTCCCGTGTCCTTTGTCAAGTTTTCTCCCAACGGGAAATACATTCTGGCTGCGACACTGGATAAGTAAGCAATAAAGTATCACTCCAATACTTAGAATTGTCATGTGCCGGCAGATTGTGTGTCGTGTAACTCTTTCATTTGTATTTTGCCACTCAGCACACTGAAGCTGTGGGACTACAGCAAAGGAAAGGTGAGTTTGTTCTGCCCCCCCCCCCCCCCCACCCTCTTGATGAAAAGAGAATAAATGAAGTCAGACGACTTTTAGTCTGAATCGTGACGGCAGTGCTTAATTGTTCCTCTGCGTCGCTTCAACTCCGTAGTGCTTGAAGACGTACACAGGCCATAAAAATGAGAAGTACTGCGTATTTGCCAACTTCTCGGTCACAGGTGGAAAGGTGAGATGAAATGGAGGGCATTTTTTCCCCCTTTCTCCTGTTCTCATTGCATGAGACAAAATGCACTCTCTCACAGTGGATCGTGTCGGGCTCTGAGGACAACATGGTGTACATCTGGAACCTGCAGACAAAGGAGATTGTGCAGAAACTGCAGGGCCACACAGGTACTGCCAACAAAAGCGGTTTCACTTTTCCACAGACAATTGTCAGCAGAATAATTCCGCATCCCTGCGTGACACTGTGTAACTGAGCTGTGTGTTAATACTGTGCTTCTTTCGACTTTCCTTTCGAAATTCCAGATGTGGTCATTTCGACCGCCTGCCACCCGACAGAGAACATCATCGCATCTGCGGCACTAGAAAACGACAAAACCATAAAGCTTTGGAAAAGCGATTGTTAAAGCCTGACCATTGATATTTTGTTTCTTTTTAACACTTTGTTTTTCTATTTTTTATAAAATAAAAAAGAGAGGACTTTTTCTTCCCAGCAATGAGCTTGTGCTGGATTCAGAGCATGCAGGGAACCAACTCTCAACAACGATGCGACAAATTGGTTCGGCAGTTTATTCTGCGTGACACTTAAATGCATCCATTCCTTGTGCTTTTGTGTCCTGCCCGCATATTTTTGTCACTCATCAAAATGGATGACCTAGGTAACAATCCCATGACACCGTTTCGAGTACTTCAGTATTATTGGACAGAACTTTTAACCTCGATGGCAACACAGTTCATGACAATTCACTTAATATTCGTGCAAAAAAATAAAAGTTCCTACTTTTGCCTTTGATGTATGTGTTATTGTCTAGTGATGTCAATCTTGATTTTGGTTTTCTAATAAATGAAGTACCCTTGCATTGTATTCAGTTTCTTGAAACTTAAAGAGGTACATATTTATTCAAATAAACTGGTAAGTTATTCTGAAAAAAAATATGTAAACTTAACCTTATCAAAAATTCAAATTTGTGCAAAGGTCAAATTCAGATAAAAAATTGAATCATTTATAATTGTCAATTAGTATGATTAGTAGACATGATAAGGTCCTAACCCCAAGGGAAGACACCACCCCCCATAATTAATTTGAATATCTAGCCTGACTCATGATTCTGAGCAAGTATGCATGATCTGATTTAACTGACATTTCACTGATTTCTATTTCAAAGAAAATCTTTTTTCCTGAGGAGGGGCATCTAGTCATTTGCTGCATGTCGTTCATAAGATGAAAACCTGTACTGAGCAAGTACACCCTGTAATACATTTATAACTTGCAATATTATCAGATACTGTACATGCACAACATACATCCGCGTTTGGCAAAAGGTGCAAAACTAATTGCTCTTCACTTGAGCGAGCGTGCGAAGGGGACCGCCACAAACAATGATGGCCTTTTTTTTTAAAGCACAAGTTGACACCACAGAGCCACCAAAGATGACAACAGCCGATGTTTGGCTTAGTTTGTGTTGAGCACGTATTTGTGTAAACACGATTTTGGACAGCGAGCATACTAACCTTTTTTTCCTGGGTTTGGTCGTGGAATCATCCGCATAAAGCACATTGATATTTTTTAGCACGGATGCACCGATACCCGCAGTTTCTGCACTAAGTACGAGTACTTATATTTCAGTACAGTACTTGGCCAACTTGATAATGCCATTAAATATTTCAGAAGTTGTATTTTAATAAATGAATGTTTAAGAACACAAAAAACTTTGTTTTCATTCAAATACGTTTTGGAATAGCAACTTGTCATTACTGACATTTGAATATTCAGCTGCAAGTCTTGACACGTCACGTCAATGTCGCCGGTGACACAAGGTAATGCAGTTACGCGGTGTCTTAGTTTGACCACTAGGGGCGCTATTTAAGAGATGTCCACAGATAACCTCAGAAGAGTGTCAGTGCTTCTGTCATTTATACTTTGGCAGAATATGCTTTGTTGCATTCTCCGTTACACAAAATCCAGCAGCCGTGTCACTTTGATGTTTTTTTTAATTTGTTTTTTTTCTCTTTGTCCATGAAACATCAATGGACAAACACACAAAGAACAGATGACAAAAGGTCCATCTCCTTAAAAGTTGACACAAAAGTATGACGGGACAGTTTGCCACTTGGCGGCGATAAATCGAACACAGCAAAGTAAAAGCCACAGTTTATTAGCAAGGTGCCGGATCCTCAATATTGTTGTCTGCGTAAACATCAGCCCACAAGAAGAACGGGACCAAAACGAGTACGTAAAGCAAGGGATAAAGTTGACTTTTCTACAAAAATAGATATTCTCTTCTCGCTCAAGTTTTTTTTTTAAATTGTAACTTTTAAACTTTCTTGATAGTTTACTGTCTGCACCAAACGAATTGTGATTGTGTCACAAGTTCAGCTTTTTTTTTCCTGATATTTTTGAACATACAATTGCCAAGCAAAACACATATTTTGAGGAGGTTAACGTCCTTAACTGTAACCGACGTCTTTTCTATACGGTTTGGATGTCCCATTAGTCTGCTGAGGAGCTGTTTGTTTTTACTGTACACATTTGGGGCTACTGGATTCTGCTGGCTGTTGTTTTTAGAAAGGCTACAATGCAAAAAATCCTCCTCCTTGATAATTGCGTAAAAACAATACCTGGAATTATTTTGGTCTGAAAGACTTCTCTCCCTCTTCCAATGCTGGAAATACTCAAGGAACAGGTCTGCTGATATATTTATATATAAATATATACACATATACATATTAACAAAATATAGCTTTTACGTTATGAAGCGTCTGTGAAAGTTACCATTTTATATCATGTTCGATTTCTTATTGGGGGCGATCTTACACAACATTCACAATTTATGGCTTAAAATACCTGCATTTGTCACCCATCACAGTCTTCAATGAGTACTTTTTTTAACATTTAAAAAATTTTCGGCGAAACTCGCAGTTTAGGATTCTGACTAAGAAGCTGCAATACTCGTTTTTTTCCTCCAAAATACAAATTATTCTGATTTTGTATGCATGTATTTTATATATAAATAATGTACTGTAAACTGAGCTCACACTGGCAGTCAATACTGTCACCTGGATAATTCAGATATAATACAGGCCACATTGCTCGCAGGGAAACGCCAATAAGTCATGAATAGTTATTGCTCCTTTTGTTCCTTCTTCGTCCCTCTTTTTGGCAATAGCAAGCACAGAGACTGTGCCACATAAACCCTGTGAGAAAGTGCCGTATCTGTCAAGATGGGAGAAAAAAATAAAAGGAAAAAGAAGTTGTGGTGTTGCAGTGCAGATTTCCGTCCAGTAGAGGGGGCAAGAAGCTCATCCCTCGTTTTTACACACTCATCGCCTTGGGACGAATTCAGGGGCTTGATTTTGAAAGACCCTCAGATTTTTCACCCCTGCCGAAGGCCTTCCGTGAAAGTGGACCTCAATCAGACGATAATTACACACGCGTGTCCGGAACGTCCTTTGTGATAAACAAAGGCTCAAATTTAACCTAACACGGCCATTACGTCATCTGAGTCTTGGTCAAATAGTAGCAGAGTTGTCAGAGTGCCAGTAGAATCACGAAAGAGTGTTCACTGCTCTTTTTGTCAGGACTATTTGGGCCATACTGAAAAGAAAAGCACAACAGAAAGTAATGAGAACAGAATCATATGATTTCTGGCCCTGGGATCAACCAGAAACGCTAAAAACAACAAGTGGAATTGAAATTAAATGGACAATAGTTTTGATGTTTGAACCTGAGAATAATGTCGTATTAGTCAAAGAATCAAGTCCTAACATTGCGTGAAAAAAAAAAATCATGATGTTAGGACAATTTGACAAAGAAAAAAAAACCTAATCGTGAGAAATTCCAAATGTGCAGCAAAACCGTAAGGTTAGGAGACAGGTCACTTATGAAGTGTTTGTTAAAAAAGATGGGGGGGGGGGGGGGGGGGGTCAACCATACGGAAATAAGCAAGTTATTTAAATATATACATTGGTCCATTTTCTGACTAGATCAGTGATCAGTTTTTTATTTATTTTTTTGCTTGACGATCGGTGATTCGCTCCAAAATCCTGATTGTGTAAAGCCTATTTCTGATCAAGTAGACCAAATTCAGTTCTAGTTCACTAAACTGCAGATAAGAAGGTCAGCTAAAGTCTCTTTGAATAGTAATAATAAATTGGAATTCCACTGATGGGTGGTAGAGCCCAGATTCTTTGTTCGGGCCTCCTTAGTATGAATAAAAACACAGTGCTCAGGTCCTGACTGCTTCAAAGTGCTGATGAAAGAAATAACATGCAGATCAAAAGAAAATTGATGAAATTCTTTTTTTAGTGTTCTTTTTCCCTCTCATATTGTTACTCATGTCCCTCTGACTCCGTTGTTCCGTAATCTATATATACTGTATATACATAATTGAAGACAAAAAAAAAAAATCTATTTGCTTCCTATGTAAAGCCAATAATGAGTGAGTCGGGATGTGAGGAGAGCAACGTGTCGACTATCCGCATGAAGTGAGAATGAGCAACTTTGTTTTTTGTGTCAACCCCAACGGAGGGCAAGAGAATGCCACAGAACAGCAGAATATGAGTGTATATGTCGAAAATATTTCATATTTCATCATCAACAAAGGCTTCCGAGAAAACGCGTGTTTTTGTCCCGCTGAGGAGGGAAAAGAAGCGGAGGGGTTGGGGGGATCCTAATTGGGACGGGGGCCAATTCCCCACCCCACAGGTCAATCAGCTCTGTCATGAGGTTAAGTGCAACGTAACAAATAAACAAACAACCGCTCTGCTGCCGCTTCTCTTTCTATGGACGTATACTGTCAAAATGACGCGAGCCAAGATGAGGAGGGTGAACAAATTGAGGTAATAGTGCAGTGCTGCTCTGAAATAGAACAAAAAAACAAAACCCCAAAACAAAACACGAAAATACTGTTTCTGGTTGCAACTTCCTGCGCAGAAAGAGATGAGGTGATATTGAGACGCTAACACCTGCAGTGTTGAGCGGTTGAGAGGTGGAGGTCGGAATTCACATCAATGAGAGGGGCTGTTGGGGTGGAGCAGGCGACAGCTGAAATGATCCAAGGTTGACACTGCTACCTTTAACGCTGCATTCCAAATTCACACGCCATACCTTTTCTGTTGCAAAGATTAAAAAAAAAAAAAAAAAAAAGGAACAGAAAGTTCGAATGCCAGTTGCCGGTGTCAACTGACAACTGCCTGGCTTCTTCCTGTGTGCACAAAGAACTGTGCAGATTGTACATACATGACAAGCCCCCCTCCCCCAACGCCGCTTCAGCATCTCGAGGTGGATCACAACATTTTCCTGATTAGGTTGATTCGGAAACTCGCCCTCACCAATGTTGTAGCACAGTGTTGATACAATAAGACATGGTTGGATTTGTTTGGAACTGGGCCAGACACCTGAGGTTCTTGAACACTTGAACACAAATGCAGTCTTTGTAGCACACCTGTCAAGTAAGTTCGACATCCCAGAAAGCTGACACCCTTTTTCCTTTCTTTGTTTTTGAAACAACTAGTGCAAGACGTGTTGAGTCCAGTCAGGGAAGGACCTCCAGTTTGTTTTGAATCCATCTCGACGAAAAACCAAGAGGCCCAGATGGTCCGTGTACCTGTGCGATTGTCCTGCTCACGAGGCTGAGGGTCTCAACATGACGTCCACACCATGTTTGCCCACACACCCACCCGGCAAGTGTTGCGTGTGAGGATGCTGAATCATCTTATCAAGATGCTGGGAAAATGCTAATAATGGCTCAGGACATTGCTCTTGTCTTCTCTCCACCGCATGTTTTTTGTGACACCCCCCCCCCACACAAATGTGTGTGTGTGCATATACTGTGTTTATATATATATATATATATATATATATATATATATATATATATATATATATATATATATATATATATATATATATATATATATATAGTACTATACAAGGTATAAAAACACACCCATAATGAATTTGTTGTTTCTGGGGGATTTTACAGTGAAAAGGGAAAATGTTCACCATGACATAATTTGTCTCAGTGGAGGTGGGACATCTTTAAAAACTAAACAAAAAGGACCCTGCTGGGAAACGATGAGGAGGCAGATGATGGGCTCCATCCTCTCCGTTATTATGTCATTTGATGGGGAGCTTCTAGCATTTCCATGAGGAAAGTGTCGATGGGCGTGTCGCCTATGAGTTTGAAGAAGAACAAGTGTTCTAGACACTTGAGGCCGATGGAGCGCAGAGCCGGTAACCTCAGCAGCAGCTTGGCGAATCTGTCACACAGCCAGGTGATGAAGTTAGTGAGGGGGCGGATGGAGGGGATGTTCAGATCAGGTTCCAGCGAGCAGTATGGTTCACTTTGGCTCAGTATGCATTTATCAGAGTCAGAGGTCATTTGCTCTGTCAAGAGGTTCTGGGCTATATTTCATTCTTTTTCTTCTCAAAATACAGTTTGTAGAAGAGTAGAAAAAAGATTGAGAGGAACGATTTCTGCTATAATAGAGATCAGGGATGGGCTACCGGTGACCCGCAACCATGTATTAATCCTTTCATAAGGATAACCTGGACCCTGATGACACGATAGGCTGTCCAGTAGTAACTGCTGTCTCTGAGAAGGTTAAATAAAATGCTCTTTTTTTTGGGGGGGGGGGGTAATATTATTCCCTGACTAGCTCTGGCACACACAATGTGGTCTGGCAAAATAAAGAAATGGGGGGTATAATTTCCTTTCAAGGATGTTCCGTAGGTTCTCAATAGGCTTGAGGCCAGGGGATGGTCGTGGCCACACGGTGAAGTTTTCTTCTCCTTTTTAAACCCAGAGCAGCAAAAATTTCAATGGTATTATTTGTAGCATGGAATGGTACATTGTCTTGCATTCGAATGATTTTATTGCAGAAGGCAATGTTCCTATTCTTAGCATGCTAGGAAATGAGCGGTGGGAAACTCTGGCAAGTCTTTTTGACTTTTAAATTGTAAGCGTGTGTTATACCTGCCAGGTTGCTCGGGGTACTTGTGTTTGCAGTAGGCCTCTAAAGACGCGTAGACTTTCTCTCTGAGAGCTTCTACCTCACTTGGGTTTGACAGACCTTTGGAGTCTGGGAAGAGACACACACACAAACGACAACTAAGAGACAACACGAAAATAAACTTATTTGTACTTCAGGGGTTACCATTTATGATTTCAGATTGAAGGCAGACCACTGTTATGAAAGTGGCATTCAATTTCTAACCTCTATGGAATGGGATTGTGAAACACAGATGAAGGGCAGGAATTTGCGATCAACAAGTTGAGCTTTAACCTCCCGGCCCTTTGAGGACCTTTTGTACCTCGTATTCTGTGCAATTAGCACTCCCCTTTAATGACATTGTTGACTAAATGTGGAGATGAAAAAAAAACAAAACAAAAACATTTATCACTAATGGCTGAACTCAAGATGACACACAGTGAGAATGAAACGCTCCTTTTTTTTCCTGTCAGAACAATCTGGGGAACTCTAATTAACAATAACTCAGTGAAGTGGGGCCACCAGGCCCGGCGGAGTCTCCCAACAAAAGTGGAACACAGAGGATCAGTGTGTCTGGTGTGGTCTAATCCACATTGGCCTCAGAGGGAGGGAGAATCCCACACTGGGTCCTGTTGATGGTCTGGTTTAATGGGTTACATTGACAAGACAGCATGTTGTTGGTTTGTAACATAGTGCAAAACATGGAGCTCAGGTCAAAGAAGTTGTTGTGGCAGGCTTTGTTTCACGAGGGAATCAGGCTACCCGAAAGACGTCGTTTTATTCAAAACAGGAATTCAAGAACTGAATTGCATTGTGTCCACTTTTTTTTTTTCAGCCAGCCACTAACACCTCAACATCGGCCCAAATTTTTATTTTAGGACACATTTTCTCAAAGGGTTGGGAAGTGGGCGTGTAGAAATTGCAAAAACTTTGAAAAAACTAAAACAAATACAGTGGTACCTCTACTTACGATTATCTCTTCATCCGAAATGTTTAAGTTATGAAACGCCTCAACAGGAAAATATTGTCTCTTGTTCCGAAAGAAATTTCAAGATACGAAAGGTAAAAAAATACAGTATGGGCTGCTACTCGCAGCTCCTGAATAACACCATACTTAGAGCTGCTCTGCCATTGGCTATTACCGAGCAACATCTTGGCATCCCATTGGTTAAGAGGGGCGTCTCCCGTACATGTCTCTCTGTGTCGATACCGTGTACATGTGCGTCCTCATCATTGTTAAAAGCTGACCAAAAGCAAATGTCATTGGATCAGTTCTTTCCAAAACGCCAGTCAAAAACCACTTCTGAGAGAGAACATGAACTACAGAAGACACAGTTAAAAGTTAAATGACCATCATTTTTTTTCTTTACTCTATTTTTTTTTTCATTATGCACAACTCTCATTTATTGTGCAATAATCTAATTGTAACATCTTTTTGTTACATATTTTGATGCATTTTTATGATTTACAAAACATTTATGTCTGCATTTTGGGGGACTTGGAACGGATTAGTGCATTTACATGGAAAACGTGTCTCTACTTACAAATTTTCTCGTAAAGAAATTTCATCCAGAACCTATTAATTTTGTAAGTAGAGATACCATTGTTAAAATAATTTAAAAAAAAAGACTTCAAATCACATTTCAAATAACGATTGAAAAATCCAAAATTATGAAAACTATATTAATACATAATTTTTTAACAAAGAGGACATTTTTGAATGCAACATTTTTGAAAGCACTTTACTGTGAAAATAATTGTGTGTAATGAATAATTCAGCCTAGGCATGTGCAAGAACGTTCCAAACAAAAACAATCTTGGAGGCCCTTGTGGTGTTTGTGCTTAAAATGCTTCTCCACCAAAGTGCACACTGTGTGAAGCACACACACACAACGACGCATCAGTCCCTGAAAGTTTCAGAAGCAAACACGGGAGAAGTATTCTTGCGAAAGCTACGTAGAATCGCTTTTGGTTTAATCTTCCGACTCATCTATCTGTTGCAAATGAGTACATTGCCAAAACCCTCTTCATTCACTTCAGTTCATTCTTACCCAAGTTAAGTGTGCATCTGCCCATCAAAAATGCCTCACATAAAAAAAAAAAATCTGTCAACACTCTTACCAGAGCTGAGCCGGCTACAATTTTTTTCACCCGTTTTTCGTCATCTCAGATAAGTAAATACTTGGTCTGCAACAGTTCTCCCATTTTCTTGCAGCAGTTCAAGGCTGCAAAACCCCAAAAGCGACATTCCAGGCCCACAACAGCTTTCAGACTTATCTCTGCTGTTTGTAACAGGTTTTAATTTCTCAGTCGGATCCTTGGTGTTTGCGTATAGCTTCCTGAAAAGAAAAAAAAAAGCACTGAAAGCTCACTCCTAAATTACCTGGGTTGAAAAGGACTATAGCTCGAAGGCACCCCAGTTCTGTCTTATCCATCTGCATATCCCGCATCTTGGACACCAGCTCTGTGAGCACTCTGCACCGAAGACACAAAAAAGAGGGAGATAAAAAGACATAACGTGTTATAGGTGGAAATGAGTTCACGCAAAAGGCGTCTCATTTCCGATCAAACCAATTGCGAAGGATAAACGCATGCCAATAAATTGTCACAGCTCTCTTCCAAAAAGTCATTTGATTTAGCGCAGCTGTGTCATGGTAGCAAAGTCACACAGCGAAACTGTGTGTAATGTGTGACATCACCGGGAGGGAGCGTCGGCACGTTCCCTCGCCCTTCTCCGCCAAAGTCACACCCCTCTTCATTCGGGTTGCCCCACCGCCCTCACGTTCTTTTTGAGTGGAGTCAATTGTGACTCATAAATTCATTGTGATTCAATTTGCTACGAGGAACAACGCAGGAAAAAAAAAAAAACAACAGACAGAGGTGTTTATGATCATCTGTTTCGTTAAAATAAGCGAGACAGCAAGAGGGAGAGGTTTCGATAAATAAACATGATCAGCTCAGTATATCTTAAAGCGCGCCGCACTTATTACAGAGCTGTCATTTTTCCCGAGGCCGTGACTGGCTAAGATATTGACAGATGACGCCAATGCTGCTATTAATCCTACTGCCAGTTTGTTTTTTTTTTAATCTCCCGCTCAAGGATGATCCAAGGGGCAAAACAACAGACACTCATGAGCCACTTCATTAGACACGCTCACAGAATTAAATTCCAGGACAAGAGGCGCAACAAATTCCGTGAACAAATGACATGGTATTTGATTCCGCTTCAAATAAGATATTAGAAGAAGTGTGCTACAACTACAACTTCTCCGAGTGTCCATCGAAAACGGAGCATTTTTGTCTTTGTTAAAGGGAAGATTTTAAACGCGGCTTTCGTAGTGGATCTCATTCGATTGCGCGGCGGTCCGTAACGTTGTGAAGAGATCAAAGCAGCATGTTCTTGCAGAAAACCGCAAGATGCAAATGCTTTGCAGCATAAATCATCGAAAAAACGCGGATGCTCGACAGATGCCGCAGCCGCCTGTGAGATATTAGCCTGTGACTGTTTGTTGACCTGAAACATCAACAGCAGTCACCGGGGGTCCTTCACCGGAATGACTTTTTATTACCCCGCACCCCCCATCTCCCTCCTACCATGCCCTTTAGCGTTGGGCATAATTAATTATTCTAACACACTGTCAACGAAGAATCGTTTTGATTGTTTCGTGCTGAAGAGGAATTTGCTGTGAGAGAAGATACATGAATAAAGTAATTCAAACAGCACAAATAATTAAAAACACGCGTGCCAATAAAAAAAAAGACAGCGGAGCCTCTGTAAAACATGAAAACAAAACACTAACTTAACTTTATAGGTGATTGGCAAGGTAATAAAATGCAGTGGAGTGGTTTTGCATATGCCCCTAAAGTATTTCCACATTAATTTAATTATCACAATTACAGCTGGGTGATCTCGTATGTGTCAATATTTCCCACAAAATATTGATTCATTTCATGAATCTGTTCTACCTAGCTACCAGAAAAAGCAAATCACATTAATCAAAAATAAATGAAGCATCTCCCCCTACTGGTTGAAATATTTTCCTCAGCATTAATTGGGATCAACAAAAAGATATATGCGGCCCGGTAGTCCAGTGGTTAGCACGTCGGCTTCACAGTGCAGAGGTACCGGGTTCGATTCTGGCTCCGGCCTCCCTGTGTGGAGTTTGCATGTTCTCCCTGGGCCTGCGTGGGTTTTCTCTGGGTGCTCCGGTTTCCTCCCACATTCCAAAAACATGCGCGGCAGGCTGATTGAACACTCTAAATTGTCCCTAGGTGTGAGTGTGAGCGTGGATGGTTGTTTGTCTCTGTGTGCCCTGTGATTGGCTGGCAACCGATTCAGGGTGTCCCCCGCCTACTGCCGGGAGACAGCTGGGATAGGCTCCAGCACCCCCCGCGACCCTAGTGAGGATCAAGCGGTTCGGAAGATGAATGAATGAATGAAGGAAATAAAGATATATTTAGCAATAAATACGATTTTCTTTACATACACAGGAAAACGCCAAACGCAATAATAGAATATTTCTGTATTTATATCGTTATGCCACTCGGCCCCCGTCAAAATCTTTTGTTGATGCCGTGTCACAGTGTTTTTTTGGTTTTTTTCAATGTATGCCTTTTGCACCATTGTGGGATAGTGCCCCAGCGTCAGTCTTGTTCGACTTTATAGGTTCCACTGTTTTTTTTTTTTAAATGTTTTTTTGTGATGTACTAACGCATAAATACATTGATGGACATTCTAAACAGGCAGGTGAAATCTGCTTCAATTCAAATGAGACAACCCCGCCCTTCCCCACAGACCTGTCAAAGATGGCTCCCACTCCAGCACTATGGGCACTGTTGCGATGTACGTGCAGCCCGGTCGCCAACAGGATCCCGTCTTTAACAGCGATCGAACGGTGCGAAAATGACGCAATGAGGAGTTCGTTCCAACCTGCGGCAAAAGATGGTGAGAGGGATTGAGGAAAAGTGTGAAGTAAGGGGAGAAAACAAGCAAATCCTGGTACAAAGGTTCACGCTGCCTTCAGGCTAAATGAAACTGACAACAAAAGGGTGGGTGTAGAGGGAGGGAGTGGTGGTGGGTGGGTGGGGGGGCTGCAATGATTCAATTAAGCTGCGTGGTGAAAGCGCTCAGGGTTCTCAAGCGCCGGCATCGGGTTATTACTAAGACATTGGATTCATACTTTCTGAAGAGACAGGCGTGTAAAAGGGATGAACCGTGGCTGCCAAGGCGATAAAGACAACAGGCTTGATGTGCCAAAGCAGGGGCTTGACACCGAGAGCACCGAAGACACAAGACGCTGATCTTTGAGTGACAGGGCTCCTTTAACAGTTCTGCCTGGCAACACTCGCCTCTTCTCCCCAGAGTTGAGTTCGGTACGAGAGGAGCCGGGTTTTCTTTTTATCTGTGATGCAGCAGAACTAAAGGGGTTATTTATAGAAAACCTGAGAGCTGAGAGGAGACGAGCTCTCTGGAATAACGTCTCGCTCGCGCTCGCTCGCTCTCTCTGCTTAGCTGAAGTCTCTCCATCACTTGTGTGTGCACAGCATAAAGACTGACGGGAGGATGCTTTTTTTTTTCCCCAACGGTGTGTAATAGCATTTCTTTTCCTCAAGGTGGATTAGGAATGTGATGGTGTAATTTGGAGCGACAGGCCGCCGACGGGGGCGATGTGCTGGGAGACCCCGATAGACTCTCCTGCAATGTGATGTTGGTGAATGGAGAAGTGACAGACAAATGGCACTGTTTGAAATCCCTACTTGTATGATCATGAGCATGGCCACAAATATCAGAAGACAGAGTTCTCGTTTGCCTCTTGGTTGACTCACAGGAAATTGAGAGCAACACGTGGCTGTGATGAGTGTGGGAACGAAGAGTAAATTATTCTACTGTTTGGAATTGAAAAAAAAAAACGACATTATATTGCAGCAATTAATGAAGTGGGATTCTAGCGGCAATAATAGAGTCAGCTAACTGGGGGAAAATACATGCTTTGACAAAAGTATTGGGACACCTTTGATCGGCGTTGGTGTGAAATGCCATCATTGCGAATCCTAACTACGCGCACTGCTGATGTCAATAGCCATCATTTGTGATATACAGTATATACATATATATATATATATATATATATATATGGCGGCCCGGTAGTCCAGTGGTTAGCAAGTCGGCTTCACAGTGCAGAGGTACCGGGTTCGATTCCAGCTCCGGCCTCCCTGTGTGGAGTTTGCATGTTCTCCCCGGGCCTGCGTGGGTTTTCTCCGGGTGCTCCGGTTTCCTCCCACATTCCAAAAACATGCGTGGCAGGATGATTGAACACTCTAAATTGTCCCTAGGTGTGATTGTGAGCGTGGATGGTTGTTCGTCTCTGTGTGCCCTGCGATTGGCTGGCAGCCGATTCAGGGTGTCCCCCGCCTACTGCCCGAAGACAGCTGGGATAGGCTCCAGCACCCCCCGCGACCCTAGTGAGGATCAAGCGGCTCGGAAGATGAATGAATGAATATATATATATATATATATATATATTTTATTATTATTTTTTTAATGGGAATGGGAGGAGAAAAGTCTTGGCCAACTGTGGTTTGATCATTTAACCGTGACAGTCCATTCATCTAACCATTTTCAACACCGCTTATCCTGAACATTGTCGTGGGGAGTTGCTGGAGCTTATTCCAGCAGACTTCGAGCAGAAAACATGCATCGTCAATCAACCTATTCTCAACAGTTGTTGGATGAGAGTTAAAGTTGAAATCGCTTCATTCCAGATTCTATGAAAGCAAAAGTGACTCACCCATGCAACGGCAAATCAGAGTCAAATGAAGAATAAATAAATACATACTAAGGACGATAAAAAGAAAGTAAGTAGGCTAGCAGATAATACAGTACAAGTGACAGTTGAGAGTAAATATATTCGGGGTTTGAGGGGTTTACTATGTAGTGGAATGGCTGGATTGAACGTCGATTAAAAACACCAAAACGAACCCATAATTGTGAAGGATCCAAACAGAACAAGCCCAAGCTGCGGACCCAAACATCCATCCATTTTCAACAACGCTTATCCTGAACATTGTCGCAGAGCCTATTCCAGCAGACTTTGAGCAGAAGGCAGACTAAGCACCCTAAACTGGTCGATAGTCAGTCACAGGGCACATATAGAGACAAATGACCATTCAGACCCACGCGCACACTGTCACCGACTGGGAAACGATCCCACGCCGCCCGCACACTAGTCCGGCTAGTGTACCACTACACCATCAGCGACTAGCTGTAAAAGTCAAAAACTAAATAATAATAATAACCATGGACTGCATATGGCTGCACTCTTTTGGATGAGATCATTGCGTGTCAAAACAATGAGTAGGTTTCTAAAACATGGCGGACACTTGGAAATACTACAAGCAAGTTGTGATTGAGGGCGGCCCGGTAGTCCAGTGGTTAGCACGTCGGCTTCACGGTGCAGAGGTACCGGGTTCGATTCCAGCTCCGGCCTCCCTGTGTGGAGTTTGCATGTTCTCCCCGGGCCTGCGTTGGTTTTCCGGGTGCTCCGGTTTCCTCCCACATTCCAAAAACATGCGTGGCAGGCTGATTGAACACTCTAAATTGTCCCTAGGTGTGAGTGTGAGCGCGGATAGTTGTTCGTCTCTGTGTGCCCTGCGATTGGCTGGCAACCGATTCAGGGTGTCCCCCGCCTACTGCCCGGAGACAGCTGGGATAGGCTCCAGCACCCCCCGCGACCCTCGTGAGGATGAAGCGGTATGGAAGATGAATGAATGAAAGTTGTGATTGATCGATCACCGTGTTTGTCATGGTTAAAGCTACTATAAAGAGTATCACAATAGAGAGAAAAGATGACTGATGCGATTATTTGAGGTTATAAGTAGAAGCGATGAAATAGTGTACGACCATAGACACACACACACACACACACACACACACACACACATGCATGGCAAGCATGCAATCACACACACTACTAAATACTACGACTACTACTACTACCACTATCAGATAGAGGGCAAATAGTAAAGGTTGTCAAATGTGAAATTGTTACACATGTAATGCATTGTAACTACATTATTTTGACATCATAAGCAAGTTTTAGTGGTTGCTGACATTTTTTTTAATAGTTCACTGGAGAGAAAATTATTAGCAACAAAGTCATTTTTGTGCATGAAATACATCTCACAAAAACCTTGTTTTCTGTTTTTGGGTGAAACCAATCCATTTTTTTTACTGCCGATTACTTTAAAAAAATGGAATAAGCTAGAAACAGACTCTTTTGTAGCGATGAAAGAAGAGAATCAAATCCTTTATGTAGTAGCGTCTGTGTCGACATAAAACAATATTTTTGGAGACTTGATAGATCACTAAGAATGCTCTAAATTGGGAGGCAATCAAGAGGTCTCTTTTCTGTAAATAGAAAATTGGAGTGGAGGGTTGTGGTCTGTGGGAGAGTTAAGTTTTCCGCACCAAACACAGCTGTAGCCTTTAAAACATGGCTGAAGAACTTGCCTCCAAAGTTCCTGAAACTTTAGAAAGCACAAACCCCAACCCCCATCCCGGTTTGCTGGGTAAATAAATGAGACAGTGGTTTCCGGAATCGAAACAGACATCTTTCTTATGAATCGAGTACACTTCTTTAGACTTCCTGTGGAAGCTTTCTGAGGTCAAAATGAACCATATGCTCAAGATTCAACCTGCGCTCTCATTGATGCAAAATATGTCCCATGACTTCATCCGTCATATGTCTATGAATTGTAGAAATTACATTCTTTCTATTCTTAAACGTAGTAATAATCATGATGATTGCCATTGTGGATGAGTTAGGTCAGACAAAACATTTGAGTGGATTTTGAACTGACCTGCTCGTAGAAGGATGACCTGGTCGTCCAGTGGCAGCTCCGAAAAGTGGGGAATCCTCTTGGCCCACTCAACCAACGTAAAGAGCTGTTTGTCCGCAGCCTGACAGATATTTGTCACCGGGTCGTTTGGCTGCAAGGAAAGAAATATGAAAATACTTAAAGTTGGGCATTTATGTACCAGATTAAATTCTCATTCAAAGTATTATTTTTGATTAAAGATGTTTCAATCATTACAGAAACATTAACCAAAAAAAAAAATGATATTGGGGATTACCTGTCAAATTTACTGGCAGCTGTGGCAATTGGCGTACATTGGGTGGTTGTCTAATATGCCTTAAGCACCATTTCTATATGAACAGTGCAGAAAAAAAGACTTTCACGAAGCAGGCTTCTTTTTTTTTTTTGTGGTTCTTTAAGCAGACACAAAGCAGCTGTTTGGACCATTAATGGAGCTCAAGAGGTCCAAGCTGACATTTCTCAACAGGGCTACGGAGCTTTAATGTGACTTCTTCTGCAGATTGGTCATGGCTCCACTGTTTTTTAGACATCCTTTACATGTTGAAAATGCCACCATTTCCTTGGTAGAGAATCCGATATAGACAGCAAATAAAAGCAGGCGGTTCTTGGAAGTGGGGCGGATAAAGGTCACGCCGACTTTGTCCATTTCACCGGCAAAATAGGAACACTGGCTAGTTTCTGTGCGAATTAAAATGCCCGCATGAATCAAGCAGGAAAAAGTCATCTTATTGATTTCATTTCATTAGAGCCACTCAAGTTATGAGAGCGGATGAGCATAAAAGCTTGCAGAAAGCATCACGCAAATGAACACCGCTATTATTTTTCAAGTACTTTACATAAGACACTGAAAAAAAAGGCGTTTATCAAGCCTTTCTTCACTTTGGGAAAAACATGGAGAATGATCTGCTGCTAGTTTCATCAAATTTAAAGATGCATTCACAAGTACATTAATCTTCCTCTCATGAATCTATGGGGAGCACAAAGGTATGCCGCATGTAAACAAACCTATGCAAGGGGAGTCTCTTTTATACTTTGTATAGAAGCCGGGTTTTTTTTCCCACATGTCACCGTGTTGTACATACGGCGCATACAAGATTCAGATCTACCAGATTCGAGCGATAATCAGCCTGTGTGTGAGCTTTTATTTAAAGAGAAGATGTGCCGAATAAGGAACACAATTGAGGTTAGCATGATGGTGTGGCCCTCAAAAAGTGTTTCAACAAATGGGGAAATGTATTAGCCACCCCTTCACTTGTGAAACAAACCTTTTGGGACACGGAGTCATGAAAAGTGGGGGGAAATATATATATATATATTAGAAATGAAAGTTGGGTCCGGAACTTACTGGATAATGTGTTTTACAATTAATTAGGTCATTGAATGTACTCCTTCCCTTTACATAATAATTTGGATACGGTGAAATAATTTTCCAAACACTTGTTAAGAACCTCTGGAAACAAAGACGGAGCACACCCTTGTGTATTTGAAATGAGGTAAGTCTACATAAGTTCCAAGTATCCCCGTGTGAACTCGCACACGAACATAATCGGCAGAACCTCCCGAGGTTTTTTTTTCTCCAAAGCCTGTTGATCGATTCTAAAAGCTTGGAGGATCCAAACTATCAACTGCACCTCTCAAGAGGAGATTAGTTCAGGATGAAGGAGAAAGCGTCCCTCCACTCACGTCCTCCTTTTGTAACACACAGACCAGAGACATCGCTGTCTGTCCTCCGTATTCCCTCCCTTCGGTGTGAAACTCACACTGACTGCTCAATATCAGAGTGGAAACCAGGAAAAAAAAAAGTTAGAGTAGACACAAAGACGACACTCTTGGAAAATGAAAGTGGTGTCGTATTCTTCAGTGGGAGAGTGAATACGGGCAACTCATGAATATTGCAGCATCTGATCTCCTTGGGAGATGTGGTCGCTGTAGTTGGGCATGACGGATATCGTGAGACGCTCTTCCTCTCAAAAGCACATAAACAAATCGGCTAATTCATCGCAAAAAAAAAAAAAAATAAGGGGCAGGCCCGGTCAAAACAAAAAGGCGACCACAATGTGTCTCAACAGTGCAAAGCAGTTGAAATTCTCCTCTTACACAAGTTGTCGTTAAAGACGGCGAGCCTCATGAATGCTGCATGACTATCTGAGCGGTGTTTACACTGACCCGGTTTCTTTGCCACTGTTTGTGAAGATGACAGGGGAGTTTTGCTGCAGCAAACCTCGGGCATCACATTGCTGTAGTCACTGTTCAAAGTCTCAAAGTAGCATTTAGGATGCAATTTGGTCACAATGGAGGGGCCCATTGTGAGCTATGGGGGTTGGGGGCAGGGAGCTCCAAGAAGTATCAATTTCACGACCGTTTAGCAAGCATTGCGAGTGACAAACAATACGTCAGGGGTGCCCATTACGTCGATCCTGATCTACGGGTAGATCTAAGACAGGGCCCAGGTAGATCCGAAGAGTGTCGAGGAGAAAAAAAAAACAACCATTTGTGTGTCTGTACATGTTAGTAACATTTATTTATTTTTTGTTCATGTACGCTGCACCCTAATCATCTTATCAGTCTCATTTTCACCCAAAAAAATATTTAAAAAAAAAAATAAAGCAGGTAAAGCTTGTGATTACGTCACCTGATGTTGTTAGCGCTCAGCAGTCTGCAATTGCAGCTTGTGATCAGAGCTGTTGCGCTCTTTTATCGTCATTATTTTAATTCAGAGTTTGCTTCGTGTACAATTCACAGAGGGCACGGGCAAAGAATAGGAATCGAGGAGGGTCCAGGGAAGCACTTTCTAAACAGTACGTGTGAGCTACGATAGTTATCAGGTTTGCAAAAGTGTGTCGCATGCCTCAGTTTCAGGCTGTTTCTCATCATGGTGTGCATGTGTGTGTGTGTGTGTGTGTGTGTGTGTGTGTGTGTGTGTGTGCATGTGTGTGTGTGTGTGTGTGTGTGTGTGTGTGTGTGTGTGTGTGTGTGTGTGCGCACGCGCACGTGATGGTAAGGGTAGATCCCGGGAGGTTAGTTGATCGAAAAGTAGATCTTCGATCCGAAAAGTTTGGGCGCCCCTGCAATACGTAATGGTCATGAAAAAAAAAACACATTTTATGCAAGCTAGGGGAGGAAAAAAATGCCAGGCATGCACTTTCTCCTCTAAAAATTCCATCGCTTGAGGAGAAAGATTTTGCTTTCAATTTTTCATTATTCTCCTTGAACCAGCTTATAAGAGTGTGATAACAAGGAGAAAATTGGATGCTCAACACATCAGCATGGAAACGAATTACTCATGTGTCCTACTTTTTTTTTTTTTTGGAAACTCATACGTCAGGAGTGGGGATGAATCATCATTTAAATAACACAACACTTATTTCTGATATTTCTTTGCGGAACTGCAGCTTTACAGAAATATGAGCATAGACATTTGACAACATCAATCCAGAACCCCCCCAAACACACCTGCAGCATTTGGTAAGTAAAGCCTCTCACCCATCTTAAGGAGAGCCCCCTCCTTATCTGACTGAACACACATTACTAACACGTGTTTATTTCTGTTCTAGGTCACGATGAGATAAACACACTTGATTCAGCTTGGCCAGACCCCAGCCATTAGACGGCGGTGGTGGCCCATTCATGCTTGTGCACTCATGGCCCGGGCCTTGTGATTAATTACAGCACGGGGCACTGCTTCTCAATGGAGATCTTGCAGGGGAGAATGGGGGAGGAGGAGGGTGGGAGTGGGGGGTGGCGAGGTAGGGAATGTGACTTGTGGTCAAGACAGCCTGCAAGGCAGTTATTTTGCTAACATCCGTTGTCAAAGTTTGATTAAGCGGACTGTTTTGTTGTTTTGAAAATTGGGATCCCAGAGGTAGCTAAGGGTGCATTTTTAAGTAGAGCACAGCCTCAAATGGGGTTTCTTTATCTTACCACACAAATCGATGTACAGATACATTTGATGAATTCATCACGCTAGAATAAAATACAGCGGAGCCTCAAAATGTGAACGGCCAATTCTGGACCAAGTCTGAAAAGACGTTTAAAAACGTCTTTGGGAGTGAATGATAATTCAACTCACTTGGCACACTTTTCTCTACCACCCCACCAAGATCCATACATTCATTAGCTGAACCGCTTATCTTCACGAGGGTCACGGGCGTGCTGGAGCCTATCCCAGCTGTCTTCGGACGGTAGGCGGGGGGCACCCTGAACTGGTTGCCAACCAATTGGAGCCCCACCAAGATCTTATTCTGTAAGAAGGAGCATCTCGGCAAACACGATTGGGACTCAGAGTCAAAGCCAGGACTTCAAGTTTCACCAAATCCTGTGGTAAAGTAGGGTGTCATAATCCGGTTGAATTTTAACCTCTTTTGTTTGCATGAATGGCCGATAAGAATAGTACCATGTCCCCTCAAAGAGCACGTGCGATTAATAAAACATGTCACGATGCTGTTGTGAAGTTTCACAGTATGTACTCTGCGCAACGTAGCATCGAGGTGAACAATAGGAGCACTCCAAACATGATACCTACTGTCTGTTATCAAGCAAATGTATTATGAATGCATAAACTTTGATGAACCACTTCATTATATTCACCACCGATAATAATAATAATAATAATAATAATAATAATAACAAATAATGTGTGTAATGCTACATTTCTTATTACACTTGAAAATCTTTAGCCGGTCCGTTCCGTTCATCTTTAATGCTCATTTAGGCTAACATTGATGACCAGAAGACTGTATTTTCTCAGTCGAACTACTTAATGGCGCCAGATTTTACCAGATGCGGAAGAAGTTGCCTATTCTATATTGCCTGAGCGTCACCCCCATACAAGTGGAGCATAACCTCAGCAACCGGTTGGTATTTTCCCATGTGTGACTGCACGCTCTTAAGTGGTTTCAACTGGTAGGTGTGCAAAGGTGCAGGCAAACAGGAAGATGCAGAACCAAAGAGAGAGATCAAAGAGACACCACGGCCTTGCACAAGTCACCTACGGAATTTACTTCTGTACTAAAAAGGCTTGATCCAACATTTTCTAATGATGTGAGAATATATCAACTGACACCTGATGCGTTCAGGGGAGAACAACTGCGCATATCAAAATGTTACCAGAGGTACATTGGGGTAGTTTACAATAAATCATCGTAGATGTTGGATGTTTTTTTTTGGGGGGGGTGGTTGTTTTTTAATGTTCTTTCCCTCCACATACAGTCTTGCTGCGGCGCAATTACTGCTGCCGAGAAGGTAAGCTGAAAACACACTCATCTTCCTCGGTTGTTGTGTGAAGGTAAAAAAAACCCAACTAAATCCTAATGTGCCACAGGAAGCCGATGTACCTCCGATGTTTGTGAAAAAAGGTCTAAACACACTAAGTGAATGAGTGAGTCAGAGCGTCTGAGCTGACACCCTAATGTCAACGCTCATCTCCCACATGTCTATCTGGCCTCCAAAAATAGCTCCATTTACTCACATAACAGCCTTCACATCTCCACTTTCACTTCACAGGACATTTCCCTCTCCCTGAAGCAGACGAATCCCAGAAGAAACCCTCCGCATAAGCTCTTGCAGCCACCCCCTAATCCCCCCCCCTTCATCTACAACCTCACCTTCCCTCTCGCCCTCCTTTAGACTGCTGCACAGCTCCCGTGTTTCTCATGCTCCAGCAGAATTCCTGAGAAAGCGGAGACTATGCGGGGATGCTTTCAAGAACAGTCTGCCTGTTGTATTATTCATCACTTTTCGTCTCTACTGTGTCAAAGACAACCCGCATGGCCAGCTGTTGCAAAGGGAATACGGAGGGGGGGTGGGGGGGGGGGGAGCGATGGGAGCTCAGAAAAGGTGACCAAGGAGAAGTCTCCTCCTGATCACAAGCAGTCCTTGTCAAAGGGACATGTAAGAGGAGCTATACTCGGAACAAAAGAGAACATCTTTAACGGCAGCTATGAGGACGCAAATTGACTTTTTAACACAAGGGGAGCCTAAGTCCGGTCCTCCAGAGCCCAGATCCAGCTTATTTTGGATGTCTCCCTCCTCCAATCACCCTCATTCAGACGATCAGCTCATTACGATGAGGTGTGTAAACGAGTTCTCTGTGAATATCTTTACGGGGGTAAAATATACAGTAGGGTATGGAGAATAGTGATGATTTGGTCTACATATCACCGCAATTTAAAAAAACAAAAACAAAAGCAAACTCACTGAATTGGATGGAACCCCAAGGTTGGTGTCGATGTAGGTTTCGGTTTTCGGTTCAACCGCCTGCTCGGCTTCCAGGATCTTCTCCACGGGCATGTCCTCATTGGCGCAGCTGGTCGACTCCACCTCATTCTCATTCTTTTCCTTGGCTCGCTGGCGCTCCTCCTGAACGGCTGCATGTAATAAAACTGGTTCCGGTCACTACTGCTGTTTCTTATGGTATCGTTTTATTAAAAGCAGATATATGTTGCATGGTCAAAAAGATATCGCACACCCCTCCGAAAGTATAACTGGCTCACTTTACCGTATATAGACAGTCTTGTCTTATCATTATCATAATTTTTTCATGTTTTTATGTATTTGGGATGGGGGTGCAGATACTGTCTTTGATAACACGAGAGTCAGACATATAACGTCTCAATCGGGTTACAATCTGGATTTTGTCGTGACCAACAGTGTTCAGTTTGAAAAGGATATGTCACGTTCAGCAACCAGAATTTGAGTCCAATCTATCAAGACATCATGCAAAAAAGGGGGCAATAAGATTGTGGGAATCTACTTATAACTCCATCCATCCATCTATCCGTTTTCCGATCCGCTTCATCCTCACAAGGGTCTATGGGTGTGCTGGAGCCCATCCCAGCTGCCTTCGGGCAGTAGGCGGGGTACACTTCTTGCCAGCCAATCGCAGGGCAAGCAGAGACGAACAACCATCCGCGCTCACACTGACACCTCGGGACAATTTAAAGTGTTCCATTCACCTGCCATGCATGTTTTTGTAATGTGAGAGTACCCGGAGAAAACCAACGCAGGCACGGAGAGAACATACAAACTTCACACACTAAGGCCGAAGCTGGAATCAAACCCTGCACCTCTGCACTGTGAGGCTGACGCGCTAACCAGTCAACTACCGAACCACCCTATTTATAACTCAATAGTCCAAACCTTGCAACAGATAGAGTAGTGCTTTTTCAGTGTTTCACAGCTATGCGGACAGAATATTACATGCAGGACATGTGCAAAAAGCCTTGAGTGTTTACAGTATAGCTGAGCCCACAATGCAAGTAAACACATCCTAACGAGTTCAGTGAGTTCAGTCATCAATAATTGCTTCAAAACTGTACATACAGCTTTGCGGGAACGCTCAAGGACTCATCTCTTCCCTCTCAAAGCAATGTGTTTTTCACGCGATCCTCCATGACAAACAGCTGGCGCCTATTACTCACAAATCATTTATAAACACATAAACAATGCACGGTCTGTCACTGACGTGTGGTCGCCAAACAGTCTGAGCTTCAGTACAACACAAATCAATGAGGTCGTCGTTTTGAACCTCTTTTTTTTTTCCCTTTACATGTCGCACACACTAACTGTTTGGGGCAAAACTGTAGTGGTTCTGTCATCTGATTGGCTTGGCGAGGAGACACAGGAAATGGTTTGTGTGCTCAGCAGACACCGAGACTGATTGTGGCTAAGGCAAGAAGAACCGCAACTCCACCCTTGAGTTGCAAGAGGAAAAGATGCAGAAGTGTGTGTGTGTGTGCGCGCGCACACATTTTTTTTTTCCTTTCTGTAATTCCCTTGAGTCAAAATAGCACATAAAAAATAACTTGTGTGCCAATTTCAAAGTTTATAAAAGGTTTGGCACAAAAAACTTGACTTTTGGCTATTTACAGTCAGGATGCATGCTTGCACACACACCTGGAAAAGTGGACAAGCCGCGCGTGCGCGCGCGCACACACACACACACACACACACACGTGCGGGGAGCTTGCAGAACGATCTGTTTTCATACGTTTCTGCGGTCACAACGATGGGTGTTTGCAGTGGTTGTTCAAGGAGGAGAGGGAAAGGGGCCCCACTTGAGAGGATCTGCTGTCTGGCGGTGGAGGTCAGTCCAAGGGTAAAATACTTGTGTTGGAGTCAGAGAGAGGTGAAGAGGGCTGAAATCATGTTAAGTTTACTCTCCGCCCTCCTCCTCCTCCTCTCTCCTGACTGCAAGAGTATAAATTTATATAATCCTGTTCTTGGTTCTGCGGATTGACTTAGCCTTTTGGGCTACTCCTGCCTTGTTCTGCCATGACTACCCTTGGGGTGTCGTAGGGCAGCCTATGAAGCATCGCGCGTGAGCCGAGTGATTGTCAATGATAATATCCTTGAAAGAGTCCTTCGCTGGTGGATGGGAGGCCAAGTAAAGGTCAACACAAACTGGCCTTGTATAGAAAGTGTTGAAACCAGGCACTCAGGTACGCACACATATGCTGTTGGTTAACACCCTTCATTCAGCATCTTTAATCATTGCCTCCCGTATGTGTCACTCGCTCTCTGTATGTCTAGATTTGGTAACAGCGGCGGCCATCATTGCCAGAGTAGTGATCGGTGCTCTCAATGTGCGAAACAGCTTTGAACAGCACTGCCGAGAGCGCTAATACTTTTAACACTCTCACGGGGTGTTAAAATTCACACCCTTATGTCTGTGGGCACCCTCGCTTATTCTCCACAGTTTTATATTTAATGGATTCATTCAGAAGAGGTGATCTAGTTTCTGATTTCAATTTTTCGAATTACGGTTATGGACATACAAAAGCAGACTGGATAAAAATCGTTGACTTTTGTGAAAGGTCCCACAAACAGAAATGGCTTTGAATAATTGTCTTTCACGTGAAGCAAATCAAGTAAAAAAAAAATAAAACTGCCTTTTTTGTGACAGTACCATGCGTACAGTTTGGCTGTCTGCCTATCTTTGTCAGATTTCATCTTGTTGAATAAAATGCACACCAGGGCAGTAGCAGAAACATTCAGCACGGCCTGTCCTTCTCACGGGAATTTATTTTAATGCACTGCATCACTGCATATGTTAAGTGCTTCCCAAATGAAGCACGTGGTGAAATCAATTTAGACAAATTAGCATTTCATAACATAAACTTGCACAATATGTGTTTTGCGGGTGAAAAGCTGGTTCACACTAATATGGCAGCTGTTCTCAACAATTTCCAAGTTTCTGAGAATCAGCAGGGCTGCGAGTGTAAAAAGACGGCGGATGTAAAACAAGGAGACATTCACACGCCCCCTTTTCTGTTTTCATATCTCCAATCAACAGAGCATCTCTCCCTCAGGGCAGTCTCATCTCAAAAACTCAGTACAGAGTTTCCATATCCGGCAACGATGAGCTTCTTTGGGTTGCAAAAGCAGAAATCAATATTTTCCTAAAAAATATTGCTTGAAGCAGAACATTTTATAGTAGCACTATGATGTTGGATTTACTTGGGAGGGGGGGGGGGGGGGGGGGTAAAAAGGAATTACTACAAAAAGCTTTTAAAAACTCATTAAGAAATATAAAGAACATTACTGTACATACCTCATATACTGATCATGGACAGGGTTCAAAACTGACTTAATAGAACCAAATGTTATACATGCTCACAATTCCAAAGTGGAACATCTGTCTTTGATCTCACATTCATTCGCAGGACAAAAAATGTTTGCATTCGCCACAGCCATATGTTTTCACCACCTATTAGACCAGATGGAATCGAGTCAACCATGTGATCAATTACACAAAGTTACAAGGCAATGCCAACAAATTTGCAAGCTAGGCTAGATCGCTCCTGGGTTGACTTACGGGAGCTTTTAGTCTGACCATCTGAATTCAAGTTAAGGAAAATTAAATGAACTTTGGGTTACCAGTATTTTTCATGCACGTTTGGTTGAAATCATTGAGGGAGGGAATGGGGGGTAAGTAAGTGTGACTATCCTCAACGGTATGTGCTGTACCTTCTCTCTTCATGCCCATCGCTAGACACTTTTGGTAGCGGCAGTATTGGCACCGGTTCCTCTGCCGTTTGTCAATGACACAGTCCTTGTTGTCGCGACACGTGTAGGTGAGGTCTTTGCGCACCGTCCTCTTGAAGAAACCTTTGCAGCCCTCACAGCTGTATACCCCGTAGTGTTTACCTGAGACAGAAAGGTGAAAGTTTGTCAATCGTACTGATCGTTTTCCTGACGCGTGATCAAACACAATCGACACCAAAATCAAAGACAATCACAATGGCAAAATAAAATTGTTTTGTGTTCTCATTGTATGGAGTGCATTCAGTATAATCAGTCGGATATTATTTATTGTAAGACATACAGTGAAACTACATGGGCGAAAATACCCCCTTGTGTGAAAAAAATAATGCATTAACACCATTCACACTTTCCTGCCCCCCATACAATGAAAAAAAAAAACGGTTGCGTTATAGGAAATCTTTTTGCTCTTGCTCTTGCCTCGTGACCATATTCACTACAATGAAGTCTAATCCAACAACGACCTCTACTGCTTTGTTCAGAAACGGCAACAGCAACCACCACACCGGTTTACACGTGCGCAGTAGTCCAGAAAGTATCTGTTATTGTTAGATTCAGACGAGTTTGGACGTTGCATTGCTAAAATGGCTACAAAACAGACCTTTGGATGTCAAGCAGCTAAGACAAGAAGAGCTCTGATGCTGGAAGAAAGGGTAAAAGGGATCTAAATGAAAGACGGAGGAAGCAAAATAAAAGACATTATCCAAGAAATTGATGTCAGTGAAACTGAATGCTGATCGTAAATGTTGCAATTTCTTTCCCTTTTTTTCTTTCTACACTGTCTTTATGAAGTGACAAATAAGTGTAAGCTCATACTTACGCACTACTGGAATAAAAATAAAGACTAAACATATGTTTGTGTGTGCGTGTACGCATTCGCGCGTTGCTGCAAACATGATTTCGTTGTAGAGTTGTTACAGTTTCACTGTATTAACATATTGCCACTATTTGTTTAAAAAAATACACGGGAAGAGGAACGAAATCACATCACTGAAGGAAATAATATCGTCATCCTTGAGATGTTGTGACAAAAGTCACACTTGCTCATGGTTTGGCTGGTCCTGCAACTCCTACTCGGGTGTGACATGGTTTATATTAACATGACAAATTACACAGCTGAAGAAGTAAGGGGAAACAAGGAGGACAAACATTACTTTTGTCCATAAAGTGGCGCTCAAACCAACATTGCGCTTTATTTACTTAAGGATTACTCAAGCAAATATAGTCGTAAACTTGATTGCGCAGGCAAACAGTAATAAGGTCATCAACTAACCGGGCACAGCCAGGGATGCGTCTTGTCCAATGTACAAAATTCAAATTCATTTTGCGTGTGGTAGGAATGCAAATGGAATACTTTAACCCATGCAATGTGACTTCTCCAACCGGAGATGAATTGCAATGGTTGATTTACCACAAGAAAGGCGGGTGCAATCTGGCACACCAAGCGGTGACAGCGCTATGGTGGTATGGTCTCCCACGTTTCGACCACAATGCTGCGTATGATGGGGAGACACATCCAATTCACGTGCATTCGGGGCGAGGTCAATCAAACACGGCATGGGTTTTATGCTAGCAAGCTTCCCCAAAATTATCAGAGAAATTGATTTATTTTCTGTAAATGTTTGTTTTCCACTAACACTTCCAATTCCATCACTTTGGTCTTCATTTTGTACTTGAGACGGGAACTAGCATTCCCTCGCATTTTGCACTTGCTGCTAACAGCAAGCGGAATCTTTTAGGGCAAGTGAACATGCAACTTAGCATCCACTATTTTGGGAAGACAAAGAAAGGCCTCTGTGGTTTTGCCTGCATGCAATTTGACAAGTGCATAATGATACACATCAAGCATGACATCATTACAGCAACTTACCTGAAGAGCGGTCCCCACAGATGGCACAAATGTGTTTGGTGAGTGACAGCGCCGTGCCAGAGGGCTGAGCGGGCACTTTCATCACGCCGTTGAGGCCCAGCGGGGGCTTAATGTCCTCCGTACTGCTGACCGAGTTCATCGGCGAGTTCAGCTGGAACATCAACATCCACAAACACACATAGCAACAGGTCATAAAAGCAGTCCCGCTGAACACAAACTTGATATGAACACACACTTTCCCTTTCGCGTAGCGTACCTGTAGATGGTGAACCACGTGCAGTGTTAGCTTCAAGCTCGAACACCTTAAAAGTTATGCAATTTGGTGTTTGACGCAAATGTTTATTTGTGGAGTTTAACCGCCGTTTAATGTGAGTGCTCACGCTTACTGACTCAACTGCATATGATTTTCCGTTTTGTGGATTTTTTATTTATTTATTTTTTTGCCAGGAGTTTTCTGAAAGAAGGACATTGATAACAGGTAACAAATTTTAGAAGAAAGCCCTACACCAAAAGTTAAGGTGAAGTTTGCTGACTGAGCTTAGAGCTCAGAGAACAATGTTGATAGTTTTGTTAATGACTGAGCAGAAATGTAGGTTCGGTTAGTTCTGTTTCAGATTGATCTGTCCAAAACCAACTCTAACTCCTTATAACATGAACCCCGTCGGTTTAAAAAAATGTTTGACATGCCCAAAATGTACCAGTGGGTCTCTTTTGGGGAGCTGGACTGAAAGTTTTAAAGTATTACTTTAAATTGGAGCTGCCATTCTCCATGAAATTGAGCTTTGATAAAAATTTCTTCTGAAGGTGACCCCTTTTTGCCATTTGCTAAAAGTCTGAAGTAAGGCAGGCTAATTATTTTAACTAGCTGTGCAGTGTTTCAGGGGATCTACATGTGGAGGGGAGCATATAAATGACCCAAATGTACTACTGCAGCCCAAAATTAGCTACTTTGCAGGAGAAAAATAAATCAATCAAAAGCACCAATCCGTTGACTCGAATCAAGCAATGGTACGCACCCCCCCTCCCCCACCCACATGCATCTTTTTTGACTGAAAAGCATCTATCGGAAACGGTTAAGTCAGAGGTCAGATATACCAATATATAGCGGCTGGATAGCTCAGTTGGTAAGGCACAGATTTATATATAATAAAAATATATATATATAATAAATATAATAAATACAGATTAATATATATATATATATATATATATATATATATATATATTAGAGCTGTCAAGCGATTAAAATATTTCATCTAATTAAAAACGCAACTTTCATAATTAAATCAAATGAACTAAAAATGAATCGTGATTGGGCCATTACTCACGCATTTTTTATCGTTTCTGAATTTCCTTTTATATTTTTTGGTCCTATTATTCCCCATTATAATGCTCTCATCAACATGGAATAGTTGAAAGTTGTCTCTGTGCAAAATTCAAATATTTACTGAAACAACAATTTCAAAAAATAGGAGAAAAAGAAATAAAAGGAAATTTAGAATAGATAAAAATCTGTTATTGATTAAATATTTTAATCGTTTGACAGCAATAAATATATATAAATATACACACACACACACACACACACACACACATATATATATATATATATATATATATATATATATAAAAGCGCCCTTGCGCTAGCTATTGACACACTTTCCGTGTTCACACGCTTGACTTGTTGTCTATTTATAAACATTATAAACTTGTGGAATGGATACACATGTGATTCAGTCATACACAGTTCAACTTCAGTCAAGAAACACACTTTCTGATAACATGGTCAAAAACATGCTGATGTGTAAATATGCGGTTTTCGTTTGAACGTGAGATATTTCACATATGGCATAGCAGCCGTATGCAACACACGCGTATTCATGCACACACAAACGTACCATATGATACATTCTCGTGAAAGCAGAAGAAGGCATTAAAAAGGATGTCGAGTCGAGGCAAACAAAAGACTTGCTCCTGGCATCACATTTCACATTTTAAAATTCTTTACCATTTAACTAAAAAAAAAAAAAAATCAAATCAAGCAGCCCTGCCACTGCACATTCTTGCTCAATGCGATAATGAACGCAGTGTTACATAGATTTACATATTCCAAGCCTGATGCTTTACCAGGCGATCAAATAGAAAATTCCAAAGGACTTGTGCAACGTTTTACAAGCTTTTTCACAGAATCCAGCATGACGTCTGTGGTGTCATGGGAAATCGAGTAGGACCTGGACTAGAAAATCAAAAGCTCATGTGGGTTTCAATATTTGGCCGGTTCAGTCAGTTGAAAAGTTTAAACTCCCCTCCCCATCCCTCAAGCACTTGAAATTCACACACACACACACACACACACACACACACACACACACACACACACACACACACACACACACACACACACACACACGCACACACACACACACACACACAAAGCATGCAAATAGTTCTTTCCGCTAATGACATTAAATTCCAAATATAACACTCTTCTTTCATTAATAATTTCGAGATATAAAAATCAGATCTTGTGTGCGGCATCAAGTGCCCTGTGACAACATGAGCTGTGACCGCAAACAAAACAAAGTAATTGTACAGCTGTTATGCTGAAAGGTTATGCAGCATGTTGCCAGAAATTAATGCAACATCACAACCGCGTTGATGTCAACGAGTGTAAGTTACTTAATGTCTATTATGCGGCTAATAAAAAAAAAGAACAGAAACTTTGCCAGTCTTTATTGTTGTGCGCACATTGGCCAATGGGATATTCAACTCCATTTAGGTGAGCCTGGACAACCGGACAGAATTACTATCTACAAGTTTAGACATCCATTCATCCATCCATTTTCTGATCGGTTTATCCGCATGACGGTTGCAGGTGTGCCGGAGCTGAAAGCAGCTGTCCTTGGACAGTAACTGCTGAACAAAGACTAGACACACGACATGTAGAGGCACCCCATCTGTGTTATAGTATTTTTATGTTTATTTTATGAAATAAAATAACAAGAAACAACATTGTGTGTGATTGTCAAACATGGAAATTGGTGAAAAAATGTGTGGGGCTATTTGAGAGGCGATTGACTACTCCCGTGCATTTCAACACATAGACTCTCCACGCTATGCTGTTCAGCCCCAGGTATGATAATTAGTTGAGTACTTTCATACATGAAATACTGTATTGACCGTATCGCTACAGTTTGCCAGTGGCTTTTTTGTTGTGAATCCTTTTTTTTTTCTCTTCAAGAGTATTTCCGACAAACAGCTGCGACCTTGCGATGGCATTGACCTGCAATTAAAATTTTGAATCGCACCTCCAGTTGCCACACGCACACGCACACACACTTACCTCCCTTGAACACTTGTGTCTAGTCTTTTGCCCTGCAGCACAGCACTAACAGGGCTGTCTCCTCAGCTGGGATGGTTTCTATCAAACCCTCGGCTGCCTGACAGAAAAGACTCCTCCATTCACAATCTATTTTCAGTCAACTTGCAACTCAATCTCAACAGTGCTCCTCAGTGCAGTGGGCTGGGCAGACTGGGACCCCTTTCTCTCCTTCTTCTATCCATGGTGATGGAGTCAAGTCTGGGGGATTAAAGTAGCTCGGGGCCGGTACTGGAAATAGAATATGTGGTCCCTGAACACATACGTGTGACCCCACACAGAGAGGTATGCCAGCTGTGTGTACAGTATTATCATCTTCGGAAATTCCTTGACGATCCCATCTTACATATTGCATGCATTCATTTTTTTGGGGGGTGGTGGGGGGGGGGGGTTGGGGGTGGTGGAAATGGAATGCTTGCTTCAAAACTTTTAGACTTAACGAGATAAACAAATTTGGGGCATTTAGTCTCAAGGACTAGATATGTAGGACATAGGACTCCCTGCAGTACAATGTGCAACATGAGCGGATAACAGCCCAGCTGAATAAGTTTAATGCGCAGGATGTGTTACGTAAAATGATGAAGAGAACATTTGGCTGGTACATCGAGTACAGTAAATTGGCTGTCTCTGTTTACTTGTAGGTGTAACATTCATTCAGCTCATGTATGCAATAGTTATCTGTGTCACCAGCTGAATTGCTGAACAAGACGCAGTGTAGGATGGAGTCCTGAAAACAAATTCATTTTTGAAATATATAATATATTATAAAATATTTTCTTGTCCAAAGATTAGAGTCGTGCATATAAACAGCATCCACCAGCAAGAAATACTCAATGCAATTCTGAAGGAAGGAAGGAAGGGAGGAAGGAAGGAAGGAAAAAAGGAGAGCAGAAGAACGAATAAATACATTTGAAAAATAGCTGTTTGGAAAGTGGATGAGAAACTATTTGGCAAAAAAGCAATATACACAGTATTAGACAATATTACTGGATTAATTGCGGGCGGCACGGTGGTTAGCACTGGTAAGCGCGTCTACTTCACAGTGCAGTGTTGCAGAGTTCGATTAGTGCTTCGGTATTCCTATTTGGAGTTTGCATGTTCTCCCCGTGCCTGCCGTGGGTTTTCTCCGGGTACTCCGGTTTTTCCTCCCACATTCCAAAAACATGCATGACAGGCTAGTGGAACACTCTAAATTGTCCCTCCGTGTGATTGCGAGCGCGGATGGTTGTTCGTCGATGTGTGCCCTGCGATTGGCTGGAAACCGGTTGAGGGTGTCCCCCGCCTACTGCCCGAAGACAGCTGAGATAGGCTTCTGCATGCCTGCGACCCTCGTCAGGATTAACATATTAGAAAATGGATGGATGGATAATTTTTGGCAACTGATAATGAAATTTAGCAAAAATGCAATGTGAAAAAAATCCATGAAAATCAAGTTTCAACATTCCTAACAAGCCCACATTAACAACTTCACTCAATTAAACAAGTAAACAAATCATCAGGTTTAACTTTGAACTCAATCACACCAATCAACATTGAAGGTTGAAAAGTAATAACACCAAGGCACTAGGGATGTGAATCTCAGCACCGAGGACGATTCGATACACATCTCGATGCACTACCAGCGATGCGATACTTAAACGATACATGGAATTTTCTGGCGACACGATGCGATACGTTTCACCGTCTTCACGATGTGATACGATGCGATACACATTTAGTTCAAATCAATGCGATCTGATACGATACAGTGCAATTTGTTGTGATATTGTGTGTGCAATTAAACATGATGCAAATACGCAAAGAAAAAAAGTTTAAAAAAAGATGGAATTCAGTATGGTATTGCAAAAAGTAGACCACTTTATTCCTTATAAACAGTAGAATGTGTAAAACAACTTATTTAAGCCCTTTCACAATTGGGTTTTGTGCAAAGAAAACGTAAACAATTTGGCACCTGAGACTCACAGCTGTTGCTGTAGTGTAAACACAAACAGACGACTCACTGAGTGTCTTATATGAAATATCCATCTCCACAGGACAGAAAAAAAATACAATTGAAACAATGTGGCAGTCACAGCCTCAAAGCTGCTGTGTGTGTTGTAGCGTACACAGACCACTCTCACTGAGTGTCAAAATGAAATGTCCAAAAGTATGGATGACTATCCATATATAGTTTTTCCTTGCGCGGTCACAGTGAGCTGCAAGGGGACCCCCAAAATAAGAGGCGATTTTTTTTTTCTGATCCTGACCTGGTTTGCCATGGTTCTCCGGTGTCCAACGAAGAACTGGACGGGGAGGGGGCGGGAACCTTGTCGGTGATGTGGTGCCATCGTTTTAAGTGGTCTGCATATTTGTGGCGCTGCCGTTGTATGGCTTCGTAGTGCGACATTCTTTGCAAATTACCGAGGTATTATCAAGCTTTCCATCTTTCTTTTCGAAGCCGTAGTTTCCAAACATAATATCTGAATGTTGCGGGTGCATTAAATAAAGTAGTTTCCTCGCTGCTGCTTTCATAGTGTTTCGCGAGTAGTGTACTGGACTGTATGTACACTCACGGCTTCCGTCCGTATTCAACACAAAACGCAAAGTAATGATGGTGCATTCATTGCGCCTAGGAAAGGGCAGATAGGTGACGTTTAACATGAATAAAACGGTGCTTGAATCGGATTTCACCGATACCCACCAATGCATTGTGAGGAATCTCGATTTCACCCGTCAATCGCGTCATACCCAGTGAATGAGCCGATGCACTCGCATCGCGCACATGCGCATCGATGTATCGATTAATATCGATTATTTTCCACACCCTTACAAGGTACTTCCTATAAATGGCAATAATCTTGTCTGAGTCGCTTCTATAAACAATTAGTATGCAATGGAAAACACGTTGGTGAAAAAAAAATGAAAAGAGCCATCCCTGGAGTGAGCGGAAGAGAAAAGGGAAAAGAGTGGAGACAGTTGAGGCCTCTGCTTAAGAGGGGCTTAGTTTGATTCAGAGCACAGACTTTGCTCAGAAAGACACTTCAAAAGCAAACATCAAATCCGAGCGTACCACTCTTCAATACGTAAACTCTCTTGTGGAACTCCAGTTGCTTTCCAGTTCAAGAGCACCTTTTTTAAACTTCGAAAGTTATCTCCACAGTTTTAGGGAACTGCAATGAGCTACAACGCTCTAGTAAAAAGAGGAAAGTTTTTTCTCGGATTGGTGAATACTTCCACACACAGACCTTGTTTACGTGCAGTCAGGAACCCTTCCAAAGCTGAATATTCAGGTTTGGAGAGGCCATGTAAAGGCGCACAAAACACCAAATATACTCAAAATAGGGTTTTCATTCATTTTACGATGCACTTATCCTCACAAGGGTCTCGGGGGTTGCTGGAGCTGATCCCAGCTGTCTTCGGGTAGTCGGCGGGGGGCACCCTGAACCGGTTGCCAGCCAATCGCAAGGCACACAGAGACGAACAACCATCCGCGCTCACACTCACACCTAGGGACAATTTAGAGTGTTCAATCAGCCTGCCGTGCATGTTTTTGGAATGTGTGAGGAAACCGGAGTACCCAGAGAAAACCCACACAGGCCCAGGGAGAAAATGCAAACTCCATACAGGGAGGCCTCTGCACTGTGAGGTCGACGTGCGAACCACTGGACCACCAGGCCGCCATAATAGGGTTTTTAAAAATCTAAATAAGATCGCTGGGTTACCCCTATTCTAACCCCAATATTTGGTCATTGATCCAATCGGAATACAGTGCACAAGTACTCAAGCAGAGGTAAACACACATGGAGAAAGTCACACACAGCAGAAAACAACTTTTGGAGCCAGGGGAAACCGACTGCTTTATTGCTGTGGTGAGCGACATGATTTTAACACGTTACATCGAAAGCGGCGGGAATGATGTCGATTTTAATTGTCACTTTACTTCGCGGTTGAGATTGGGATATTCTAATGTCTATCACGGGAGTGATTCTTTCCGCTCACGCGAGTTAATAGGTTGTTCCAAAACTGGAATTTTGACGTTAACTTGAGTATTGACGCACCTAAACATAGTGACTGTAAACTGAGTCCATGTCACAATGCAGAGATGCCGGGTTCGAGGTACCGGGTTCAATTCCTTCTTGTGTTCTTCCTGTGCCTGTGTGGGTTTTCTCTGGGTACTCCGGTTTCCTCCCACATTCCAAAAACATGGCTGGCAGGCTGATTGAACACTCTAAATTGTCCCTAGGTGTGAGTGTGAGCGCGGATGGTTGTTCGTCTATGTGTGCCCTGCGATTGGCTGGCAACCGGTTCAGGGTGTTCCCCGCCTTCTACCCGAAGACGGCTGGGATAGGCTCCAGCATGGCCCTCGACCCTTGTGAGGATAAAGCAGATCATAAAATGGATGGACTGCACGGAGAGGGTCTTCACCATCCACTTTTTCGTTGTGTGCGTCAATAATGACCTGACCTGGAGAAATAACCGCAGAGCCAATTATCCAAAAAAAACATTGCGGACTGGGGATTCGCAGAAAGCTCCATCCATGCATCCATTAACTGATCCGCTTATCCTCACAAAAGTCGCGGTCGTGCTGACGTTACGCAGAAACTGTGGGCAACAGTCGCTCAGTCCGTAACCCTTAATTTTACTGCACCGAGGCCCAGTGCACCTCTAATTGTGTTGTACCGAGAATGACAAAAAGAAAAGAAATGCTATTTTTAAGAATGAATATTTTCAATATGCAGTCGCACACCATGGACAGCGAGACTTTACAATGCCGAGAATTCAAAGTAAGAAATTCTGTGCAACCTGAGGAAGAATGTGAAGAGGGAAACGAGTAAGTGGACTGGAACTGAAATCCCCCGTTGACAGGAGTCAACACCTAACCAGCTGTCTTCACAGAGGTGAGGACAGGGATAAGGTCATGACGTAACCTAACGATGACCCTTTCAGCCCTCGCACCACAGGAAGACCATTTCCTTCCAAAAGCAACTTACCTTAAATATCCAGCAAAGTATGGGTGGATTGACTAAGAACTTTCTTCTTATCCCTCATTAGTGTGTGAGCTTTTTTGAGTCTAATCTGGACACGAATCAACAGAAATGGAGTATTGGGTTTCAACCAGGAAGGTGTTAATGGGCTTGCGCTTCTGTGGCCTTCAGGGTAAGATATTCACAATAAAACAACCTTTGGGATCAATTACACCGTGATGTGTTTGCGAAACACCTGTTTGAACAATGCACGCTTTGCAAACAAGTACCAATCAAGAGGCACGTGGGTGAAAGCATAAACAACATGGATTGAGTATCTCCTAGACCAGGGGTGCCCATTAGGTAGATCCTGATCTACCGGTAGATCTAAGACAGGTCCCAAGTAGATCCGAGGAGAAAAAAAACAACAACAATTTGTGTGTTTTTGTACATGTTAGTAATATTTTTGTGTTAATGTGCGCTGCACCCTAATCATCCTCGGTCTCATTTCCACAAAAAAAAATAAAAAATAAAAAATAAAATAAAGCTGGTAAATCTTGAATTTACGGTGGCGCGTGAGTACGTCACCGGAAGTTGTTTGCACTCAGCAGTCTGCAATTGCAGCTTGTAATCAGAGCTGTTGCGCTCTATCTTTTATCGTCATTATTCTCATTCAGAGTTTGCTTCATGTACAATTCACAGAGGGCACGGGCAAAGAATAGGAATCTCGGAGGGCCCAGGGAAGCACTTTAAAACTGTACATGTGAGCTACGATAGTTAACAGGCTGCATAAGTTGTTTCTCATCATGGCGTGCGTGTGCGTGTGTGTGTGTGTGTGTGTGTGTGTGTGTGTGTGTGTGTGTGTGTGTGTGTGTGCGTGCGCGCGTGTCGGTAAGGGTAGATCCCGGGAGATTAGTTGATCGAAAAGTAGATCTTTGATCCAAAAGGTTTGGGCACGCCTGTCCTAGACAATGTGTGCGTGCTGATGGACTGTGGGGGAACTTTTTTAAAGTCGTCGACATTTTTTGTTTAAAAATAAAGTGTGTGTGTGTGTGTGTGTGTGTATGTAAATATATATATATAGATTGTGCGTCGTCCCGCACGCGGTCTGTCCTTCCGTCTGTCCCTTTTCAAAACGTACCTACTTCACCGCGCCGCTGCGCGCCGCCACTGCGCCGCCACTGCGCCGCTCAGGCAGTGGCTCACTACGATCGCGCGGGCATCTTAGCGAAAAAATGTTGTCTACCCACAAGCATTGCAATGAAATTGTTAGTTATTTAGTAGAGCTAAACATCTCTTTATTTTCGCGATAAGCAATGAAGATGAAGGTCCTACAAGAGATTGGGAGGCAAGCCCCAATGAATGCAGATGATGAGATTGGGTGGCCAGCCCCAATGAATGAAATGCTGAGCGAGGCAGTAATTGACCTGAAAGCTAAGATCATGGCGAGAATGAAAGCTGGGCAACCTAGAAACCGATTACAACGGCTATGTGAAGTACCATCTGAAAGTCTCATAGAAAGTGTGAATGCAGCACTGAGGGCGATCCCTACCGTAACGATCACAGAAACCAATGAGCTGATATACGCTTCAGCATCAGTGATACTGGAGACTCTGGGCTATAAGAGCAACCATGGAAGCCATGAGATACGTTACCCACCATGGAAAAGACGGTTGGAGGCTAAGATCAAGGCGGCCCGGAAAGATGTGAGTCAATTGACGGAGGCCCAGAGAGGTGTGATGAAAAGGCCGATACAGGTAGGTACATGAGGTACATCCAGATGACCATATCTGAAGCACTCGAAACTGCCAAACAAAGGCTCCAAGCCTTGTCCAGTTGCTTAAAGCGGTACGCGAAAGAGAATGAGGCCAGACGAATAAACAAGCTGTTCGCAACACAACCTGCGAAAGTGTACGCTCAGTGGCAGGGTCCTAACAACAGAGCTGACCCACCAAGACTGGAAACTGAAAGGTACTGGAAAGGCATATGGGAGAAGGAGGTTGCACATAACAGCAGTGCACAATGGCTGGTGACCCTGAGAGAGGAGCACAGCAACCTCCCTGAACAGAACCCAGTTACCATAATAGTGGCAGAAATACAGGAAAGAGTCTCAGATATGAAGAACTGGACAGCACCAGGCCCGGACATGGTCCACACCTAGTGGCTAAAGAAACTCACAGCACTCCACGAGCGCCTAGCAGCAAAAATGAACCAGCTGCTGAGGGATGGGACTCACCCAAAATGGCTAACCGAAGGGCGAACGATCCTGATCATGAAGGTTCCCTCGAAGGGTGCAGCCCCATCCAACTATCGGCCAATAACCTGTCTCTCCACAACATGGAAGCTCATGTCAGGCATCATTGCGGCTAAGATAAGTGGACACATGGATCAAGACATGAACGAAGCGCAGAAGGGCATTGGTAGAGATACCAGAGGAGTGCAAACATCATCTCCTGGTTGACAGAACAGTCGCACAAGACTGCAGGTCCCGACGTACCAACCTGTGCACAGCTTGGATTGATTACAGGAAAGCCTATGACTCGATGCCACATACATGGATCACTGAATGCTTGGAGTTGTATAAGGTGAACAGGACCCTAAGAGCCTTCGTTGCGAACTCGATGAGGATGTGGAAAACCACACTTGAAGCCAATGGCAAGCCACTTACCCAAGTGTCCATCAAATGTGGCATATACCAAGGTGATGCACTCTCCCCACTGCTGTTGTGCATAGGACTGAACCCCCTAAGCCAAGTAATCACCAAGACAGGCTATGGATACCGGCTCAGAAATGGAGCTACAATCAGTCACCTCCTCTACATGGATGACATAAAGCTGTATGCTAAGAGCGAAAGGGACATAGATTCTCTGATCCACACAACCAGGATCTACAGCAGCGACATCGGGATGTCATTCGGGCTTGAGAAATGTAGTCGGATGGTGACTAAGAGAGGAAAGGTAGTCCGCACTGAAGGGGTCTCACTCCCTGAAGGAACAATAGCAGACATTGAGGACAGCTACAAGTACCTTGGTATACCACAAGCCAATGGCAACCTCGAACTGGCAACAAGGAAAGCGGCTACGGCCAAATACCTCCAGCGAGTGAGGCAAGTCCTAAGAAGCCAGCTCAATGGCAAGAATAAGACCCGGGCAATAAACAGCTATGCCCTGCCAGTGATCAGATACCCTGCAGGAATAATAAGGTGGCCAAAGGAAGAGATTCCTACCACGGACGTTAAGACCCGAAAGCTCCTAACCATGCATGGAGGGTTCCATCCCAAATCCAGCACCCTGAGACTGTACGCAAGCCGAAAGGAAGGAGGCCGGGGACGGGTGAGTGTGAGAGCCACTGTCCAGGATGAAACATCCAAGCTCCATGAATACATCAAGGAGAAGGCTCCAACGGATGACGTACTCAGAGAATGTCTCAGAAGCACTCGGGGTAGTGACAAATCCCGGGAACAACATCGGACATCTCAGTCCAGAAATGTGCAGTGCTGGGAACAGCAAGGATACTGCGCAGAACCCTCAAGCTACCTGGCCTCTGGTAGAGGACCCGAGCTGAATGAGGGACGGACACCACCCGAGGGGGGGTGAGACTAGGAATTTTTATATATATATTTTTTTAATTGAATTATTTCACGGAACGTGGGATGGTTCTTTACCGCAATAGATACACAGCTTGTGCTGTGAATGCGTGTCACGTACGAAGTAGTGGGAATAGAAGAAGATGAAGATCTGTCGTTCCTAAAATGTCAGTGACGACGGAAGCGCGGTGAAGATAACGATGTCGGACTAGCTGACGGTTCTAAAATTGCGGTGATAATAATAATAAGAAGAAGAAAACCTTTATTCGTCACACAATGGAGAAATTCCCAATTTACAGTAGCAATGTACAGTAGATGAACTGTAACTGTAATTTAGCGACGATGGAAGCCTGGTTGAACAAAAATAATGATTACAGCTTGGTATGACTTGAAATAAGAATGATGATGACGGGTGCGCAGCCCACAAAATGTTTTAATTGCTCACCTCTGGTTATGAATGTATATCATCCCCAATCCATGAATAGAATACAGTGCTCGCTTAAATGCCCAATTACAGACGACATTCTTGCGTAAACATTTTCATCAAGACAAATAAAGGCATTGCGGAAAGTATGTTCATTGTATTCTTGCGCTCGATTTGTTTTTAACACAGACGTCCTTCCTTTCTAAAGCTGTACATGTGTAATTTAATGAGCTTCAAACAGCCATTTACTGCAAAGATGGGCGGCAATGACAGCATGATGAAAGCGGAGGAAAAGATGACTCAACTGCCGTTATGACAAGGTTCTTGTGTTCTCTCAAAGCCTAAGCCACATGGTGAGAGAAAGACCGTCCTTCATCATCAGCCAGTTCTTGCATCAATGCAAAGAAAATTGATCATTTCTTTAAGCTACGTCCCAACAGCCAGACACACAGATGTACTTTGGCTGTACTGTGTGTTTTTGTTTTTTGTTTTATGCATTTTACCTCCTGTTTATTCTTCAGTTTGTTTTCAGAGCTGATTAGGTGGGACTAAATTGGTATTGTTGTTGCACCATTTGCTTGGAACTTTTTTTTCTCAAGTACATGCACACTTTTGCTGAATATCCTGTCATAGGGAGATGCCAAAACACGGCCCGTAAAGCAAGTGGTCAGGTCTTTGGGCTTTTGTTGGCAGTACGCCCTGTCCCTTCATTAAGGACACTCTAACTGTCAAAACATCTGGAAGACATTATTCTGCGTGGCTGTTTTTTTAAGAAAAGGTGGACCTTTATTTCTGAACCAATGTTTCTGGCATTTTACATGTTGTCGCTTGCTTTCTATGACTTATACGTTGTCCCTCTGTCATATTTCTCAACGCCTAGACCAATAACAGGCCACGTGGTGACTTTCGGTCGGAGTCAAAACACAGAAGGCACACTCATTTGCTGAAGGTGTAAATGTTTTACAAGAAACGGCACCTGTGCCAAATGAGTTATAAATGAGCAGCGACGGTGATGTCATGCTCCACTTTTGACGATGTCATGTTTTCGCAGGGGTCGCTTGGCAACTGAAACACATATCCAAAAGAAAGCGTAAAGTGTCAGCCAACGAGAGCGCGCGAAGAGACAGCAGAGAGAGAGAGAGAGAGAGAGAGAGAGAGAGAGAGAGAGAGAGAGAGAGAGAGAGAGTTTGCTTCCTGTGTGGGAGTCATAAAGGTCCATTGCCTGTCTTTGATGGGCCTTGCTGCAGTCACTCTGCATGACATCATGGTTGTGTGGCTCTATTGGGCTGCACAAAGGGGCTCTGTGTTGGCTCCCTGGAGAACAGTTAAGACTCTCTAATGTCAATCAAGCCCCAAATGGATGCAGGACAAGAGCTTTCACAGTCGGAGTTGTTTCCAGGTACCAATTAGAAGCAGCTTGCTCCCCACCGTCACCGATGGTCGTTTTAACAAAGTCCCACTACCAGAAATGTAGTAAAACTAATTTTGAGTTGTATTTAGAGCACACTTGCATATTTTATAGAATATGAATGTTGGGTTTTCCCCCCTTGCTCTGCTCCCATTTTCTCATGTTTTCTGCAGTTGTTTGCTGTAAATGCAAACTCAAGACTTAAAACAACTCCCAACTTGGAAGGCGTCCACACGCAGAAACTTTTGTAGGAGGTGTTGCTTTGATTAACAGAAGCCTAATACATGAAAGACCTGAAAAGTAGATTTGCGGAGTAAGAACGCACACAGCCCCTGAACGAACATTTTCTGAGAACAGATTAAAATGTATCTCGGATGTTTTTTGTTTGACAATATCTGACAATATGGGACAGTATACATTTATAGTACTGCAATATCCAGACCGCAAAGCGCAACTGATTTAAAGCCGCAACAGTTCAAAAAAATATGTTGATATGGAGGCCGCTTAGCTTAATTGGCCTCAATTGTGTACAGTATTTCCAAACAGATTTCTGAGTCCCTTCATAGGGTTTTTTTAACAATATAACAAGCTAATGCCGTTTTTTTGTGCATCCAGTTTGTGAAAATTTAGAGTGCCCAATCAGCCTGCCATGCATGTTTTTTGGCTCTGGCGCTTAAGGCCTGCTCCTGAGCAGCCAGGATGAGTGCCTCTGTGCTGTCCTATCAGTGGCTAGAGAGGGCTGGCCCTCTCTAGCCAATGATAGGACTTCTTGAGATCGGCCACTTCAGTTATGGTCCGGTGGTACATCCCGTGTTGGAGCTTGTCCTCCCATGATGGTCCCTCTTCCAGCGCCTCATCCTCTGTTCCCCATTGTCTGAGGCATTCTCTGAGTACGTCATCCGTTGGATCCTTCTCCTTGATGTATTCATGGAGCTTGGATGTTTCATCCTGGACAGTGGCTCTCACACTCACTATTCCCCGGCCTCCTTCCTTTCTGCTTGCGTATAGTCTCAGGGTGCTGGATTTGGGATGGAACCCTCCATGCATGGTTAGTATACGGTATATAAACATACAATGTGCACCTTGCAACATATTAGTGGATAAATCCGAAATAAGAATACAATCTCTCTCTCAGAGTCTCTCACTAGCATACGACCCAAAACAGGAAGTACGTAATTGCCTGCTCCTAATCGGAAGTAACGGTTTGCATAATATTATTGAAATAAATAATTTCACCAAGATTCAACAAAAAAACATAATCATCAGGTCTGTTTGTAAATAAACACACATACATAATCTCACAGACATAGTCAATGCAGTGCGCTTAGCGCCCGCAGGTGGCCGTGTGTCCATCCGTCTTCAGTGAAACGGGCAGCGACTGACTGAGAAGTCCGGCGATACATGACCAGGTTAGTGGCGTTGACAATGGCGGACAAAAACCCACTTCCGTCAATGCTTTGTACATCATTTTTTTTTAAAAGTTTGCTCTTTCCTTGAAAAAATGGACTTTCCATCAGCACTGATGGAATCACTTATAACATTCATTTACCTCGTCAATAGCACATCTTATGACTGAACATGTGAGATCCGATACACTATTACGATTGTTATTTTGTCCCGCCGCAAATTCTCTATCGATTACAGCGTGTTGCTTTTCTTGAGTAAGCTTCCGAAAATTCTCATGAGAACTGTCTATATGTGGTAAGCCTTTCACAGGATGCTGCTGTAGGGGTTATGGAAGAATACAGACCCCTTTTGTGTGACTTTGCTCCAGTTAACTTGCAGAACAGTAGTCAGGCGTGTGTTGTGATCAAATAGCAGCGATCGCCTGATGCAATTCATTCTCCCATGTAGCATTACTCTGCATGACCAGAGACGTGTATGTCGCCAACATCTCAACCCTCAGAGTGACATTCTCACATCAAATTGACGTTCTCCAAAATGCAACAGTGAACAGCTATAGCAGTCTAAGATATGCAAACATTCATGGATTAAAGGCTCAAATCATCAAACATTAGACATGGCCCATTGTGTCAGAGAGAGGACTGCAGAATTTAAATGCATGATGCATGCTAATGAATGCATGGGTCTTTCTGCAATAATAGGGGCGGGACTTTAACACATTCATTTTACATTTCATGTGTGAGACAAAAACAGTCCATTTAAAAATAAGACATTTGTTTGTACTTTCCTATTCCTGCATTCTTGGCATCACAGAGCCTGAAAACATGAGAATGTCCATCCATCCATCCATCCATTTTCCACCGTTTATCCAAGGTTGGGTCATGGGGGCAACAGTTTTAGCAGAGAATCCCGGACTTCCCTTTCCTCAGCCACTTCTTCCAGCTCTTCCCGGGCAATCCGAATGCATTACCAGTTAAGTCGGGAAACATAAACTCTCCAGCATGACCTTGGCCAACCTCGGGGCCTCATGCCGGGAGGACATGCCCGGATCACCTCATCAAAGAGGCGGACAGGACGCATCCTAATCAGATGCCCGAGCCACATCATCTGGCTCCTCTCGACATGTAGAAGTGGCTTGACTCTAACCCTCTTCCAGATGACCGAGCTTCTCACCTTATCTCCAAGGGAAAGACTAGACATGCTACAGAAGAAACATTTTTTGGCCACTTATATCTGGCCAGGATCTCATTCTTTTGGTCACAACCCATAGCTTGTGACCACAGGTTAGGATTGGAACGGAGATAGACTGATAAATTGAGAGCTTTGCCTTTTGACGCAACTCCTTCAACACGGCAGACAGCTACAAAGTCAATTTAAAAAAAAAACAATCATCTATCTATCTATCTATCTATCTATCTATCTATCTATCTATCTATCTATCTATCTATCTATCTATCTATCTATCTATCTATCTATCTATCTATCTATCTATCTATCTATCTATCTATCTATCTATCTATCTATCTATCTATCTATCTATCTATCTATCTATACGATAAATAGATCAATAGATCAATTGATCGACCGATAGATCCATTTTCTAATCCGCCTAACCTCACGAGCGTCACGGGCGTGCTGGAGCCTATCCTAGCAGGTAGTAGGCGGGGGACACCCTGAACTGCTTGCCAGGCAATCGCAGGGCACACACAGACAAACAACTTTCCGTACCCAGAGAAAACCCCTGCAGGGACGAGGAGAACATGCAAACTCTACACAGGAACGTCGCAAACAGAATTGAACCCTGCACATCTGCACCATGAGGCTAATATGCTAGCCAGTCAACCACCATACTGCCTGTGTCTGTGTGTGTGAGAGACAGAGAGAGAGAGAGAGAGAGAGAGAGAGAGAGAGAGAGAGAGAGAGAGAGAGAGAGCAAGAGATAGATAGATAGATAGATAGATAGATAGATAGATAGATAGATAGATAGATAGATAGATAGATAGATAGATAGATAGATAGATAGATAGATAGATAGATAGATAGATAGATAGATAGATAGATAGATAGATAGATAGATAGATAGATAGTTTTAAAGTATTCATATATGCTTGAAAATCGACTCTCGAGCAATTAAAGTGAAAAAAATGTGGTTGCCTTCTGTAATCATAGTCCAGATTAGTTTGAAACTCAGAAGGGAGCGATAAGCCCGACAATTGTGTGAATAGTCCATTGAAATAGTTTCACATTGCACAATTATTAGCAAGCACAAAAAAGGGCAGTAACTGCATTTTAAAAGAAACATTCAATTTTAGATATGGCTCAAGGCGGAAATTGGGCCAATGCAGACTTTGATGTCTTAATTGTGTATGTGTGTGAGAGTGTGCGTGCCCTGGTATATGCAAGTATGTGTGAGCGTTTTAATTCCAAAGAAACTAGTAGCGCACATTGATGAACGAAAATGACAGAACGGGGAAGATGATGGAAAATAGATGAAGGGGGAAAAAAAAGACGACCGCAGAGAGTACTGAAGAAGATTAGATAGATAGAGGCAATGCGTGGAGCCAGACAGTGACAAATGCGTCTCTGATACGGCAGAAGAGTGACAGAGCTAAAATACAACTATGGAATCCAAGTTGAATAGGCCTTGATTAACTGTGGCACGGGGTCAAAGAAGAGCCTCAGTCTGATGGGGCTTACTTAGGAGAATTAAGTGTGTGTCACAGTCAGCAATGTGCAATTTGCATTTCTGAGACACGTCAATACAATTTGAATTAATGGGACAGCTGTAGTTTTTTTTCCAACCTGACAATAAGAAAAAGGAATGAAAAATTGTGAAATAAATGTATGAAAAAAGAAACTTTGTGTGCACGCGTCTAGTATTTTCTACTAAATGCAAAAAGCACATCCTTAAACTCTGACTTCATTCCAAGTTTACTGTGGCAAAAAGCAGTGCATGTGTGTGTCAGTGTCTGTTCGAGGACTCACCTGAGGGCTGACGCTGGGGCCGTAGCCCATGCCGGGCGAGGTCATGGAGTGGGGGCCCATGGGCGAGCTGATGACAGAGAAGGGCGAGGCCAGGCCGTTCATGGGCGAGCTCAACGTGCTGATGGGAGAGTGAAGAGACCCGGAGGGCCCCATGCTGGTTGGACTCAGCAAAGATGGGTGCATTCCTCGATGGGAAGTGGGTGAGCCCAGGGGTGAAGAGCCCATCTGACCTGATGAGTCTGTTCACAGAAGAAATGACAATCACACCATCATGTACAGTGCACAAATAAATGTATACTTCACAACACAGCACACACGAACGTATCACAAGAAATTGATCAATAAAAGCACAGACAGCATTTCACCATTGGAGAACCAATACAAACAGATAAGACTGGACCAAAAAGTTTAAAAAGGCGGGACTGAGAAAATGAACATGATAGCGACACTCCATTTATTGTGGGGTGGTATACTACATACCCACTTGCAAATGGGGGAAACACACACTGTAGAGAGACCACATAAACATATTATTTCAAAAATAGTTTTAGCCCTCCCTCCTACACTTTCTAAAATGTCCCAGAGTGGAACGTAATTGCAAAAACTTCAAGTGTCACTTATACAAATGTGTAGCACCTTTACTCTCTGTTACTCTCTGTTTTAGTGTAGAACGGTAAGAAGACAGTCTCTATTTCTCACATCTGACCAATAAATTACCGAACACCTCTCAGTGGATCAACGAAACAAGAATGAATGAAATATAGCTAGCTCGATAGCTAGCTAGATCTCTCTCTCTGTCTCTCTCTCTGGCTCTGCCTCAAAGAGAAAAGTCCTACTCTTGAGAACCCTCAACCCATCAGCTGTCAACAAGCAAGATACGGAACAGGCAGGAGCAGCGAATTTGGTGATAGGGTCTTATGTGCACTGATAACAACGTTCCGTCGCCCCCTGCTCAGGTATCCTTTTTTTTTTTCAGCCTCCTGAAAAGCTACCTTTCCATCCTTGTCCTTGGTCAGTCACTTTATCAGCTCAAGTGTGTTGGACCATCGACACAAGAACGATCCGTGATGGTGGGTGTTCTCCACGTGCCGATTCACGGCACTGATGGGCTTATGCCACATTGAGACTCTGGAGTGCTACGAGTGGGTTTCATTTTAAGAGAATGAAAGGAGCCTTTTTGATTGGCTATGATTTAAGGCAGCTCCGACCACTCCCACAGCAGCGGAGCAGTCCTTCTCGCAGCCGGCCTGCGTTCATCTGCGAAATCGGGTCTAGGCTGCTATTAAACTCTCTGAATTAAAGTAGTTAGGTGTCCGATTCCAAAACACACTTCATGACTTGCACGAGCATGTTTGCTTTTTTTCAACCAGGGGCATTTTGTAAAAGAGGGTGAATCTTTACATCCCTGTGTTGTACCTTTCTCATCGCAGCAAGCTCGTTGCCAACTCAATTCAGCCCAACGTTTTCCTGCACATCCTGCTTGCCTCATGAGCACTTCCTGTGAGCGCATACACACACACACAGACCTCATCCTTTTGAAAACAAACACACATCCTTCTTAATAAAGGCCAAACAACAGCTCTGCATCAGGCTGTATTAGTTCAGTGTTTAATCCTTTGACTGATACCCCTCGAGCTTCTATCCCTCCAATTACATTTTTTTCCACCCGAAAATGCGCCCACACACATAATTCCTGCTCAAATAAACAAATAAATAAAGAGCTCTCCATGAGCCAGCAATTCCCACAACCCCTTTCCAATTGAGTTTTAATTCAGGCAGATAAAAAGGGCTGTGGTATTACAGTTGCCAATCTGCCATTGTAGGTCTCAGCAGGGGGTTCGCGGGGGTTTTGGGGAGGCACTCAGCTGACAGATTCCCAGCCAGTTTCAACTTCTATGGGGATAGCAGACTGGAAGGTGGATCGTGTTCGGTCCCATTCATCCTCTCGTACTCCCTCCAATCCCTTTCATTTGGATGAAAGCAGAACACTTATCCAAAAATGACAACGCCCTCTCAGATAGTCATCTTTCAGATTCACATGAATCAAAGCATGTTCGCAAAGCGCTGCAACAAAATATCTCATGGTAAAACAAATGCATGTCTGCGTTTGCTTGTTAATTCTTGCTCGCCAGAGTGAAACTGGAGCCGGAGGGGAAAGTGTTCTCTTCATTTCCTGCCTTCACACTCGAGGATGGAAGGGTAAAGAAAAACCATCGGAAAGTGTCCTAAAATTACTTTTTGAAAGTTGTTGCGGCATCTAAGGCGAGAGTGGCAGTCATCCAGGTTGCATTCATGCCAACATACACAAACACAAACCAATTGAAATGGTGCACAAGACTGCATCTGTGTTGTTCGGCGCAGCCTGAGCCTGTCAACCGATGTCAATGTAGAGAATGACAGCTGGAATAAACAAATTAGTAGCAATCTCTCCTGCAGCCCATTGCAGATTTCCCTGTTCGCCGCCTCCAAACTCTATACAAACAGCTCTTATTCCCAAACAATGCTTCTTCCCATCGCTCCTAGCCTCTGTTGTTTGGTATCAATGTGCAGAGGAAATTTGCCAATTTGTGCTCTGCTGTTGCAGTCTTGGATGTTTCATATAAATGGATGATTGAGAGGATATGGCTTGTTGTAAAGGATAAAAGCAGCCTCCAAAATCACCGCAAAGTGTGATTATGATGAAACATACGCAACACTGTTCTGTGTTGTGTGACAGTTGTGCTTTTATAGTGAACTAGCTGGTTCGCCGCCCTCCGGGCGGCTCATCAGCTAGTTCCTGCGGAAGGCTGGTAAGGTGGGCCTTCGGCCCACAAAAGTGTTGTTGCTTGGTTCAACTTTTTGTTCTTCTTCATTGCTTATCGCGAAAATAAAGAGATGTTTAGCTCTACTAAATAACTAACAATTTCATTGCAATGCTTGTGGGTAGACAACATTTTTTCGCTAAGATGCCCGCGCGACCGTAGTGAGCCACTGCCTGAGCTGCGCAGTGGCGCGGTGAAGTAGGTACGTTTTGAAAAGGGACAGACGGAAGGACAGACCGCGTGCGGTACGACGCGCAATATATATATATATCTATAGAAATCAGCATGTATTGTATTGTATTGTATATATATATATATATCAGAACAGAGAATCACAATGCTGGTGAGAGACAACCAGTGCCGAAAATAAAATAAAAATACAAGTCATGGTTTGATTGGGGTGCCAAGTATATTTTCCAATTTTTCACAGGGACTTTTAGGAGAAGCAGGTGAGTCAGTTTTGAAAATGCACAGAGCTCCACAGTGGAGTCAGGATGAGACATCAAGAGTCATCAGAGGAAGCAGAAAGGAAAGTGGAGAAAAATTCAGCGACAATCCCAAGCGAGTCAGACCGTTGCATAAAAACCCAGAGCTCAAAATAACACACAAGTTGGTATAACAACTTCATTTTCGGAGTCTTTATGCTGATATCTACATCACCATGACAACAGAGAGCTGATATTTCATTCAATGTTCCGTGGAGCACGGTGGCTCACTGCTCAGTCAATGCCACACTACCTTACCTCTCAATAAACAGATTGTTCATGAATCATCAAAGTTCATCAATAAGAGATGTCTTTTTTTTCCAAGTGTGGGACAGTCTGATTGTTTGAAAAAAAAAGGTCACAAAGTCAACAGACCCTTTCAAAATAAAATGAAATGAAGTGATCATATGTAGGAAAATACTGGCATTTTGATGATTTATAATAGGACCTTATTACAAAATTGACACACGGGTACATGCTGGAGGCAATAACAATGCAATGGTGGATGATTCAAATTAATAGTGGCAAAGGGGAAGAAGAGAGGGTCAATATTACAATGGCTTTCCAATTAAAAACACACTACATGTTGGAGGGGCGGGGAGAGTGGGTTTTTTTTTTTTTTTGCCTCTCACATTCCTACATTCACAGTACGTTGGGAGGATTGAGCAAGGTGCCTGTCAAGACACGTTGCGATCACAGAGACTGGCTAAAAAAACTAACAGCTGAGCCTTGACAACTCAAATGAAAAGTATTCAATCCCTCTTTGGGCTGCCTTTAATGCCCCAATCTGCTGACATCCACAGTCCAGCTTGCAGGCTCAAATTTACCTGTAGGTGCAAAACAATATAGACTAGATGGCAGAAAAGAACCAAAACGGGCCCCCCATCATTTTGCAGTAGGTGGGCCATAATCATTTTGATACACAGTGTTGATATAACCCCATTCTGCCCTCATTAAAGTCTTAAATCTTTCCCTCGCCCTCCTTATGAGTTGATTTCTCTCCTCCAGTTTTCACACATTGCCCAAATACGACGTGGATGAAAGCAGAGGCTTTTAAGGCATGCTCGTGCCCTTTGTGACTTTTAAGTGTCTGAAGAGGCTGTGTGGCTGGCCATGGCCGGGTGCCAACTATAGCCACAGATTACTGGAGCTATTGCAAACAGTTCGACGACTGGCAGCACTCCAGTCTGCTGATATGGCCTAATTGTTCTCTTCAGCTCTCAAGTGTGATACCGTCATCTCTGGCTGGGAGCTCAGAGCAACGGCGCTGTGAGGAGAGCGGTGCAAGACAAGCCTGAGCACACTTGGCTGAGAAATGCAGGTTGAAAAGACGTAAACAAGCCACCATGCAAAAAGTATTACAAGATGATATTGGCCCGTCCTGATTCTCTAAAAATAGTGAAAGAATGTATTTGGTGTTTGAAATCCACCTAAAACAGTTTGCAATTCATTAAGTCTACTGAACAGAAAAACCTGTAACCTGATGTTCGGTTCGTAGACTGAACCTGCCACCAACCCTCTCCCACTGTTGTGTGAATGAATTTTAACTGGTTACGCAAGCATATTAAATATGAATTTTGTCGCTATTTAAAGAAAGGCTTCAGAACAGAAGGTGAGTTGAAATTGGAGAAAATTATGTGAAGCCTCAACCCGAAATGGCCTGAGAGCAGCGGATTCATCCATACTGGATCACCTACTGTGTCTAATCTGTACTCCGGATATGTGTCACTGAAGAGAACTAGTACATCTATTATGCTGCAGCTGGGCTCAAGAAGTAGAAGCACAGAAAGTACTGTGACAAAGAAGCAATACACAAATGAAAAACAGCCGGATCGCCAAACAACGGTGGCCGTCTTTTGGGTCGGCTACTTATAACAGGAACATCAAAAGGACAATAGTATTTTAATCAAGAAGAAGACCCAGAGCAATAATTTATCTCTGTGGCCTGTGGAGCAGGCATCAGGGGGATTACATTTGCAACAGATGCCCGTCTGCTCTCTTTGAGGACTCGTTTCATGTCAACGTGACGCCGTGCAACTACCAACAGCGCTAACGCTAGCTTATCCGTAAATGACCGAGTAAAAAAAAAAAAAGAAAAAAGACAAAAAGAACAGCTGTATGTGGAATTCTAGTCTAAAAAAATACATAAAAAAATTTAAATGGTGGCCCGGTGGTCCACTGGTTAGCACGTCGACCTCACAGTGCAGAGGTCATGGGTTCGATCCCGGCTCCCTGTGTGGAGTTTGCATGTTCTAATCCAGGCCTGCGTGGTATTTCTCCGGGTGCTCCGGTTTCCTCTCACATTCCAAAAACATGCATGGAAAGGCTGATTGAACACTCTAAAATTGTCCCTAGATGTGAGTGTGAGCGCAGATGCTTGTTCTTCTGTGTGTGTCCTGCGATTGGCTGGCAAGCGGTTCAGGGTGTCCCTGGCCTACTGCCCGAAGACAACTGGGATAGGCTCCAGCACCACCTCCACACACCCCCACGACCCTTGAGAGGATAAAGCGGATCGGAAAATGGATGGATGGATGGAAAAATAAAAATATAGTCGTGAATGCAGGTAAAGAAAGTAAAAATGCTGCCCTGCCACAGTTTGACTTCAGCTACAGGTGCTCAAACGGCATGTAAATGAGCTTCCCGTGAGTTTCTACTTTCTGGAACCTGGATTTGACACCTCTGGTCATGAATGGCACATCTGTATGAATTCAAGTCACTGTGGCAGTGCAAGACTGACAGGAAGCTCTGATTCATCAAGCTTCCTCTTTGAGGTGAAAATCACCACCCGGGCCCCTTTATCTCACTCTCTCACTGCCAAAACACACGAGAAAGCTTTCGGTCAAATCACCCAAACACAGGGAGAGATAACATGACTGCAACAGCAGCACTTGAGTGAAATCTGATCTTGCGTTCACATGGTTGTTAGCTTCGCTATCAGATGTTTGACTTGATAAAATTCAACGTGAGGGTGATAAACTGCCTCAACACAAGCATCAAGATGCAGCTACGTTCCACTACTCCTGTACGAGTATGAAAGGAAACACATGCAAACAGCAGAAATGACAGCATGATCGTGGCAAAGGATACATGCACAGCACATGGCGGAACCTTCAGTACTGTTCAAAAGTTTGTGCGCACCCTTTTTTGACTGGTCCTGTATTTTACACCGCGTGCATATCCATTTGGGTTGATTGATTTTGCCAATAAATAAAGGACTCAAGTCTGGTGCAGGTGGTGTGTTTCCAGACAGACTGATGCATTCCATGGATTTTCTTGTGATATGGAGTCTACATTTGCAGCATTATTAAGTTGTCAAGAGGCCTTAAACCTGATTGATGGTAAAAGCTCTTTCTTTAACCTACAATTACAGTCAAGTGTCTGTTTGAGTTGAGATCTGAACTATTGATACATGGGCTACGTCCACATCCTGAAAATGCACGCTCACACAGTTTGGAGGAGTTCGTCTGTAAGTGCTTAAATATACTCACACCCTCATATATCAACAGATACTTTCAGAAAGCATAGTCTTGGATTGAAGAAAATAAAGAATTTGTCATGGTAGCTAATGTGTGATGCATCACAAATTTAGCATGCAGCCTCCCGTAAGTCACAACATGGATTTACAGCACCAAAAAGTGCAATAACCGACCAGGATTCAACCTTTGGCCACAATGTTATGCATGATTCTAGTAAGTTGAGCTATTTTAAACTAAAAAGAAAATAGTTACTGTCATGGATGAAAATGGAACCGGTTGGCTGCCATAACATGGGGTTCATTCAGAAATTCACTTTGACACCCGGGTGGCCCAGTAGTCCAGTGGTTAGCGCATCAACCTCACAGTGCAGCACAGTGCTCAATTCCAGCTGCGGCATCCCTGCGTGGAGTTTGCATATTCCCTGCATGGGTTTTCTCCGGGTACTCCGGTTTCCTCCCACATTCCAAAAACATGCATGGCAGGCTGATTGAACAACAAAAAATTGCCCTTAGGTTTGAGTGTGAGCACGGATGGTTGTTCGTCTCTGTGTGCCCTGCGATTGTTTGGCAACCGGTTCAGGGTGTCCTGCGCCTACTGCCCAAAGACAGCTGGGATCAGTTCCAGCACCCCCCGAGACTCTTGTGAGGATAAGCGGATCGTAAAATGAATGAATGAAAGTCCTATGATGAGTATATTTGGCATTTTGTGTATGTTTACATGGCCTCTCCAAACCTGCATATTAACATCTTTCACCTTCGGAAGGGTTCCTGACTGCACATAAATCACTAAGAGTATTTGAGAGGCCGCCAATACATTTCCAAATTTTTACAAAGCAATCTGCAGCTCATACTTGAACTGTTCCCATTTGCAACGCTGTGGACCCCGGCACGCCTTTTTGGGGCACCGAACAGCACGACTGAACAACTCCAAACGGTCAGGGTGAAGCAGCCTGCGCTCGCAGTGTATTTGTGAATGCGCCGATCTTGAAGAAATGGTAATTTGGGGGGGCAAATCTGAGCTGCACTGTTCTTGGTCTCATTTTTTTGTCAATTACATTTCCCCCCAAAATGCAAAATATACTCCAGAGTGACATCGTTTTGTATTGTTTTTGTTTTGTTGCATGTTTTTGACTGTTGCTATTGCGGAATGACTTGCAGTCCGAAAAATAGGGCATATGATTCTTTTTGAAGTGATCATATGGGGACATTTAATTGAGAAAATAATAGCCAATGAGAAAGAAACCTTTCATTCAGCTTTAATTATAGCTGCTTTTTTTTCCATGTAGTCTGTGTATTGAAGAATGGGAAATAAACAATCATTCCTGTTCTGGGAGGCACGCACCACATCAAAACAAGATGCTGCGTTTGTGCATCCGTGCATGCGAAAACAGCAGGATGAAGGCCGCAGCAGATGTTGCTGACCATTGTGCACGTGCTAGCGCCTATCTGGGACTTGTCGGGCTAGGTATCATCGCCCATAAAAAGTGGACACGTTTCTCTGTTGTCAAGGGATTGTCTTGAATTCATTTAATGACAAACATCATAGTCTTCTAACTACACACGTTATTTTACTTGGCTCTCATTTCCATGACCCGACATTCCCTTTTCTGTGTCTCTTTTAGGAAAAACAAGACCGCTGCTAAAGAGAAAAGGAGCAAAATAAGCAAAAGGATGCGGGAATCGATAGAAAAATAAAGGGTCTATGTAAGCTGTATATCGAGGTAAATGTTTCGAAGCATGTAGCGGGTGAAGAAAAAGCAGCCTCGGAAGCATTTTGGAACGCTTGGGGGCTTTTATCGGAGTGCAGGTTAATGGGGGTGGGCTTCGGTGGCGATGGGAATGATGTGTCTACGTGCTGCAGGAAGAGGCTTTGTGGCCCAGGGATACATCCACGCCTCGCTGAGGAAGGAGGGGTCGGTCATATCTACGTGTGTGCATGAGTACAGCATGTCACGCGTGCGTGTGTGTGGAGTGTACTTTGGATCAGTGTATTGACCCGCAGCAAGCAAATACATCTCTCTTGATTCCACTAAAGACACTCTGTCCAGTACACACTAAATATTTGAACTATTGGCCCATCGTAAACAAATAAGTTACATGCTCGCTTTGACTATATTTACAAGCTTGTTCAAATGATGATTTTTTTTTTCAGGTTACAACGAGTACGAGTATGCGTGAAATCTTTTTGGGGCTTTCGTTGTTGCGTCTGCTTAAGTTAATAAAAATAAATAAATAAAAGCCTCTTTGACGGTTTCAATAACCGATGAGTAGCTTTTATTGATTGTGGTAAGTGCTTAAGAAGAACATGGTAAAGAAAAAACAAACAAACATTGACTTAAACCTGTAAAAAGCTTGGATTTAACACAGTAAATAAGCTGGGAATGTTGTTACCAGCCACTTAAATGAACCAGTTGAACTCCTAACTTTAAAGAAACTGTCTGTGCCCCACAGGTGGCTGGAAGTGTCTGGAGTTAAGTGCACTAGAAAAAAGAGGTCAGAGGGTCTTTTACATAGACCACTTGTCGAAGGTTTGGACACACTTTCTCTTGCTCTTGAATTAGAAACTGAGATGGTGAGCGTGGGGTCGCTGAACAAATTCATCCATTAGTCAAAGGTAATTTAAGCTAATTTGATATTTGGGAAGCGCATATCTAACTGGTTGCATTATTGGGTACGATAGAAATAGCTCTCACTTTCAGAAAGCTCGGTGAGCCGTGCAATGAGAAGAAGAACGCAAATAGAAAATCAGGACAATCAATGTGTCAATCAATCTGGTGACCCTTAGCATCATCCGAATTGTTATTTTGTGACCTCTTTGATATTTTAAGCACAACCTAATACCTTGAGGAAGAGCTCGAAAGGAAATTACATTACTGGTCATCCTCCAAACGTCAGAAGCTGACCGCTCAAATGTTCTTCCGTGAATTGAACAGGATAACATTTCCCCAAAATGAATTCCAAAATATTGTAGTAAGCCTTCCGTGACAAGATAAAAATCTGTCCATATTTTCTCCCAATTTTTAATTCTTAGATGTCATGGCCAGTTGTCCCAATGCATTTGTCCGGAAAGTGTTTGATTTTTCATCCCTGGAGCATAAATGGAATTGCTAAGCAATTCTTCAAGGAGGCTCGGGGCATGTTTTGAAGATAAATGAATACATAAAAAAAAAAAAAAGCGAGTCAGCATGAAGGTGGCCAACAAAGAATTGTAAGCATGAGCAGGCCTCTGCGTGGACCCGCTGTCCACGAAGATGAGAGAGGAGTCAGAGCCGACTGTACTCTCTTACTCTTTCATCTCTCCCTGGTGCTGCTCAGGCTCCTCCATTTCATTTTCCCATTCTCTCGTTCTCATCTGTTCCTACTTCCCTAACCATTTATTTCCACATCCTTCCAGTTGCATGCTCTGTTCATCAGCGGAACTCCCAGGAGATGAGAATAATCCCAGTTTGAGGCATAAGTCTTTCATGTTCTAGCGAGAGTTCTGGCAACTCCGCATCATCTGCCCGGCCTCGCTGCGTCTACGTTCATCTCTTTCCATCCCCACTCGGTAAACCAAAGGAGCAGGCAAGACATGGACACCGAGGCAGAACATGAAATAAAACCAAATCAGTCCACCACAGTGTGAAAGTGCACAAGCAGATCCTGGCAGGTGTTACCCTGGAATCAGTGAATTGACTTCACATGATTTTCTTTTGAGATTTTCAGTAAAGTGGAGGGCGTACATTGTCCCATTTACTCAGGACCCGAACACACGTTTTACAGTCAATAGCGAAATACAGTCATCCTTCGCTATTTCGCGGATCGTTTATCGCGGCTTCGGTGGTTCGTGGAATTTTTCAAACAATCATAAGAATTTTTTTTTTTTGAAGTCCGCAAAAATCTGTGTCTAAGTGTTGTTTAATATGCGTGCGTGCATGCATGGGCGTGCAGGTGGAGTGTATGTGAGAGAGAGAGAGGGAGAGAGAAAGAGACTTATAAGAACAAAAGCAGGTCTCTCCATCCTTAATTGTCCAAACAAATTAATTGACTAATCATAAACACGTCATAGTTGGACAGGTAGTGTGGCCGAGCGGTCCAAGGCGCTGGATTTAGGCTCCAGTCTCTCTTGAGGCGTGGGTTCAAATGCCACCACTGCAATTTCAATATTAGGGGCGGCCCGGTAGTCCAGTAGTTAGCACGTCTGCTTCACAGTGCAGAGGTACCGGGTTCGATTCCAGCTCCGGTCTCCCTGTATGGAGTTTGCATGTTCTCCCCGGGCCTGTGTGGGTTTTCTCCGGGTGCTCCGGTTTCCTCCACATTCCAAAAACATGCGTGGCAGGCTGATTGAACACTGATTCAGGGTGTCCCTCGCCTACTGCCCGAAGACAGCTGGGATAGGCTCCAGCACCCCCCGCGACCCTAGTGAGGATCAAGCGGCTCGGAAGATGAATGAATGAATGAATAAACACGTCTGTTGCACGCCTGCGGCTTCCTGGCCTGTGTGTGTGTGTGTGTGTGTGTGTGTGTGTGTGTGTGTGTGTGTGTGTGTGTGTGTGTGTGTGTGGGTGTGTGTGTTCGTGCGCTCTGCTCAAGCGCAAAGGCCGACGTGGGGCAATTTTTTTTATATATATGTTAATTGGTCACTACTTCGCGGATTTTCGTTTATCCCGGGTGGATTTGGTCCCCATTAACCGCGATAAACGAGTAATTACTGTAAATAAGTAATAAAAAGTAGTGCAATGCAAAATGTTTATTACGTTTATATGTGTTGCCTGGACAGCTATTTTTACAACACAAATCAAATATACATCAAGTGTCCAGAAAATTGGAAGAACATGACTACAAATGCAATCCTGTTTACATTTCAAACATGAGAAAAGCTGTCACTTTGGCAACAACACCAGTATTTTTTTGTTTTTCTCAGCACTTGAACGTTGAACAAGGATCCCTCAGTGCTGTCAAAGGGCGAAGAACATTTTTTCCGATGATGCAACTTGCATTTGCTTTGACAGTTGTGTTGGGAAAGTCATTTTCTGGAAGGTCTATTTAGCAACGATAAAAAAAATCCAGACACTTTTTTTTTTATTAAGCTTTGCCTCCCACAGGTGAGATGCCTGATTTATTTTGTTGGAATTGGCTGCAGGACAGCGACCAAATAAAGAGGGTGTTATGACTGGCATGGGCAGCCATGCTTGAAAGACACAAGTGTTGTTCATTGGTTCACCCTGGTTTTAGCCGTGGTTGTGGAAGGAAGACTCTTTGGCAATGAGTGTGAGCTACTGGTGCCCGATGCATGCAAGTGAAAAAAAGCTGAAGGGAGGGGAGGTTGAGGGGCATGGCGAAGAACACACCACCTCAACGGCCAACCTGACAGGGTCAATCTTAACAGCAGTCAACAGAAGTCGGCCGGTCTGCTGACTTCTGTTGCGTTCGCACTGGCGGCTGTCCAACAAATACATGTTGTCCAGTGAGCCTTTCAAAAGGAATATTGACTTGGGTTTTTCCACTACAATTTGTTTGAATTGCAAAAAGAAAGAAAGGCTCAATACCAAGTGTAACTGCCATTATGATCAACGGGGTTAAGTACGGACGCCGCTCATGCAAATTGTGCATGATGCATTTATGCAGAGAGCTGTGACGCTAAAACACATCATGAGGCGAAAAAATGACATTGGAGTTTCAATCTATTTTTTTTCCTCTCACCTTGTGAGTTTAAGAGGTCTTAGTTGTGTGAGTGGGAGACATCCAAACAACAGCAGGATAAGCCGCGTTACAAACTGATGGGGCGGTCAGTGACAGATATAAGGCCACCGAAAAATGCAGCTCTTCCATGCCACACAAGGAGAAATCTTTTATTTGGGGTTCAGATTCATGTAATGCGCTGAAATTCGGATGGCTGGCCATCTGTCTTTTCTCAGCCTGGTAAAACTCTTTCTGCTCTGGGAGTGTCAATTCGGGCTTATGAGTAGCGGGACTCCCACGGTCACGCGTTGCCTCTGGAGATAAGTCGTGGATCTTTTACAAACACACATTGATATCCCACCCACAAAAAATACATGAAAAACACGCCAATTAGACCAGGAAGCAATAGGCCCAAAGGCCTCCATTTTTTTTTTTGCGGTATAAATAGAACACATCCATGTTTATACATGCAAACACATCTTGCAAATGTATGCACAAAAGCCCACCACGCATAGGCATGAATGCATAAACATACATAGAGCAGGGAATGATCAAATGATTCTTGAATCCAGTACCCACCTTTATCCACCCACGCACAACACACAAACATTGATACTTGGTTAATAAAAACAACTTGCCTATCATTGCATACAGAACAGGACTGGCACACAACCAGGAATGGAAAAACAACCGTTTAAAAAAAAAAAAAAAGATTGAAAAATGTACAGATGCTAATGTGGCATCGCACTGACCTACAAAAGAAATCACTAGCTGGGTATACCCATTAGAGCATTTTCGGTGTACATCACACTTTGTAAAACAACAACAACTAAAAGAAACATGTACAAGCGCATAGTCAGCTTGTTCTTTCTGGGCTACAATGTGCTCTTACGAGCCTTTGTCAGTGTATAGTAGGACTGCGCAATATATCGGAAAGATATCACTGTTGCGATAATGGCCGATGCAATATGCACATGGCAAAGACATGCGATCATTTTCTTAGAAATTGTATGCTTTTATCTGAAGTTGGCCAGTCAGATACAGTAGTCAGTCAGTCAAACCAGTCAATAGTTGGATATTATCTCAGTTAATTAAAATTAATTAGCTGACAACACATTACGCTTACTTATTTTGCCGCAAGAAAAAAAAAGTACTTCTTTGGTCAAATCATAAAAACGTACGTGTAATATCTTGCAATAATATCGATATCGAGAAAGCACACCCAGGACAGATCATCTGCCATTCACGGTGCATCAAATCCATTTTTTACAGGGAAGTCACAAGAGGACGACGCTCAACTGAGGTGTATTTGAATAGGGCAACCGGTTGTCTGTATTCCCAGCTCGATCGAAAATATTTGTCGATCGACGTCACATGGCCCAGAGTTACACGAAACAGCTGCCTCTGAGTCAGGAGCTGAGATGAACCTGTCGGAGCTCAGGGAGCTGCTGTTGCGCCTCCACTTGACGCTGACGGATAGCTGCCTACGGTTCCTGAAGGGCATCGTGAGTTTAATCACCTATAACCGCAATTACCGACATACACGTCAGACTCATAAAGCACTGAAACAAGATGAGAGTCTCCCTCCTATACACCCCTTGGCACACATCAGCCAAATTCCACTAAAGCCAGAGGAGGAGCGACAGAGCTGAAGGCATAAGCTCCGAGTGAGAACCCTACCTAGCGTGCTGCATTCGAAAGAAGAACCGAGTTACCTTCATTAGCGCTTTCAACACACTTATAATGCATTAAACAAGTCATAATGAGCTGAATGTTAAGTGACGGTACCTTGAAATAGAAGATTCAGAGTGTTGAACTAGCGCATTCCGCCAATGCCGAAAAATACAACATTTACATATCAAATATGGAAACCCACGAGCACACTGATACCTAAAGTGTTCACGTGAGCGCACACACCCTTAATGATCACATAAAAGCTCATGGTACGCAGTAAGACAGGCCTAAGGATGGATTAAGATGCAAGCCTTTATCAGTGGGTTCCCACAATCCCCTGTGGAATATCTCAGCTTTTTTTTTCTCTTTTTTTTTGGGTCCACTCCCTTCTTCCCTTTCCTCCATATAGTACCTTGGGGATAGTGCTATGAGAAAAATAGGCAAGAGCAAGAGGAGAATGAGGACTACTTGAACACATGACCTAATGGACAGCCCACTGACAGAAGGTTCGCTCAGTTGTTTTTTTTCCCCTGTTCGGGCTGCTCGACAATTTAGCAACAAATGAGATCCAAAGTCATCATTACGGTCTTTGAAAGTCAAGCGTAAAAGTGCAATGGGGGTGCATACAGGGGGTCACATTTTATTCCGCCGGTGAACAGAATACGCGGACAGGGGTCACCTAGTCAAATGGTTATTATCTACAGTGATTGACGATAATCGAAGAAGAGGAATCACATGATAAGCAAGATTAACCCCTCGACACCAACGCTGTCATGAATGCAGCATCTAAGCCTTGACTTCAGTGATCAATCGGGCATGAGATCCGATGATGCAAAATTCTGACAGCAGTCAAAGAATGAATCACGCTCAAATAAGGAGGAGCTTCTTTGATTTAGGAATGAATTGCAAGCAAAATATGAGACGCCATTCCCAGTTATCATTGCAAGGAAATAGCTGGACTTTAATTAAAAGTATCGTCAAGAAAACCAAAACAGCATATCCACAATACCGTAGGTCACTGGTGTCAAAGTCAAGGCCCGAGGGCCAGATCTGGCCCGCCACATAATTTTATCTGGCCCGCAAAAGCAAATCAAGCATGTTAACATCCATGATGCTTGTTAAAGTCTGACACAAAATTTCAAATTGTCATATGTAATCAAAATTATTTTTTGTGAGCTGTGTATGTAATATGTGGAGGTGATCATCGTGATAATCATTTAGATGGTTCCCAAAATTTATAACGGCATTCCAAGGGAAACTGGAACAACAATTTGGCCCGCGACAAAAATGAGTTAAAAAAACCCCTGCCGTAGGTTGTTTTAATAAACTGGTGTACATCCGGTCAGGCTGCGCTGGGTGGCCTCACTGTGTACGTAAGCAGAATTTCATATGATTCCAGTCGTAGCGGGCCAGTTTACACCTACACTCTTTTGCTGTTCAACAGGATATTTGGGAAAATCTTCAGGGTCGACCTTTGAACTCCACCAGTGAGTAGAGGGCCCAGCAGGTCACGAGATCACCGGAGCAGTTGATTCATGACACGGTGGCCGCACAAGGCCGTCTCTGTCTTTCACACGCAGACCCCCTCAATAAATAAGCCCTTCGCTTGGGGCCATGAAACTCGATGGACGGGAACATCAGAGGGAAACGTCACATTTTCTCTCATCGGTGCCACTCACACAGACCCGAGTGTTTTTCTCTGCTACCATCAACAACATTTCCCACATGATTGGCTCCAATTGAGTCGTCAGCCGCTCGCCGAGCTGAGGAAAAAAAAAGGGTACGTCGCTCTGTCTGTGAAAGGTCAATACCTCTATTGGGCAATGGCAGGCGGACACTATGTAAACAAGACTGGCCGAAAGATCAATCATTATCAATATAATTAAAGATGTTTTGGTCTTTTTTTAAGACCAAATCAAAACCACAAACAAAGGTAAGTTGTATCAGGTTGTATCAGGGTAAGTGAGAAACAAGGATGAGTAACAGCGACTGGGTAAGATCGTTAGTGACCCGTATGACGAAGAAATTGCTATGCAATTCAAAGTTTAATGAGGGAAGGAAACAGTCAGTCACATTAAGCAGCCTTCACAGAAATGACATCGGGAGCTGGGAAAACATTACGGCAAGGTTCCAAGTCAAAGCAGTGGTTCCTTGTCATTTATCAGCGGCCGCTTGTACTTTCAAGTGAATTTGATTGCCCGTCACTCTGTTAGGCATGGATCCCCTCCTGTTTCCTGTCAGCAAACAAACAGGAAGGCCTTTGAGTTCCTGGTGTGTCGTGCAAAGGGACCTGTGATATGAGAAAACATGCACTGTCCTGCTCCGTAAACAGCATTTGAATGTTCAAAAGTTTGGTCTTGTACTATGAGACAGACCGTCTTTTCCGGATTATAAATCACTCCGGAGTATAAATCGCACCAGCCATTAAATGGATTATAAAGAGGAAAAACAGATATAAGTCGAACTGGAGTATAAATCGCATTTTTGGGGGTGGGAAATTTATTTGATAAAATCCAACACCAAGAACAGCCATGTTATTTTGAAAGGCAATTGAAAATAAAAGTAAAATACAGAACAACATGCTGAATGAGTGTACATGACGCATAAACAACGAACTGAGAACGTGTCTGGTATATTCACTTAAAATATTAAGAGTTATCCAGATAAGTGGCACCCCCGGCCAAACTATGAAAAAATACTGCGACTTATAGTCCGGAAAATACAGTACTTGTGCACCCCAAAAAAAGGAACCAGACGAAAATGTGCTGCCTGTCCCGACATTTGAAAATACCAGACTGACGATTCGAATTACTCATAGAATAATTATGTAAATTCTTCCATGCGTCGATCAAAAAAAGCTGGTCAGGAATAATCAACACACTTCAAATGCAAGGTTTCACCTTGCAACGTTCCAAATGAATGTGCGGAATGAAAGGAGAATTTGAAAAACGTGTAAGTGTCACCTATTGCCCCTATTGCAGATAAAATACGAGAGATGCTGCAGGCAGCCTGAAGCCACAGCTCCAATTTTAGAAACCTCTTTCAAGGATATTTTCTATAAATATTCCAATTAGAGGAGGGCTCCCCCATTCTCTTACGCTGCGCCGGAGCTGCTCTCATCCATGGGAGGCATCGGATTTTCACTTTTGTTCCGTACCATTTAATATAGAGGCACAATGATTACGTGACAACTAATCAATAATCACATCAATCCATTCTTCTATTTCAGAACTGATTCATCAGTTGGACACCTTTTTTTTTATTTGAAATTGTCCAAGACCTTATAATTTCAACATCTCAACAGTAAATATTCCACGCCTTGAATCAAACAAAACCTTCGCCGTTACTTTGCAATGCAACATTTTTTTTTGGGAGCAAAACCAATAACTGCATATTAAATCATTTCTTGGAGCATTTTGTACTGTCAATCAGGAAAAAAATCAACTAATGAATTGATGATTAAAACATTTGTTAATTCCAGCCCGATTTTAACACCAGTCACAACTATATTTTTTCATTCTTTTTAGAGGTAATCAGTCCTTAAATACATGAGGCATGGCACATTTGCAGTAAACACCAGATTTGTTGGGTTTTTTTTGGAAAAGCACTCAAGCGGTGATAATGTGGTCCAGAGCTTTGTGCATCTTGACATCTGCTAAATTGCTTTTTTTTTTAAATGTTTATGGCTATCGTGGGTGCATTTTGGCCTATTAATTGCGACAAGAAAAAAAAGACATGTGCACCTCAAACACATACTAATTAACTGGGTTCTATTTACATCAGTAAAGAGTATGCCAAATTGAGCCCTTACACAGTCTATCAATTCCATTACAACAGCACGCAAGTGTTACAAATAATGATGCAACTCCTGCAAAGGTTAATGGAGCTAAGCCTATTGTTTACTTTACTGCCAACTTTCTGCTGTTTGGATTAACAATCAGCACTCACCCACTCGCACTCGAAATACTTTGTGTCCATCAAATGGCCACAAGTCCCTTTTGCGCGATTAAATAACCCCACACCCAAAAAGCTAGTGTACTGCTTTCCAAGGGTTTTGGGGCAACCTGGTAAAACGCATGAAGTCTAACAGGGGTAAATGTTTTCAGAGTAAATGACGCTGATTCATTTGCTAAATTCAGTTCATCGATTATTGAATGATGACGTGCCGGGGAAATGAAAAAAAAATGGTAGCGCTGTGCCTGTTCTGTCTCCGGGGATCGTCATATGTCATGTAACACGCTCCATGGTGTGGTATTTCTTTTCTTTTTCTTTTCTTTTCTTTTTTTTTCTTTAAAGATTTGCCTGCAATCCTTTTTTTCCCAGCTTCCCTGTGCTTTGGTCCAAAACAGTAACATCCGAACATTTAACATTTATAAAGGGTTCAACTACTGCTTTACATTAGACAATAAGAGCACAAATGTTCATGTAAAAAAAAGTACATATGCAGTCGGACTGTCAATTAGGGTAAACTGCCCCTGAATTGTGCTGATATACTGTAACACATGAGGTAATACACGAAAAACGAAAAGTTCAGCTGACAGTTTACAACCCATTCAAAATGGACTAAGTCAAACTTTCTTAGATAATGCGAACCATATCAGCAATAACGTGCAATCTGATAACAAAAGCCTTTTCAAGCCGTTGTTCCACTGCTGAGAGCAAAAGCTAATACTCATTTTGCAACAGCGCTGTAATGTGTGGTAATGGCTTTTATTGGTTGAACATCCAAGGCAACAAATGATTGAAGATTCAATGATTTCTATTACCACATTGATTAACACTCTCCGACATGTACGCATTGATTAGGGGACGAAAAGCACAGCAATGCCGGCAGAAGAGTAAAACAAAGCACGTCTGGGATTCTCTCCATTTTAAACATGTGAACTTGATGCCCGATACTGTCTGCCTGCTTGTTTCGGTTCATATGCTCAACATACGAGCTAAGTTTGAATAATGGAATTGGCGGATCATCAGTGTCTGCAGTGAAACGACTGCCACCACAAAAGTAAGCCGGCTGTTGTGTAATCATCAGGCTCATACGCACGTGCGCCGCTTGTGTATCACAATACATTGAGCAGATGGCAGGGGGGATGTTAAATAATCACAATTACATGTTCGTATTTTAACTGAAGTTACAGGCAGCGGCTACTGCTTATTTATTTATTTATTTATTTCATTTGACATAAATGGGCTATGAAAGTCAAACTTAAGAAAACAAATGTCAAGAACAAAAGAAAATCTAAACAAGTCATCCGAGCGTTGCAATAATCCAGGTCGGGGCCACATCCTGTCCTCACAATCTTTACGATATTCTCAACTGATGATCCATCAATCCATTTTCTAATGCGCTTATCGTCGCGAGAGTCGTGGACGTGCTGAAGCCTATCCCAGCGGTCTTCGGGCAATAGGCAGTGGACACCCTGAACCGGTTGCCAGCCAATCGCAGGGCACACAGTGATGAACAACCATTCACAGTCACAATCACACCATGGGAAAATGTTTTACTGAACGTCCCTTTGATTGTCACAAAGTCTCAAAGGATGGCAAACAACATATTCTCGGAATAAAACTATACATTTTGAGGGAACCGAATTACACTCGATGAACTTTGCTTAAATCCATCCATTTTCCGATCCGCTTATCCTCACAAGGGTCACGGGCGGTGCTGGAGCCCATCCCAGCCATCTTCGGGCAGTAGGCGGGGGACACCCTGAACCGGTTGCCGGTCAATCGCAGGGCACACAGAGATGAACAACCATCTGCGCTCACACTCACATCTAGGGACAATTTTAGAGTGTTCAATCAGCCTGCCAGCCATGTTTTTGGAATGTGAGAGGAAACCGGAGTATCCGTAGAAAACCCACGCAGGCCCGAGGAGAACATGCCGGAGCTGGATTTGTACCCGGTATCTCTGCACTGTGAGGTTGACGCGCTAACCACTGGACCACCGGGCCGCCCTTTGCTTAAAATCGATATTTCCAATTGAGATTGCCATTTCAAAGCATCGGTTTTAACATTGACTTTGTCCCCATTGACAGTCATTCCTCACCGTGTTCACCCGATCCTCTCTCCATCACTCATCCTATCCCTAACCTCATTTCGAAGTCATGTCACCCTTGGTGAACGACGACATGAGTCAATTAGCTCAATGTCAATGACTGTAATGGAGTCATGGAGCGATGCCCCTGTGGCGCCTGCGCAGCTTTTAACGCAGCCTTTTTCCACCATCACATTTTCCCCATTGACTTCGCTTTTACTCAAAAGGTCAACTCCGCGCAACAATTCTCACACCAATGCCTCAGGTATCCATGCAATGACTATGACCTAGTTAATACATCATTCCGTTGCATCGCAAGACTTCACCAGATCATATGCGTTAATACTTTTTTCAACAATTTTAATGAATCACATTTAGAAAATAAAAACTTGCCATGTTAGCCAAGGGCAGGAACATAATATAGATTGTAGTGAGAACTCAATATTTAGTGACTCAGCACAGTCCTTCCTTCTTTTTCGCTCGGATTGTTAACAACGTTGGCTGTGATTTTAATTACTGGCCACGGCAAATGTGAAACAATCCCTTTTTACATGCTTTTTCCTAACTCAATTCAACTGTATCTATAGAGTACTTTAAAACAACCACACTGTATACAAAATGCTATACATGGAGCAAAAATAATTCATACAACAACAAACAATAAAACAACAAACAAATTTAAGGTGTTGACGCCTCATGCCTCTCATGTTAACCTGAGTCCTCGCCACAGCCCGAATCTCCTCTGCAGAGTTAAAAACAAGATATTTCCATTACGTTCCCACCACTCCACTGTGCACCTTCACTAGCAGCTCTCTGTGGGGAAACAAAATGAAGGATGCAAACACTTCTCTCATTTCTACGGTGCGTGCTGACCTGCATGAATACACTCGGGTGGGGCTGTTGCTGTGGAGCAGGGGCATGTGACACTAGGAGGTTGGGACTCTGTCACCCGCAACTCTTGGCCACAATATCGCACACACACTTAAAATCATACTGCCCGACCTTGGGCGCCGCGCATTCCTTGTTTTGTCCTTTTGTGGGTGCAGAGGTGCAGGTTCTACGTTTCTGACTTCCTGTTGAGAGCATCTTCGGTGACATTCCAATCAACCACGCTGTTGTGCTTGATCACCCTGCCCCTGCTGCCAAGCCAGCTCTAATGCCAAGCACATCAAATCACCTCAGTGTCAAAATATAGACAGAGTCCCCCTCCCCCACCTCCACTCACCTCGCGTTCTGTCCCTCCTCCATCTCCGACTGTCCCTGGCTTCTCCTCCTCTGGGAGATGCATCAGGTCAGGTGCCCCTGCTTCTACCTAACAGGTCCATATTGATGGAGACAGGGGGTGGCGGACGATATTGAGTGCGGCAAGAGTTAGAGCCTTGATGGAAGCTCTCTAAGCTGCCGAGCACTTGAAAGACAACTCTACTCCGCCCAGCCATCAATTTCACTAGTACCTGTCCTGTTCAGTGTCGTAGGCAATCATGCGTACGAACTGATCCATTGCCAGCTGAATGAATGCCATCTATGTGAATCAACGATCAACAACCAGCTAAACTCGGGCTGGCAACCGGTTCAGGGTATCCCCCGACTACTGCCCGAAGACAGCTGGGATGGGCTCCAGCACGCCGGCGACGCTCTTGAGGATTGGATGGATGGATGTTTGGCACAAAACAGTACACTGATCATCATCCCATTCTCCATCCTCAAATAAATAAGTAAATAACGCCACACCAAGAGTGAAGCGTGGTGGCGGCGACATCATGCTTTGGACTTAACAGGAGTGTGCAGTATTTTTTTATTTTTTTTATCCAGTGTAGAGAGTTAAGTGCGGTGAAAACCACCTAACTGCTCTTTTCCAACAGTGATAGGCCGATGCTCTTTTTTTTCATACACAAATGCTCCAGTGTTTATCTGTGGTGAAGAGGCCACTGCCCTTCAACACTTAGTCAGCCTCACGGATATAAACATGGCACTTACTCGCCTTCAAGTTTAAACGGTGGTGGAAGCAAGACTTGAACCACAGCATGTGACTGTAATTGGTCCATCAAATGTCAGTGACAGTGAACTCATCCAGACATCTGCAACATTTTCACCTAATTAGCTCATAGATATCAGGGGCATAACACACTTTGCAGTGATTAACATATTGTTCTGTGTTAGGCGACGTGGGGCTTGAAGAATAAGAACTGGCTTCTTCATTTCTAATTCATGTGAATAAAAAATGCCGTTTCTTTCCCCCCCTTTACAAGCGTAAGCGTCACACACTTCACTGTAAAAACTCTCTAAAGGGGTCAGGTTCAACTTCGAGTTGAGCAGGAATATGCTTCAAGAACCTCACCTCATTTGCATAAATTGCCTCTGAGAGAATATATTACACGTGAGCCTTATATAAAGAAATACAAATGTGACACACCAATAATTACCATTTGGGGTTGAAATGATGCCGACAGGCGCAAAATAATACCAAATAAAATATAGTTAATTAGCAATTAATTTAAGCAATATCCTTGATTTGACCTTATGATATGCCCCAAAATGTAATTTAAAATATATTTTTCTGAAGTGCCGCTGACAATTTCAGACATTCAGAAATGGGAAATTGTATAATTTAAGCAGATAGCATGCCTATAACTGCATGATAGCAGATAGAGAGGATAGTTTCCCGTCCATCCCCGGCGTCCATAGCTGTCTCCTGCCCTCAACCTGCAGTGGATCTGAGCTGCAACAATGAGATAGCATTTCACTGTGATGGTGCTGCAAGGGGGATTATAGGCTCAGGGAGTTATCAAAGGCTTAGTCGGTATGATTTCTAGTGACCCAACGTGGACGACTGCCATCACTCTGTGCGAGCGCGGAGACCTTGGCCTCTGCGGATGCACCCAAGCTGTTACGACCGAGTCAGCCATGGCCACCAGGACCCATGTGACAGGGGGAAACCTCACTGGCAGACAAGGCTGACGGAGATTTAGAAGACTCTGTCATTACAAATTGGAAGGAGCCCCGACCGGAAAGTTATGTGACTTGTGCTGTCATCTTTTTAAGTTCTACTTTAATAAGGCAAGACAAATGAACATTCGTCTTGTCCATCAATATTTTACTCAATAACTGATTAACCACATGGAAAGCTGACAAGCCCTGAATGAGCACTGGCTCAAACATTACACCACTTGATATGAATTAAAACTGAAAATAATTCATTATAATCTGCTCTAGTTTTAAAAATACTACTCACGTGCATTATTATTGTGAGCTTTATCCTGGCGTCTAATATATCGATGAAATATTGTTTCTGACCGTTTATGTGAAAGCAGCAATGTAAACCGAAATGGAAGAGCAGCAAGAAACCACAACATTTGTCAATGTCTGATGAGTCATGTGAATATAATCTATACATAGTTCATCAAAACAGAACCATTAGGCGGCCGTGGCGCCAGGGATGACAAACCTCAGTCCACTGGTCTGAGGTGAACTCCCACTCATTAAAAAGAATGCTTATGATAGTTGGAGGTTTTGTATGAGAACGGCTTACAGTGGATGCCGATGATTGGGGCTTGAGCCCGTAATCTGCAGCCAGCCATTCTCTGGCCCCCTCTGGCTTCTGACCTAGCAGGAAGTGACCAGGGAGCATTGACTCTGACCAGCCAATTAGAGCGCAGGGTGCATGGAGCACGCTGAGGCTAACGAGGCCCCTCTCAGTGACCCTCCTCACCTCTGTAGGACCCCACAATGGGAAATATGAGGAGATGGGAGCCACTTTAACTTCACACAATCCTTCCCCGGAGCCTCTCTTTGACGCCCACCCTCCTTCCCCAAGCTCCGCTCTCAAACCCTGCTGCGTAACCACAAGGTCTACAAACACATGTTGCCTACTCATAGAAAACCTTCACGTGGATATGACCATTGCACTGATGTTGAAGTGCAGATTGCAAAAAAAATAAATGAGCATGAATACACAAAGGTTGCTTATACAACACTGGCTATGTGTCGCTTTCATGTTTATTTTCGACCGCTACCCGATAGATGGGAGATCCAAATTAATTGGGAGGATTTGAGACCAAGCCGTTTCTGGAAACGGCCGCTGTAAACATGAATGCACTGCAGTGTTTTGCATAATTGTTACTTATTCAAACAAAACAAAGAGGAATGAAAAGAAAGCAGAATGAGCCGGTAATGAAGGAGTGAGAAACAGTGGGACAGTCAAAGTATGCTGGAGCATTTCCGTGGATGGTCCACATTCAAGGCTAATGAAAGCAAAAAAAAAAGAAAAAAAGGAAAGGGGAGCCAGTAATAATCATGTACACCCAACGTCCCACCCCCTTTCCTTTCCAGGCAGAATTGATTCTGTCAGTTGGACCCTCCAAACAGGGACCATATGTGAATTCAGCCCTGGCAATCAGACTGCATTGTGGAGCAGGCGGCTGAGTTCATCAGGAAAAAATTAGCCTGCCGCTCTGCAGGCCTCTTTCCTATTGGCCAGTCATGCGGCCCGCTCTGTTTGAGGGCACCCCAGACATTCCTGTGGATAATCTTTTCCATTCCTCCACTCAGCTCGATGAGGACAGACCAAATCACAGCACAAGGCCTGCATTGTGTGCTCTTTCAAGAAGCCCGATTTTTATTGTCGTTTCTTTGGCGTGATCCCTCTCGCTCACCTCATTCAACACAGTTCTAGGAGGGAAAGTGATTCATTTTTCTTCTCTCCCCCCCCAAAAAATCCAGTTTTTTTCCCCCCTTAATGATCCTATGCAAAGCAAAATATCAAATTGTCTTGTTTCTCAGGCTTGCTTTCCGACAAGTTTTTTTTTTTAAAGGCCAAAATAACGTAAAACCCCTGAAACCAGAGCTTAGCCACATCAGTGTGCGGCCTGGAGTTCAGCATATCGCTGCTGAATCTGGCTCCTTGGGGCGAGGCTCGCAATCCTTCCCAGAAAACTCCTGCTGGTCACCGCTACACGCCTCTCACAGCAGCTTGTCATTGTGGTTGAAATCGGTCCACTGAAATGTTGAGATTGGAGGACAATCACTCAAACGAGGATTTATAGAAACACTTTCCATAATTAGACCCATGATTATTACAGGGTCGATAAAGCTTGGACTTCAGAAGGGGTTCGTCTGCCCCCTCGTTGCTCTGCTTCAGTTACCTCAGTTTCTTGACAAGCGTTCGCCGTTTCTCAAGTGAGCATCTCAGCACACCAAAAAAAACATGCTTAATATCACCTTGTAAAACTTGTACTGCATGTTAACAAATGGCACAACCAAACTCGTTCCTCATCTAAGTTAGGCTTCGGAGTCGATGGCAGGCAAAATCAACTCTATGACCCGGATCATCAACTACGATGGGCTTTAAATGGCCACGACATAAACAGGGGTTGACTTTTGTGAATGTGCTATACAACCACACGCTCCCAGTTGTGCAGGAAATATCCCAAATTTTACAGCGGGCTGTTCAACCAAAAACCAAGGACTAAGGCAAAGGCTTGGTGTAAGAGGTGAACACGTCACCGATCATGCTCAAACTCGTCCAGAAGTAAGCAGCTCAAAGAGGTGGTGGGACATTTTACAATATCAAATATTTCTTTTTAGGCTGTGTTAAGACTTGTAATTCAGTAGTCTGGTCCAGATCAAAGTTAAAAAAAAAAAAAGAAATATATGGTGAGTGAATTTTGTCTGGTTCGCTCAGAGTTCACATTTGCATTTTTACTGTTGGACCAGTTTCTTCGGAAAAAGCTTGTATGAAGTCATGTCAAAAAGCAATTTTTTTGTTGCAAACGAGAAACGCTGTCTGCGGGGCGGAAGACTGCAATGGCTCCTTCGCCGAGGTGCCACCGAAAGCATTTCAAATGTATTGTTACAAGCGCAGTTGCAAGACAAACCCGCACAGACGGATAGAGACAAGCAGCACAGCGATGTTGCTGTGCCCACCGCTGGCGTTTTCAACACCGGTCCATGTGTTTGGTCCGTGCAGAGTTCACATCAGAATCAGAATCAGAATTATGTTTTTTTGGTCAAGTGTGAAGAACACACATGGAATTGGTCTCCGGTAGTACAGGCTATGGTAGGATCATCAATAACAAGCAACTGCGATAAACAAGGACATGAAAAATAAGTATGGAAAGACATTCAATGTAAGCGTACCGTTGTGCGGTAGTACCACAAAATGACAGCTGTGAGGCAACGTGCAAAGTATCGAGCAGAGCTAAAGTGATGGGTGGTAGAATATAACACTATAACAGTTGTGCAGTTGGTGCAGATAATCGTTGCACCATTTTAAAGTGACCAGTCCGCAGTATTTGTAGAGCAAGATTAAGTGTGCAATTGTAAAGAAGACCTTAAAAGCTTTTACGTGTCTGTTGCTGTGGAATAAAGATCAGTGACAATGGTTCAAGTAAGTATAGAGCTGGAGCTACAATGATTATTGCGGTAATGCTGTTCCACAGGGGGTGCAAAATTACAAAGAGCCACTCGGTTATTGTTCAGGGAGTTAATGGCTTGAGGGAAGAAGCTGTTTGAATGTCTGCTGGCTTTGGTGTGCATGGATCGGTCGCGCTGGCCTGAGGGGAGTAGCGGGAAAAGGTGGTGGGCAGGGTGTGAGGGGTCCAGTAGGATTTTCCATGCCTTTGTCTTGGTTCTTGCGATGTGCAACATTTGAGCTCACTTAAGTGGGCCAAAAGCCAACTCTTCGAGCGGCCTTGGTCTGCTTGTTTGGCGTGCGCCCGTTTTCAGACGATTGCTTTCGCACCGAACAAGGAGAGCAATCGCAGTGGCGTTCATTGGAACGAAACCAAAAATAACCCGGTGTGAACACAACGCAGCATGGATTTTGATTTGGAAAATGTGTTCCATAAATTGGGTTGAGGATTTGAATTATGTTGGTAATGTGTCACGGCTGGCCAACATGAACTCATTTTCTTGTGGCGCAAAAACAACAACAGCAACAAAAAGCTTGTTTTTCAGTGTACAAAAAGCCGTCATGGAAATGGGACTCTGGCCTTATTTAAATCTCTTCAACAACTTTACTGAATTTAACTGATTTCACATTCGAAATAGAACAGAGACATGTCTCAAAGCTTCAAGGATTAGATTCAATGCATTATGAATGTTCCGTATTTCATTTTTCATCTACTGGAAATATGAGACATGGGAAAAAAATGCAGAGATCAGGACGAGAGCATTCTCTGAGCACCTCCGTTACCCAGTCAGTCCGCATGTAAACACACCATAAATCATAGCAACCAAGCACAGTGCTGTCTCCAAAAAGGCCCCAAGGTAAATCTTATAGGCAGTTGTGTGAGGAGTACAAACACGGAACACGTTTCCACTCAAGTTTAGAACACATATTTACAAGTTGACTTCATTGTCTTATTATGACGCAAATGACAACTGATTATACATTTGAGAACTGCAGATCATATCTTCAGTGCTTTGATCGGGCTTGAATAAGATTTGATTGCAGAACACGACAAATGTAAACTGATCAGATTTGTTTTAGTTCTCTTAGCGGTACTCAGGCTTTCATGAACATTTTAGAAATGACTGTATCTTTGATGAAATGATGATTTGGATGTTAACAAGTGTATTCTACAATGTTACCTTGCACTTTAAAACCAATTCAATATAAATCAATATTTTTAATACGATAACCCAGCTCAATGAATTCCTTATCGGTTAATTTACTGCGGGCATTTCCTGGTAATTCACTGAGGGCAATTTCCATCTATTTTATCCGAGAGGGAACAAGCCCACAGGCATAAAAGCTTTGCGGGGATAGACAACTTTACCGGAGGACAGTCGACGCTGATGGAGGGAACACATGCCACTGAAACAGGAACAGGCATCGTTTGGACGGCCTCGCTGCATCGGAGGAGCTAACGAGCACTGGGGCTTCAGGAACCCTGTGACAATAGAAAAAAAAAGAAAAGATCAGATGATTGCGAAATTCAAAATATGCGTCAATAGCGAGAAGAGGCTCATCAGCAACCAATTGAGCAAAATTAAGAAATGACAACATGCAGGACAGTGCGCCGGCCAGTGTGTGACCCGTCATCAGAACAAGACACTGGGTTTTATCTCAGTCATTGAGACACGCGTTCCCAAGCCCACAATCTCTTGGTTTTGCTGCGGCAATCAGAGTTCCTTTTCAGTGTAGCCAAAAAGCGAATGTTTTGGACAAATTCCATGCCACTAACATTTGAGATGTCCCCCTACCTGTTGCAACGTCATTGTGCAACCAGAGCATGAAGCAAGGTCCATGAAGACATGGATGAGGGAATTTGTTGTGGATGAACTGCACTGGCCTGCACAATGTGCTGACCTCAGCCCGATGGGACATCAATTTGAGAGGAGACTGACACCCAAGTAATCTCATCCTACATCAGTGTGTCACACCACAAATGTGCTCCTGGAAGATTGGTCAAATAAATCCCATAAAGACACTCCTAAACTTTGTCCAAAACCTGTTGGAGCTGCAAAAGTGGGGAGCTGACGTCATATTAAAGCCCATGGATTAAGAATATAATGGCAATACCTTCATATGCCGATCAAGACAGGGCGGCAAACACGTTTAGCAATATGGCATAGCCTACTGTCTGTAAGGATCACAAAATAATATAACATTTCGTAAAATATCAAGACCTTTTGCAAATGTCAGTTTCTGTCGGCAAACTGGTAAAAAAAATGCATTTATTGACTGAGTGGCTTATATATTGCATTGGTATCTAAATCCAAACTTGCATGCACCTCTTTTGAGAAACTTTACATTCCCATCCAAATATGATAATCCACAGGGAGACTAGTGTTGCTAATGTGGCGGTGTGACCACCAGCAGAGCCCTTTTATTTTCTCTATGAAAAATATGTCACTCCAGATGAGTCCGAAGAGCGACATTTTAAAACAGGCAAAAGGGTATTGGATTATTTTCCTGAGATTCTGGCACTTAGTGCTTGGAAGGATTGTGTGTGTGTGTGTGTGTGTGTGTGTGTGTGTGTGTGTGTGTGTGTGTGTGTGTGTGTGTGTGTGTGTGTGTGTGTGTGTGTGCGCATATTCATAATGTGGAAGGGTGTGTGTATAACATTTAAATTAATATACAACAGGGTGGATCAACGAGAGCAAACGTCCTAAGGGAATGTGGTGCCATTGGCTGGCATTGTATTTGTCTCTCTATATATTCTCATTCAAATCTTTCTATCATGTTTAAAATAAAAATGTGTGCTGCTGTTATCATCCATTTCTCTGAGTGTACAGAGCTTTACTTACCAAGCCTTGAGGTAAATGTTAGAAGAGTTGCACTGTCTTCAACATGTATGTGCAGGTTTAGCACCTGGTGTCATGCCGGGTTTAGCTGGTAAAGTACTCTGCATTAAATCTTCTCTAAATCACAGCTCTGTCATCAGTGCTATCACCGTAACAGGTGAGTAAATGTTCATAGATCCCATAGCTGTCATCATTGGTATGGTTGGCACAAATACGTCCCATCATTAAAAGCACTCTATCGCACCCGATCATTATACGCTATGTTTGCTCACATCAGCGGGACCTTGATTACAGAGATTTCTTTTTTGTTTTGTTTTGTTTTGTTTTTTTGAGGGGGTCGAGTTTAACTCCGAAGATTCTGTAAAGCCGCTTTCGGGAACAAGCTCGAGTATCTGCATTATTCTTTTTGTTGGAATCAACACAGGGATTTCACTCATAAGAGAAACTATTAAATGAAGTGAGAGGAATATCATTCATGCAATGGCTTGATGACATTCTAACAGAAAGGGTTTAAAACATATTTTTAAATACTTTTACATGGAAAAAATAGTAGTATGAAGAGTCAATATTATTTGTCACCAACACATCAGTGAAAGTACTTTCAGATGTTACCAGACTTCCCCTTTTTTTTCTTCAAATGAAATACTGTACACTGAGTCATTTATGAGAGTTTAAGGTATTGTAGCTCGATGTGTCTTCCTGTCCTGTCCTGTCCTGTCAAGGAGCTCAAGCCCAAGGTCAAAGTTCACCGGGCCCTTAATGTATCTCTTAGGTGCAATAAAAAAGCCTTTACCATATAGGACTTCAGGGTAAGCTATCCCAGTCGGGCTCCGAAGGACACGCCAGCAGAGCAGTCATCAATTGCCACAGTTTTCAACATGAAAGTCATTGAACACAGGCAAGCCTGAAAGCCTCTTTGTGACAAGACAACCTGTGAAAGAACAAGTTTGTCCTTCCTTTTGTCTGTCCTGTACAACAGTCCAGGACACTCGAGAGTTCTCCCAAACTCATCCAACTGGGTAGGTTTTATTTTGATGTCATCCTGACGAGGTCAGGAAAGAAAATCGGAAAATAAATAAATAAATAAAATGATATTTGCGGCCTTGCAGCGATTTTATACGGACTGTTGAAAATTCTGTTGTAGATTTGATTCATGCGATAGAGTTTTAAAAAATTTGTTTCTTTTATGACACTCATGACGAAAAAGTAAAGTGATGCACTTTTGTGTAGGTGAAGAAAGCTCATTTACAAGTGTTTCCATTGAAGTACTTTCTACTTGAGAACCCAATAATGCATTAACAGTACCGATTGGCCAATCTTTTCTCATTTGCATTGAAAATATTCTGCCGATTCACGATAGCAAGTGCTCTACCAGGATACAGTCATTTACAGTGGGGGCTGATTTTTTTAGAAACTGGACTATCAACAAGCCCCGCCGTTAAATACAGGTGACAGTTACGCCACACAGCTTGGACAGAACGAGGAACTAGACGGAGTTTTTGCAACACTTCTCAGGCATAAATTTTCACCACTTCAAATTGGTCAACATTACGTACAAATAACAGACGATGTGTGGATAGAGCTTCAGTGTATTTGTGTAGGCCTTAGGTCAACTCACTACTAATTGTGCTCCAAAAAACAAAGAACTGCCTGCATGGCAACAATATTGATGCAGATTTAGATGAGAATATTTAACAATTTATGTCACCAATGTTGGTGTATATGAGAGCATCTCTTGTTTTCTGTCCAGTTTTGTTGTTATTGGACCTTTTTTTTTCCTCAATATCAGTCCGAGAGTTGTAATGCAACTGACTTTTGGCAACCCAACGGCATGCAACAACAGTTTTCGTTCACTCTAAGTAATTTGTTCATTTTCCAAACTGCGTCATCCTCACGAGGGTCACGGAGGGTGCTGGAGTCTATCTCAGCCATCTTCGGGCAGTAGGCGGGGGACACCCTGAACCGGTTCCCAGCCAATCGCAGGGCACACAGAAACGAGAAACCATTCGCACTCACATTCACATCTCGGGACAATATGGAGTGTTCAATCAGCCTGCCATGAATGTTTTTGGAATGTGGGGGGAAACCGGAGGACCTGGAGAAAGCTCAGGCAAGCACGGGGAGAACATGCAAACTCCACAGAGGAAGGCCGGACGGAGCTGGAATTGAACCCGGTACATCTGCACTGTGAAGTCAACGTGCTAACAACTCGACTAGTGGGCCACCACTCAAACTAATTGTTGAATAAAAGTGATTTGTTCAAGCCATTTCATTTTCTGTGAATGATTGTTTTTTATTATTTTAAAATAATGAAATGTTACTTAGTTGTAAACAAGTTAATTTATTTTATAATAATGGCGCTCCGCAAGCTCTAAACCATTCGGCCTTGGTTGAATTAGGAAACCCGAGGGCCTCTTTCAACGAGAGAAGGTAGACATAATAAAGAAAAGCAAATGCCCAGACCTTGGTTTGAAGACACTATTTTCATGTTAAGACAAAATAAACCAATCACTTCAAGGAACACACCCTTTACCAAAAGAGCCAACCTTTATTTCTCTTCAGATTTTCTCCTAATGTCCCAAACTCAATTGCTGTCGTGGTCCGATCCGGCAATAAAAAAACCTGAACTGCAGAGACTCATTAGCTGCAGCATAAAACAAATGCAACATATACACCGGCGAAGGCCTAAATTCCTTCTCCTCAACATTACTTATGCGATGCAGTTTTAATGCTTTACCTTCAGCGCTGACAAAACTACTTTGAGGGGAATCAAATATCATCATAACTATTCATCAGGTTCACTTCACAATACTTCACGCTTCACCAAACTGTTTTGCACCGAACCAGATGGTGACTCGGGTTTTCTTCATCCATAACACATCCTCAATGTGAAAGCTATTCATTTAAAGCAACAGTACTCCAGCAGTAGAGTGCATGAATTGGCGGCTGCTGATTATTTTGCTGTGACATTCAGGCAATAGGCAAACGCAACAATGACAGACAGAGTGGAGAAGGGGGCCAGAAGTTCGAAAAAAAGGAGAAGAGAAAGCCAAAGAGTGCGGCAAATGAGGTTAGAGGGGAACAAAATCGGGTCAGTTCAAAGTCTGCTTCTGCACGCCGAAAACTTTCTCGGGGGCAAATAGGAGAACAAGGGGCCACACTGCGGGCTCAGCGGCGCTCAGGCGAACGACTCTAATCAAATTTGTACGATTGGACTCCCAAAAAAAGCCGCAATGGGCACAAAGAGGCTGCTTTGACTCGGGAACGGACACACAAAAACATAAAAATCAAGGGCCCACTTCTCTTTTCCATACAGCAGCTTTTCACATGATGAAGCCTTGGCAACCACTGACCCTTTTTCAACTGTGAAACGTCAGAACTGGAGGAGCAGCGCCAACAATATCTTGCTGATTCCTCGTCTCATGGATGCCCATTGGATATTTGTCCAATATTTTCTTATAATCACCCTGGATTCAAAGGGATCCAAACCTGCATCAAAAGTCCTATATTTCCCTTTCAACATGCATCGCAATTAGTTTCGCCTTTCATTTTCCTTGATCGTAGCTGACGTTACGGAGTGATCAAAGAGAATTACCTCCAGCAAGAAACGTTGAAATAAAGCTCGACTTCACCGTGATGACTGAGATACATGCAGAGTGAAATGGAACGCGTCAGAGTAAGTGGTGCTCCAAGGCAGAAAGCGATGCGTGGAGTTGCTTTTGTGACCTGTGCCCCACTCATCTGCCTCACTCCCACCACAAAGTGCAGGAGCACGCTTCCTGTTAGCCGGCTGAATAGACTCCGCACACCCATGTCAGCATCTCGACGGGAGAACATATTCTGCCAGTTCATAAACCCCACCCCCCGTTGCTACTTTTGCACAGTGCATCTCAAAATAACACATCCAAAATGTAAACATAAACAGAAAGCCAAGGACTGAACACGAGGAAGAACCTGTGCCTCCACCCTTCATTCTTCACTCAGAAAATCTAACCCAGATTCACCAACCAAGTGTGATGCATGCCTAATTCAAGACCAAAAATATGGTTGAGTCATTCTGCCGATCTTGGTTAATGTTCTCAAATCAAGTAGTGATTGCAAAAAAAACCAAATTTGTCAAATGTTTCTGTTAGTTGATCTAGAAGCGTTCCTTTTGCCACACAAATACAGAGACGTTACTTGTAATTCGGAAATGATTTGAGAAATACTGTACGAAAAATCCGGTCCGTCTGCCTTCAAAAACAAGATGCATCTGCAGAAAGTAAGACGGCGAAACAAGTGACACACACATCACAGGAGGAAGAATCTAACGTGATAGAAGCGGTACATAATTTAAACCATGAAACAAAAACATCTGGCACTGCACCTGTTTTGCATCAACGTGCACTGAAAGCAAAGACAATTAAACACACAAAAATTGAGTCAGAATAAAATGACCTCTGTGGCTAAAACTGCCTTTAATGTGGACACGTTAACTATGAATGGCTCGCTGACACAGTGGATTCCAATGTGTGAAGCTCCATTAGGGACTTGACTCCAATGGAGAAAAATATTGGAATCATCTTGTCACGGACGTCTAATCTTTGGAACTCAATGAATAGACACAAAGGTATTTTCATGTCACAGTTAAATAAATACCGAGCATCTTGGCTCCAACTTGGCTGCGTAGTTTATATGATTAATCTATAATAAAAAATGGCCTGCAATAGGGGGAAACAAAAATAAGAAAAAAAATCCAACAATCTGAAATTTTTTTTTAAAAAAACACACATTGGGGAGCTGTAATCAGAAAGAACACAACATTACCGGTATGTGGAATGCAGTCTTCTCACTCGAGAAGGAATACAGTGAAGGTTTTCTTTCGGTTCCACTATGATTCAAAACTCCTGTATGTGTGCTATTCAGCAATGAATACATGCCACACATTCCAAGGGGTCAGGACGTCATCTCACTGACGACTCTGCCAAGTAACCTGCTTGGCAAAGTTCTTCACAGCTGCTCTTGTAGTAAAATCTAGCCGAGAATGCATCTGTGTAGTACGTTATTATTTATCTGTTTTGATTTTTTAAAAAATTCATGCATACGGCTAGCCGAGATATGCAAAAGGCTTGACAGGCAAGGGAATGTAGCCACAATTTACAGCAACAAGTTTTTTTTTTTTTTTTAATGATAGGTTGACCTGCAGCTCAAGTCATGAAATGTTTGTTTCAGACTCAAGACACAGTATGTGGACTACTTCTTTATAGCGCCACTCAATGAAAAACAAAGTCGAGCCTGATGTGTTGGGCTGATGTTTCCAAAACAGAACGGTTCTGTCACGGTCTTTCATTAACAAAATAAACTAAAATAATAACTTGAGTATGATAACTTGACTGACGTCAGTAAAAGTCATTGTGTACTGTCGCATGGCAATCATTCTTTGAGAGGCACTCCCTTCACATGAAAGATTTATGATTTTTGAACCCGGTATTGAGCCCAGGGGTATAATGAGTCACGGTAAAGCGCCAAGAAGAAACACATTTCACACATTTTGAATCTGTGACGTCCAATGCCAACATTATCCAAAACAAGGGTGGACATTGAGGTAAAAACAAAAAAAAAGAAGAGAAGGGATATAGAGAACAGGGGAGGAAAGGAACTCATAGAGACACTTTCAAAAAAGTGAAAGGGCCAGGAAGACAATGAAAGAGAACAAGAGGAGAGACAGGCAGAGGGAGGCAAACAAAACTAGGTCAAGTCACATGACTGGGATCGACTGCAGGCAGGATTAAATATCCTACAGCATGTGGTCATTTACACAACAAATGTAGATTTCATTTTATAAATTATTTCTCTTCCACGGGGATGAGCATACCTGGTGTGATGCTTGACTGTATTCTGGTGGGCAGCAAGGCTTTTTAGTGAGCACAAAAAAAAAAAAACCAGGGTATTAAAGACCAGAGTGAGCCATTCCCTCTCAGACGAGGAACAAAGCAAAAGCCTTAGATAGCATGAAAATGATCAGAACAGGAGTGAATACAGTTGCAGCGTAAGACAGCCTCTTAATGGCAAGCTATAACAACTGGAACATACACCATCCAATATCCTTCATGATGCTGGAGGACGGTAAAATGTTAAAAGAGAAAAAGAAGAAACAGGGGCTCATACACCGACAGCCAAAGTGTGCACTCATATCTACGACTATTCATTAAATTCTTATCGTCCTCAGTTTTAGGAAATATGCCATTAGGGACTGCGCAATTGATCGAACTTTAATTAAATATGACAATTGTGATGTTGAGATTAACCTGATCGTGTCCTGGGCTCTGCTGAACTTTCTCCGCCGGTAGTCTGCCAACCACCAGGGGGCGAACACACGTTTACGGCTTTATTAAGTTACCTAAACAGCAAGTGAGAGCGCCCTATAGCGGGGTTCTTAAATCTCCCGGTGGACTAATGAGAGCAAGTTGTTATTTTTCATTTGAGGAATTGAAATAGTGAGGGTGAATGTTATATATATGTTTAACAGGGCTCCAAATCCCCTAGCAGTGTTTTTGTAAAGGGGCGCTTAACCCTTTCATTCCACAAGACGTACTTGTACGTCTTGTTAAAATTAGGCCCTGCCTACCAAGGACGTACTTGTACGGCTAAGTCTTTTTTTTTTGCGTCATAGATAGGAGGAGCATCTGATGCAATCTGTGGATGAGAATAAGCCGTTTGCATTGTAAATAATGTAAAAAAAAGCGACCAGTAGGTGGCAGTGGTGGCTCACGTGCTTGAAATGCACACTTTTACAAAAATCTCTTTTTCTCCGTTTTTTGCAAATCGCCATTTTCATGGAACTTAGCCCTTTTATAATGCCAATTGCTGAAGAATGGAAAACAAAAGAAGAGACTCCAAACTTTATTTTGGTGGGCTCCATGTTTATATAGCATTAGAACCAAATATTCTGTGGGCCTTGCAAGATCAGTCAAAATGTAGTAAAACGTTGGGATTGAGGGGGTTGCTCCAGTGAAAATGGCTGGGATTGAATGAGTTAATGAGAAGTCGATCAAGTCAGCTAAAACGATGGCCACTCAATCTCCACAGCCCAGTCAGTGACATCCACAGCAGTCCATTTGCGGAGCATGTTTGGGTGTGAACGTGTGCGTCAGCAGGTGACTGAGAAATCGGAGAACCGAACAAAAATCTTTCAGTCCCGAATGCTCAATAAATGAACAGCAGGTGGAGTGGCCCACCAAATTGAGGCCAATCAATGTGATGTAAAACCTCTGACTCACACAAAGCGGTTCACGCCAATAGATTAGATTAGATTTGGATGGATGGATGGATGGATAGATATTTTATTCGTCCCCTAGTGTGCATTTAACAATCATATTGAGTGTTTTCATTTCCAAATATAACAGTAAGGAGCCTGAAAAATATCAAATCCATACAGCAGTAGATACTGCCAGTAAACTGAGCAAAATTAAAGGTCACTTATCGGACACAATGTGAATCCATGTGCATCTGCACCGTAGCAACATTTCTGACCAACAAAGACTCGAATCTGATTCAACTTCAATGCGCTCATTTCACCGTGGCAGACTTCAAGTCAAGAGGTGAGTCTCTTTTTGAGGTCGTATTGTGTAGACTTCTTCCATTGAAATGTCACTGATGACATCACCGCACATTTACCTGCAAATGCCGCAAGAGGCACTGAGCCATTGTAACATAGGGCAGCTCTAAAAATACAAAAGCTGCCTTGAGGGCTCAAAACTCTTAACTCAAATAACAATTACTGACCAAGAGAGACAAACTGTCAGATCAGTTTAGAGCTCAACAATGGTGCACCGCTCAAAATATAAAGTCCAAAACAACAAACCTGATTTGGATCAAGCGAGACACACAGCTGGTCAAGTGGATGAGCAAGAGTGAGGTCACTTTGCTTAAGAGAGAGACACACACAATAAACTGAAGGCACAGAGAAAATATTGCACGTTGGTGCAGAGGCCACATTGGTGGACTTGAAAAACAGCAAAGGTTGTATGATGCAGTAACGTAGCTTCGCAACCAACATACTTTATTGTTCACTTTCCTTTGGAAACTCACTGGGCAATTGAATTGATACAACATAAGGACACTAAAACTGGATACAAATATAAAATGCTTCGTTTGGATCGACGCTGTGTATGATAGACAATGTCAACAAATTAAGAAATTATTTTCGAAATACATTAAACGTGTTTAAATTGTTGAAATTGTGCAAAGACTAAGTACGGTGTAATACTGGAATGGGGATAGCATTACCGTGGTTCCCGGATTATAAATCACAGTTTTTTTCCATAGTTTGGCTGTGGAGTGATTTATGTGTGAAATTATTAACACATTATGATATCATTTCACATGTTATTTTCACATTAAGAGGCCGCTCTCGGCCTGAGGTCTGACGTAAGCGACGCAGAAGAAGCGCCACATCACCCTTTGAAGTTGGCGGAGTTGTTTAAAAGTGACGCAGAGGATGAAAATGTCATTTGATTTAGTGATTTGGAGTGACACTGATGGTTTGGTAAAATTGTTAACATGTTCTTTATGCTCTAGTTATCTGAATAACTCTGAATATGTTTCATGAACATACCAAGTGAGTTCGCCGTTCGTTGTTTGCCCGTCATGTCACGTTAAGTAATCGTACACTTATTCAGCCTGTTGTTCTCTATTTTATTTTTATTTTAAATTGCATTTCAAGATGACATGTCTGGTTTTGGTGTTGAAGTTTATCAAATAAAAATGTGATTTATACTCCGGAGCGATTTATAATCCAGAAAATACGGCAAATGCTTTTCACCTTTTCATTTGTACCGTGACCTCCAGCAAATACCGCACATCCCTGAACTCGATATGCATTTCGAATTCCTTCTCTAACTCTCTGAATCTCATCATCGCTATCTACCAACCAGTGGACACTCAGTCTTTCAAGGGGAGCCATCTCCTTTTGATCGGCAAACTCGCAACATTAGCATGTACCTCAGCGCTCTTCTGCTTTCGCTTTCCGTTCAAGCCGCTTGCTCATCAGCAACATCGCGAGTTCCTGTGAGGCTTCACCCAGGTAAGACGGGAGGTGCTCAGAGCTTGTCGAAATCTTCATCACTAATGAGCACGTGGCGAGTGAAGAGCCAAGTGCTCCTGTGATCTCATTGCTGAGGATAGACTGGAGAGCTTCTATGTGCCTCTCCTCGGTAGCGATATCACTTCAGCCAAATCAAGTGATGATTTAGCCCATCGGCCTTTTTTTGTCCATCTTAGGAGGTAACACGCTAAAGGCCAGTCCCAGACCCTTCATATACAACCTTTTTTTTTTGCATGACACATTAATGCATGATCCACAAAGGCAAGGGGCCATTTTCACAAGAGCTATTTCAACATGTGGTGTACGTGCTTTCACACAGGGTCCAGGTTGAGTCTCAGCTCTGACTTTAATGTGTGGACTTTGCATGGTCCGTGCTTCCTCTGGTTTCCTTCACCACTCCACTTCAATTTTCTATAATGTCCATTGGTGTGAATGTGTGTCTGAATGGTTGCTCTGTACACTGAAATGGACTGGCAAGGTGTCTGACCCAGAGCTGGGAAAGGCGCCGGCTCACCCAGGACCCTGAACAATCGAAAACAAATGAGTCAATGTTTTCAAATGAAAATAGAACACCAACAATGTCAATGTGGATGGTTGTTAATAATATGGTAAGTTTGCTGTTGTGCCTGAAAATGTCAAGATCTTTGAAAACAACACAATGTATATTTAAATGTTACAGGTAAATAGCTGACAGGTAATTTGATTTTGAAAAACTGCACCAGAAATGCGGCGAAGACTCGCCGTAACTTCTACTGTCAGTCCAGGCTCTTAGCTACTGCCGACATACAAAGATCGCAGTCTCTTGAATCACTTCAACAACACTTTTTGGAGACCAGCGAATGTTTTTTCTATGAGCCAAGGCTATGTTATGGCAAAGGCAGGAGAGAAAGAGAACAAAAATACAGCAATAGGTGGGGTTTTTTCAGCGAAAGGTTACACGTTTAAAAAAAAATTGGGAACTGTGAAGGCGGTGGGGAATGTGTCCCTGTACTTTCTGTCAAACTTGCCGGTGCTCGTGAAAAAAAAAGGTTTGTTTTGACAACGTTGTTGTCTTTACGTGGCGCTGGAAAAAAAATCTCTTTTTACCTGAATGTTATGTATATTGTTTAGGATTAACAAAACATCAAATGTTTCTCATTTCAAGTGTGTGGAGAGTTACACACAGACTTTATTTTTCATGCAATGATTTAAAGTTTACTGTCTGTGGAAGGTGGGGAATTCTACAACTCCCCTCCTCCATTTTTTATGAGGTCTTGTGCTTGGCCCAGGTCTGGAAAAGGTCTAAATTCACAGGTCGGTGCCACTTAATTAGCTGGCCCCTGCACCAAGAAGAGTTGGTCACATGGGTCCAATTTGAGCGACAAAATTGTGCATCGGCTCAACATGCATTTCGACGTGAATATTTACGTGCCTGCTGGATCAAGGTGCAAGACTTTGAAGAAGCAGAAAACATGGGCGGAGGGGTTGGGGGGGTTGAAAAGAAGGAGAAAACATAATTGAAATGAAAGGAGGGGACCCTTAAAATTCCAGGGAATCGTTCCAGATGCTGCACAAATATTGTGTTGAGGAAATCCAGATGTGTGTATCCCTTTTATTCCTTCCTTCAGCTTGTTTTTCCGAATCCTTTTTTCCTTTCACTCTTTCCTTTCAACAACACAACACCTCCTTCCTTCATGTCAGTATTCTCTGATTTTAAGTCAAGACCTTCAAAGCCCCCAGAGCAGCTTAGCCTACATGAGGATCATGTAATAAAGAGCCACTCTCATTCACAACACATTTCATTTGTGCATGCGTGCTTGTGTGTGTGCAAGTGATTTGTATATTGCTCTATACAGTAGAACAATTATCTTGGATGTAATAATTTTGGATGCGGTGAGTCAAAGAATTAAATTCTGTGGGAAGCTAAATTAAAAAAGCATGCTTCTGACTTCCGCTCGCAGTCCCCGTTTCCTCCTCGGCCTGTCACGACTGTCGAGGCTTCTCTGCTCCCACAGAGTGTGACCCAGCCACAACCTCCTGACCTTGCCTCTTCCAGACAGCACAGATTCGCAGCTGCTCCAAATACACAAGCACGGCGTCACTACATGCGAGCTGTAGCACTTATCATGCAGGTGGCATCCATGTACATGTGCAGAGGATCCACACTATTTGCTGGGGATAGGGATCAGGCTGGGCTGGAAATAAAGACGGGATGGGACGGGGGGGAGAGAGAGAGAAAGAGAGAGAGAGAGAGAGAGAGAGAGAGAGAGGTCTAGCGATATATCTAGCTAGAGAGATTGTTATATTTCATTCATTCTTGTTTCGTTGTTACACTGTGACGTGTTCGGTAATTTATTGGTCAGATGTGACTAGATGAGAAAGAGAGATCTATCGATATGTCTATCTAGCTATATAGCTGTCTAGCTAGCTATATTTCATTCATTCTTGTTTCGTTGATCCATCGAGACGCGTTCGGTAATTTATTGTTCAGATGTGATAGACAAGAGCGAGAGAGAGATCTATCGATATGTCTATCAAGCTAGCTGTATTTCATTCATTCTTGTTTCGTTGATCCACTGAGACATTCATTCATTCATTCATCTTCCGAGCCGCTTGATCCTCACTAGGGTCGCGGGGGGGTGCTGGAGCCTATCCCAGCTGTCTTCGGGCAGTAGGCGGGGGATACCCTGACTCGGTTGTCAGCCAATCACAGGGCACACAGAAACGAACAACCATTTGCACTCACACTCACACCTAGGGACAATTTAGAGTGTTCAATCAGCCTGCCACGCATGTTTTTGGAATGTGGGAGGAAACCGGAGCACCCGGAGAAAACCCACGCAGGCCCGGGCAGAACATGCAAACTCCACACAGGGAGGCCGGAGCTGGAATCGAACCGGGTACCTCTGCACTGTGAAGCCGACGTGCTAACCACTGGACTACCGGGCCGCCCCACTGAGACACGTTTGCTAATTTATTGTTCAGATGTGACTACATGAGAGAGAGATCTAGCTAGCTATATTTCATTCATTCTTGTTGTTTGATCCACTGAGACATGTTTGGTAATTTATTGGTCAGATGTGAGAAATAGAGTCTTGTTCCCATTCTGCACTAAAACAGAGAGTAAGGGTGTGCTACACATTTGTATCAGCGACACTTGAACTTGTCTGAGCCCTTTGAGCAGGTGAAAGTCAGCACTTAAGTATGCAACTCACAATGACAATTGATAACTGCTAGCGTTGGGTCGCTGCTGGTGTAGTGGTACACTGGCTTGCCTTGTGTGCGGCATGGGATCGGTCCTACTGACGGTGTGGATGTGGGTGTGAATGGTTGTTAATTTCTGACTGGCGACCAGTTCAGGAGGTAGTCCACCTTTTGCCCAAAGTCCCCTGGAATAGGTTTCAGCACCCCCCGAGACCCTGTTCAGGATAAGTGGGATTGAAAATGGATAGTTGGAACTGCTGGCGTTTGGGTGTCGGCCCGTCTCTGTATTACATGTGGTTGCTCGTTTTTTTGGAGAATAACGCAAACATCAACAAAACTTTTCAAATATGGTTATTCACGGTTAATTCATCAATTACAGTTAAGTGCAGTCCTCTGCCAAACAATCCTAATCACCACGCATTGTACACCTCTTAAGGCTAATTTCTGTCACCACATTTTTGGAAAACACAAATATCCGGCATGTATTTGATTTGCAACACCATTTGGGACAGCAACAGTTAATTCCTAAATGAATACATTTTTAATTAAAATGTATAATTGTTGTTATATTATTATTATTATTCTAACAAAATCCCATTGATTTATGGATCGAGCATATGATTTCAGTACAGAATTGGATTACATGTTCATAAAAGGCTCCACTTGTTTCATGCAATTAGAAGGTATTTTAATAAGGTTATTATATATCTATTTTTTGCCATCCAGTGAAAACCTTGTGTCTTGCATTTTTTTAACAGAAAAAAACATTTCTTGTTGTGGAAAAAAAACAAAAAAAACAAATAATCCAATCAATTCTTTTCCATAGAGCAGATTTCACTTTGCAAAAAAAAGGGCCTCAAGGTGAAATGAAAGCTTTGTAGTCGATGGATCTCGCAACACCAAGTTGCAATGCTCATAGTGTTTTTCTTGCCCCTCCCCTTCCAGTCTTAGGACCCTTCCACCATCCTGCTGAGAACATTCCTAAAAGCAGACACCCTTGGCAAGGTGTCGAACTACAAGCGACAAAGCCCTCCAAACCGCCGCTCCGACTGTGTGTCTCAGTATGTGCGTGAACATGCACAGGTGTGTGTTGTGTCTGAAGGGCAGCACTCTGGGTATGAACATGTTCGACCTGCAGGCGTCAACAATTTGTCAGTCTTTGCCTTCTCGGAAGCCTAGGAACAGACTACATAGGGAACCTTGTTATTTCACAAAATGTACTTTTTTTGTGGGGGTGGGGGAAAGCTAGTAATTTGTGAAATAAACACTTGAAGCAAATACATTTTGTTTCAGCGATAACCGGCATGTCAATAGTCACAGTCGAGCCACCACGTCTAATGGATCTGCTGTTTATTATAATTGCAGTCATAACCTATAATCCCAAAGATTTGGGTCTTGTCCCAACTTGGTATTGTGAGAAATTGAAGAAGACTTTGCAAAGAAGTCATCAAAGCTTTGCCATCATAGGACATGGTAAAAATACGATGAGAGATATCATTGAAACAACTTCAACTTTCATCACTTGCCGTGGGGCAGCCTCGGCGGCGGAACCCCCCCCCCCCCCCCCAAAAAAAAACAGAATGACCGTGAATTCCAACAAAGACTTCGCGGAAAACAGCAGGCGACAACATTCAGAACCAGCTCACATTCGGCACATGCGCTCAGGATCTTGCTGAAACGAGATACTTGCCGAACAGAAAGGCACCGATGCGGAAATGTGATCTCTGTGGCGAAAGACAGCTTGAAACATTTTCGCCGAACACAACAATGAATACCACACAAGAAACAAAAACCCAAGTGATCTATCCTTAAAACATACAAATGCAATGTGATCCTTTTCAGCTGTTGTGTTTACTCTAATTGTTGGAAATGGATTATTTAAAAAGCTGGTGTGAGCAGAGGTTGAGGAGGAACATTATTATTATGGAAAATGTGTCAAGATGAAGTCACCCGACAGCTACTGATTTTATGGTGTCTTGGCAGCATTTGAATGTCACAACACAGCACTCCCATGGTGTGCATTTCCACCTCCTTCTCACGTATATTGTTTATGACTCGTGTCGGTTTTGTTCATCTTTCCGGGTCTCGCTCCTGGTACAAGAGCAACAAGAGAGGAGAGCAAGAGCACCGGCTCAAGACGAGGGCAAGACGACCTTCATCTCAATGCGAATTATGGGTGTGATCTAGTCAAATTCCCACAGAGACTACGCTTGCACTTCAAAAGAGTGGCTGTACGCACCCTGAATACTGACGGTGCAAAGAAGAGCCATTCAGACACTTAAGTGAGCCAGAAATAAACCCTTAAAGTCATCGTGCTCAGGTGACTGGTGAAAGTGAAGCATTAACACAACACAATGCGCAGAATTGTTGGGATCCTTTCGTTACACAAAGAAAAAAATTATCACCGCGGACACTGAAATTCAACAATTCATGAGTGTTGCCTAATGGAAACCTGGCATGGCTTTTGAATTATGATGTAACATAATTATTATTATTATTGTTATTATATTTAAAGTACCATGAAATTGCTCTGGATAAAAATGGTGGAGTTGCCATCGAATGACTTTCGTAAGTCTCAATAAAACGTCTTCACCTGTCGACAGGTCATTTTTGAGCAATCCACGAAAGCTGTCTAAAAGGTTGGAAGACTGCATGTCTAAGCTGTTTCCGCAGATTTTCAGTGTTGTTGTTGTTTTGTTTTTTGAATCAGAACGTATCAAAGTCCACTTGAGAATAAAGAAATGCTCTGTTCCTTTCCATTCTTGGATGTTTTTAGCTGTGTCGTTTACTGTATCACGATGCAGATGTCAATGAGTCTGCATATTTAGTTTTTTACTCTGGTAGCTTCTGATGCCAGCACAGTGGTTCCTACTCATATATTTTATTTAATAGTCGGTACACATCGTCAGTTACTATATGTTTGAGAAGGTTTTCACATCTGGCCTTGTACTATATTTATTGAGACAAGGTCAAATGCTAGCATGCTAATAGTTTATATGCGAACATAGTAAGACGCCAACTTGCTCAATGCTAATTGAAATAAATTTTACATCGTATCCCTTTTGTCGAATACGCTTGCTGATGAGTATTGATTCAATGCTAACAATCAACAAGTTGAAGGGCTTACTTTTAACAAGCTAGTAACCGGCGAATAAAGGTACATCCGTCGGCTGCTGCTCTTCCTCGAACACTGCATTTCCTTTTTTTCCATTATTCAACCAGCATTACTGGACATTATTAAATACAGTCAAACCTCGGTGTTCGAATGTCTCTGTTCTCAACCAAATGGGTATTCGACCAAAAATTTTGAGTTTTTTATGCCTCGGATGAGAACCGAATTTCGGTTCTCGAACAAATTGAGCGCACTTGAATGCGTCACTTGACTCCTCTCGCCTTCCTTACATGAGGAAGTGACATTTCCTCGGGTAGACGAGGAGGTGACGCTTCCTCATTTTGCGTCCCATGGTGAACAGACGTGTAAAATAACGATTTTTTTTCAAAAGTGTGGTTTCGGTTTTCAAACAGCCTTCTGGAACGGATTATGGTTGAAAACCGAGGTGTGACTGTAAATTACTATTGAAATGTATTTCTTGTTTCAGAATTGTTTACATCTTTTTATTTATTGATTTCTTCCATGCTGTTTTAATGGGTTGACACAAATACTGTTTAGCAAACACACACAAAAAAATGTAGCAATATGAAGCATAAGTGAATTGATTTGAGAGGTGGTGAGAAATCCTAGTTGATACAAAGTTCTTTTCTTTGTATGCTTCATTTTTATGTCTATCCACAGAGCTAATGTGACTTGCCCGAAAGCTCTAGTTTTGTCACATCTGGACATTCTCCCAGAAGCGTTGTGGCTTGTCTATACAGTATATGTGTTTGGGGAAATTCCAGTCTTGTCAGACTCATGCTATTGCAGAGAACACTGTGGATTTGTTTGTTTTTTCTTTCGGGAAGAGTGTCAACAATTTGTGAATAAACTTGTGAAGTGTCGTTGGATTAAAAAAAAAAAAAAAGAAGAAGAACAACAACGAACAGCAGCATTAATTTAGTTATCCTGCCGTGAATTCCCTAAATCGCAACAAATATATAATTAATGACTGAAATTGTTGATTGCTGCTTCACCGTTAATCACCGCAACACCCGAGATAGAGTGGGTGGTGTGTTTACTCTGAAAAGGCAACACATGCAATGCTGGCTGATGACAAATGAAAACAAAGCGAGGCAAATATAAATAAAGAGAAAGACAAAGCAAAAATCTGGAAGTTACTGTCTTTAGACACTTTCAACAACAGGTCAAACGCCAAAGGCAAATTCCTGGAATGATAGAACAGCTGGGGAGCAAAGGTCAAGGTTTGAGGTGCAAATTTCATTGCTAGCATGATCAATAAAGACCTCCTGTGAGTGCCTCACTTTTTGCACAAATAATGAATGAGCCTTTTGAGTCACTGTGATTTTCTGTATCGGGGTATGGACGGCGGTTTGTTGCAAAGCACAAGCCTCAAAATAAATTATGTTCTTCCCTCAAGCTGAGGTGTTATGATATCTAATTCTACCCAATGCTTTATACTTGTCAACTATTTAGCAACCACAAACACAACATATGCACTCAGCTTTTTTGTTTGTTTGTTTGTTCGTTTTTTGTACTGGTAATTATAAAGCAACGGTAGCTGCGAATGTAAATTGGATGTTGAGCGGTGTGAAGAATGGGCAATTGAAGTGGGTACATTCTCTCTTTTTTATTTTTTGCAGGGAATTGAAGACCTCATGGGTGAAATTCAGACGGAGGGGTTCGAGAAAGAGCTGTCACTTTAAGCCATTAAGTCTTGCCATAAAACTACCCCCCCCCCAATAAAAATGACAGCTGCAGCCCTGTTCTCTCAAAAGGGGGGCGGGGACAGGGGGGGCAAAGGCATCACATCAGGAACACAAAACTGGATGGCAATAAAAGACAAACTTGGCCAAATGCTTTTGGCGCTGTAATTTCATGAGCCCTCTTCCAGCACCACACATGTACGCGCGCACACAAGCCTGCACACACACCCTTCACGGAAGACAGACACCCTCTCTCAGTATTACCTTTGTTCCTGAGTTACAACCAGAAAAGGAATGTGGCTCTCTGTCTCGCACGCACACAAATCCCACTTTCTCATCAAAGACTATGAACTTCATTGGGTTTGGGAGGGGTGGGGGGGAAAGGAAGGGTGAATCATGCGTTTCTGAGTATGTGTTTATTTACGCGGGTGCATATTCTACCGTACCTCATATTGCCCCCAAATAAAAAGTATCACATAGCTAACTAATCCTGTTGTGGGACATTTGATTTGAGACGAAAGCCCTCATTAGCAGGTGATAAAATAAGTTTACGGCGAAGCAAGGACAGGCCAAAGCTACCGATTCACTGCCATTTAGCAAGAAAAGTGTTTTGTTTCGCACTCGCAGACGACAAGGCTGCTCGAAGCAGGTATTGTGACAGTGGAGGTGACCTTGAGCCTTTTGGAGTCATTTCAATCCGTGTTTCATGTGCTCCGTCGGCCAGCAGCTCGCCAGGATTTTGGTAAAGTATCACAAATGCAAAGCTCATATGATAAGAGTTTTCCGCTGTTTTTGTGAGAGCGGTTTTAAAGTGTCCTGACAACCCCCCCCCCCCCCCCCCAAAAAAAAAGTGAGTTCTACTTTCTGTCTCTTTTTAAATATATTTAAATAAAATGCACAGGAGGTTATGTGCAATATCAGAGAAATAAATGAAACACAATGCCAATTGAAACAAGAAATAACCTGAGAATGTGTACACTGCAGAGTAATCAAGCAGAATTTCTTCAGTTCCAGTGATGATTCTCAAACAGCATTTCACGAGAGCCTCGTATCACTCACACAAAACGACTCTCCAATCGGTCATTCATTACAACTTTATAGCTTAATGTCAAATTTGTGAAGCGCATGGAGGAGTTGATAACAGGATCCGGCGAACATTCGGCATACACATCCAGGCAGACTACACCCTGAACTGGTCGCCAGTCAGTCGCCGTGCACATTTAGAAACGAACACCCATTCACACCCACCTGCGCAGCGTCGCTGAGTGCGAACCGATTCCCACGCTGCCCGCACACAATTCAGGCGGGTGTACAACTGCACCATCAGCGATTCAATTCGGCATCGGCACGCAATAGCATAAATAGCTCCGACTTGATGGTGCTCTCACACTAACAACTGATCTATATTTGTGAACCTGCCATTTCCAACAGCCGCGTGTCAAAATCCCTAATGCTGCGTGACAGATAATAACACTGAATGAGTGGCTAATCAATACTCCCAAGGACTTAGAAGATAACGGCGTCATCGAAGTGGCCAATTAACAAATCAAACCCACCAAGTCCACTTTTGATGGACCGAGTTGAAATAGAAATAGTGATATTAGGACAGGCAGATTAGCACCGGGAAGCTGCTGATACAGCATGTGATGTATCTTGAGGGAAAATATGAGAACCATCACTTGAATAATTGCACTCTACATTGAGCTTTACGTCAACCGCGGCTTGCTTTTATGATGTACTTATACTGTATAGGCTTACAGGCATACAGATGGACTACTTTGATAAATTGGAAGTCCTCTCCCGTTCAGTGTGGACACACAATACAGCACATCGACAATAAAGCACACGAGAGGTGCATACAGTTTAACGGGCGGCGGGGTGTGGGAGGGAGGGAGCTGTTTCTGCAAACTGTAACCGAAGAAGCCTGCCCCGAGTCCCACAAGTCCCGTGAATGTTCGCGATGCGTACAGGTGGCTGATGATACGTGTCGAGATGTAACATGATGCACTCATGAAAGAGCAGCAGACAAAATGACAGGGCTGGCGTTCTCCAGCATTATGCTGCATCATCTCTATTGGGGGACAAGGGTCACTTTGACAAGCATACAGTAGCACACAGCTTTAATGATTTACAGTACGATGTATGCGAGTGTGACAAGGAATCCTTAAAACACATTGAAGCAAAACTTTATGTAACCGGATGTTCAGAAGAGGACTTTTTTTCTGAAAGTTCAAACTTGCCCTTTACGGCTAGCAGTTGGAGTAGAAATCATTAGAAAGGAAGCTTTATCTGCAATTTTAAAATAAACTATTTTGTTCATAATTTCACTGCTGGGATTTTATAGAATAAAACTTTGCATTATCGAAGCCAGATTCTTTAAAATATTTGAATGAAAACAAGATGATATTTTATATATTTAAATATTTACTTGATTTTGCTGCTGTATTTGACAGCGGTCAAACAGTTCATTCATAAAGTGGATGTGATGCATATAGTTTATAGTATCGCTAAGTGCTGATTCTCAACCCAGGTCCCAGTTTTCCACAACATCGCAGTCCAATATCAAATGTTCAATATACATCAATTAAAAAGACTACAACACACAATTCGATCATCAATAAATCCACCATAAATCTTTGCCCCCGGGAGTGAAGCAACTTGGAGTCGCACTAGAAATAAAGCTAGTTTCTAGTTTAACCTAGAACGCGTAAACGATTTCACACAATGATGGGATTTTTTTTAAGAAATCACTCAAGCGCCGCAAAGAACGAAGCTTGGTGTTACGTAACACAAAACTCAAATTAAAAGTGTACTCCGCCTCCACTGAGCTTCCACTGCTTACATTTTTGTGTTCAAATAATAAGTAAATGCAAAGCTTTGACTTAAGTCGTAATTCCTGCCGTGATCATTAACAGGTGAGGATATGAAAATGTTTTCGGGGGTAAACTTCAAGCGAGAAGCGCACGCGAGGAGCGCGCACATCTTTATCCCGTGCGAGTCTGTCAGTCAACGCGGAATGTCATCAGCTCCGAGAGCGACTCCATGTGTCTTTTTTAAGCCCCGGCGCCAGCCACATTTCACGATTCCAAAACGGGGGAGAAAAATAAAAAGACACCGGTCAAGCGCTGGTTCAAGGCGTGCGGACGCGGTGGACAACTCGCTGTCAAAAACTGATAGAGAGAGAGAGAAAAAAATGCGAGGCAAGGAAAGACGACATGAGGACAACAGTGAAAGCAGACGTCGCGCCACTGCAGAATTGAACAAAAACTATAACGTGGAATGAACAAACTCACCCAATGACAAGAACGGTTTGGTTTCCATCTCTGCCTGGTAGGATTAGGTTAGCTCATGCCAGCTGAGATGATCTCGTTCGGGACTTTTTCCACTGGCGCTTCGAGGACACCAGACCAGGTGTTGTTGCTGCTCTCTGTGGTCCTCTTCGAGTTGTCTTCAGAGCGGGTTGAAAAGTGACAAGTCAAAGTCTCGTAAGAGCATGCGATTCTACCTCTACTCGCTCACTCAGCTGCTGTACTCCTCTCGTCTTCGGCTCGCGTGCACTCGAAACAAGTCCAACTACTGGATCCGCACTGCAAAGGGACCCACGCAGGGGGTACTCCTACAGACCCACATCACGCTGCAGCGACGCCATACATCCAAACCTTTGCATGAACCCTTGAACGAGCAACGAAGACAGACCGTCACTGTTCGGGTGGGGGGGGGGGGGGGCGCATTTTAACTGTTGATATTAAGTGTAATTCCACGGCAGTTTACAATTCCACAAACAATACCAGAGCCCCTTCCAGCACCCCCCAGCTGCTACTTGTTCTTCTCACTGCCTATCTGCTGTTATTTTAACCTGGTCACATCTGTTGAATTAAAGTTGTGGCCTCACTGCATAGAAGTTGAGATGTTTCAAACGAGCTCGAGCCGAAGCAATTCGCCTATCTCTGTGGAGAAGCTACCAGCATGTTAACTAAATGAACAAACGCGACATTCACGGTTAGGATTTCCTGGAATTAAATTTGAGAATTTCCTGGGATTCTTTTTGTTTATCAAATGTGATCCCTCATTTTGGAACTGTACATCTATTTATTTTTTTTCTCTCGCTCTCAACCATTTCCCTTTATGAAGAGTAACGTGGTGCATTAGCATGCGCCATCCTTCCTCAAAATGTTCTGGTTCGAATTGCTCAAATTTTCCTGGAAGAGGTTCACACCAGGGGCGTATAGAGGGGTGGGCAAAGGGGTCATTCATATTGACCCTCACCAGTCACCGAAAATTGAATGATAGACGTATTCCAAATCCACGGTTTATGTAGGGCTTTGGAGAGGATGGTCAGTCTGGAAATCGGGCCTCAGATTCAGGTGGAGCAGTGTGGTTTTCATCCTCACTGTATAACAATGGACCAAACTGTGCACCCTCAGCCAGGTGGCAGGAGAGTTTGCCCAACCAGTCTCCATGCGCTTTGTGGATTTGGAAAAGTTGTTTGGCTGTGTCCCTCCGGGAGTCCTGTTGGAGGTTCTCTGAGGCGTTAATCCTATCGCAAACTTTTCAGGCAAAAGCAAGAAATAAATCGTCCCAGGCTATCAAAAGGTATGTGATGCATTTCTCAGGAACACTGGTTGTAGATTTTTACTATTCTTATTCAGAGTAGTTTATCTTGGAGAAGCAGTTTAGAACAGTTTCTTTTTGGCAATGCATCTAAACACGACAGAAAAAACAACACATTCAAGCATTGTTCAGTTTAAATTAAAATCTAAATGAAAATATTCATTTGTTTTCATTTTCTATAACTCAACAACACCTTTCGATTCATGTTCTTGATTCGGAATCTATTCTGCTGTGCTGCCACATCATTTGCTTTTTTTAGGCATAAAAGGGGCAAAGGATTTTATTTGTGGGGGGTTTTTTGTTTTTTGTTTTTAAACATGGTGCTGTCATTTTGCATAATTCTGTGGCGCCATCACAAACAAAGGCAAGTAGTTTGGCTTGAGATGCTCATTTAGCTGAAGTTTCACAAGATTTGCTTCAGGCTTGTGAGATATAAGGCCTTGTTTGGAGTCATGCATGACGGTGGCTTGATCACTGGCATTTAGTCTCACTTTATTTTTGGTCAATTTTCCATTCTGGGCATTTAGATTTGTAGGTCCAGTTGAATGAAATCAGGCTATTAATGAATTAATTTATTAATTTTTACCTCGAGGAAATCCAGTCCCTACATTCACTAATGTTTGCTTCATTAACTCACTGATCTGCCAACACGGCACAAATATCTATGAATTTATTCCAGATGGAAAAAAAAAAAGTTTGGGCAGAGATGAACACCCTCGCCCCTCGGCGAAACCCTCAACAAGCAGCGGCATGTTCAGTTTGCATAAATCTTACTGCATTACAGCGCTGTTAACTCTCCGCCACTTCACTCTCATTGTTCTGGTTGCTCTCTATGTTCATACCGTGACAGTTTTCTTCCTTATTCAAACACCATCTATCTTGCCAGCACCTCTTGTCCTTTTTTTTTTTTTTTGACACAGCAGTCTGCAAACAGACAAAAGAATCCATGTCACTCGTTTGACTGAGATTGAAGCAGAGGATTCCGATTCGGAAACTCTGCACTCTCTCCACTACGACGCCGTCGCCTCTGCTGTGTATGCAGAAGCAATGTAGGGCGTACATGCGCCTCCTACAGCCATCCGTCAGTTCTTTATGATGAGCATGCTGCTGTTAAGCACTAGAAGGTGCTCACCATGTTTGTACTGAGGCATGATACATAATTAATGCAATGTACGGCGCATCAAAGATCAAAAGGAGGTTGTTTAAAATAAAAACGGGGAAAATGCAATCCTGAAACTCCTTCTGAGGGAGTATGAGTAGTATATATTTTTTATGGTGCCAAAATGACTCCTGGAAGCCTTTGTGTCAACGCTTCATTCATCAATCTTGTGAATTAATAATCATAAAGGTGTTGCAATGTTTGCAATGTGATGTTAAGTGACACAAATGCTCATTAGAGTAGGGTCGGGCGGGGGCAAGGGCCGAATTTGTCCTCAGTTCAGGGGGCTGTGCAGCCTCGGGCCTCTCCACTCTGTAATAGAAGACAGACGCAACAATCTTTTTCAAACCTCGCTCAGGCCAGGTTCTCTCATCTGTCTACGAGACCAAGCTATTTAATCCTCATCATGCATGATGATTAATAGTGCCCTGACCTTTCACCTCTGTCCATAAATTCTCTGGTGGCTGTTTTGGCTCTCTTCGAACACCCCGCACCTCTTATGACCATGTTCTCCCGTCTATATTTAACTCTGATTGCATTTTCTCTTTGCACGGTGTCCTCTCTTCTTCTCTCCTTTGCTGTCTTATTTCTCCACGGTAAGCAATGGGTTTGGGCCTCGGGGGACGACAGACCACCACTGTTACGGTTAAACTCTGCTATGGTTGCTTTGACAGCCCCCTCCTCCTCTTTCTCCCGCTCTTAAAGTGGGTGATAAATGAGACAAGAGCCTTTTGGTCTTCTTTGTACTTTGACCATTCAGGACAAGCTCATCCGTAAAAGTGATTATGGCCGTTTTGGTGGCAATGACAATGGTTACCAATCCAGAGGAATGTACGGCAAAACACACAAGAGACTTTAAAGGCTGCAACTCATGTCTTGATTACAGCTTTGAAAGTTTTGGCTTGTGGAAGTCATAATAATTTAAGATAATGGGATGAAATAACTTTAACAAATGGCTTCGGATATGTGAAGGCTCAGACATTCGCACCATGCGATTGCACAACAACAACAACAACCGTCTCAACTCTTCAAAAAGCAGAAATATTGTCCTCAATTTTCTTGCCCTATTTCTATCGAGCTCCGCGGAATTGAAAGTAATCAAAACAAGTGGGCTCGTTAGGGAAGGGTGTGCTATTATAGTGTTGCCAGCCCAAGCAAATATTAGTTCCAAACTATTGGACCTGTTTTTTTTTTTCTTTTTTCTGGAAGCTCAAAAGTGACATCATGAACAAAAATGTGGCGATGATGTCAAAGCATTGCCAGAAAGCATGTGCTAAGCCTCACTTAGCATGGACCTTTAAAGGCCTTGTAGTCTCACCTATATGTTGACTCAACGTCTGAAGAAAAAAAACAAAACTATGTGAGGTCTTATTTTACGTAGCACTTAGCACAGTGGCATCATTGAAAATGTTCAATCAAGACATTCGACCAATTACTTATCATTACATGGTATATGGAAGACAGATATGACATCATTTTATGTGGCCCGCGAAAACAAATAAAACATTTCAACTTCTATCATGATCGCTAAAATCTGGACCAAAATGTCAACTTCTCATATGTAATAAAAATGAGAGATATTGCAAGCATGTTCTTGTTACCAAACCCCTCATTACAGTAAATTAAACTATCGTCGAATCGACCGTTATTCTTGACTTCTTTATATGCTTTCACGGGCATAACGACCCTACAAGGAAAACGGTCACTTCAATGTGGTCCACGACAAAAATGAGTTTGACACCCCTGCATTAAACCAACATATAGCATAGCTACACATGCTTCACTTGTATCACATCGCAAAGCTGTGAATTTCCGTTTTTGCTCCTACACTTCCAAACCAGTGGCAAAAAGACACCAGGCTACTTACTGTTTAGTCACATAGCAACCAGTGCCAAATATGGGCACGCTTGTCCTGTGTCGTCTTTGTCTCTGTGCGGCCCTGCATCCTACCCTGGAGCGGGTTGTGTGAAAAACAAGTGCAATGTTTAAGTGCCTTTATTATCGCCATGTAAACACGGTTAAGTGCCCAGTTGAGATATGCGAGTGTGTGTGAGTGTGTCACTGTCCGAAAAAATACTTCTCCCAACCACTAGTGGCCATCGTGATGTAGCACCCTTATCAAAGCATCCATCAAAGCATCTCTGTTTGAACAAGGGATGACTGAATGAGCTATTTCAAATGATGTTCCTGATCAAGATACATCAATTTATATTTTTACTTATAAATAGGCCGTCCATAAATAAGTTACACAACTGCAGAGGAAGCACTCAATGTCACTCTCCCACAAAGTTGGCAAATGATTTCTTCTCAATCATGCGACCAAACTGAAAATGTGAAATGAGGAACACTCAAGCATGTGAGATCATGAGGGCGTTTGCTGAGGTGTTCAGCATTGTCCACCCCGGGGGAACGTCTTGATATTCACAGCGTTTGGGTTCACATTCCTTAACCCCTGGGTCAGGGCTTTGTCTGAGGATAGCACCGAAGCCACTTCCCCTGCGGAAATCAACAAGAGCTGACACACTGGACACTGGAGACGCACACAGAGGCAGGAAGAGGCACCGCGATGACACAAACAGAAGCACATGTGTTGCACTTTCATGTAAAACTTGATGGTGGCTAAAACTCACACTCACCTTTCCACTAATAGTTAAAATAAGATTCTGTTCAGTAAAACTGCAAAGTAAAAACCTCCATTTTAGATGACTTAATTAGTTAATTCATCTATCTAACATTTTAATCATGCAACTCATTACTTGATGAGAAAGCAGCTTTTGTTTCTTGAGGGGTTTGCCCAGCAAAGGTCCTTCAATTATTGAAATGTAATATTCCAATTTAATTTTAAATCTTCATTTTAAAACATCTATGGCATCCACATTTTATCCAAATATGTCAAAATGGTGGGACTTCAGGCCTGTTTTGATTTCATTTTACTGGGGATGAAAAGAGCTTTGTCTGATCACAACCCGTTAAATGGAGCTGAAGGAGCACAAAAATGCAGGCTAAGGACCCTTTTCTTGATGATTCTTATTTTTTTAAAGCGCTGTGTTTTCCAAAATGATCAGAGCCCATTCCACCGTGGGTCGTTATCAATATTGAACGTTACATCAGCCGTATCGGGAGCGCGTGCTGGCTCTTGAGCGGCGTCCGAGATAAGTGAGACTCCCTCAATGGGAGCATCTAAAAGCAGAGACATGCATCATTCTTTCATATCATACTATGAAAGTGAAATTGGCTACATTCAAAGAGACAGTGCAATAAATCTGCTCAGTGCTTGGCAGAAGCTGGTTTTATAGCAAAGGGGAGAATCACCATCCCTGCAGAGCATCTTTTTTGACTTACAAGTGAGTCCAGTATTATTGCATCATGATGGAATCGCTCATGCCAACAGACAAGGATGGTGAATTATTTCTGTTGAGAAGGGTTGAAAGTGTTGTCGAGCCTTTTTATTTTATTTTTTTGGAAGGTGGCAAATGAGTGATGGAGGAGTTATAGAAAATCTTGTAATCAGCTCTGGGCGCAAAAACCTAAACATGAGTCTCCGTATTTTTAAACGATAAACTACTGAATGCTTTTAGATGGAATTCCATTAAAGTGAAGGTGTATCTCCTGTCATAGAATTCATAAATCAAAGTAGAACCACACTTCACCTTTGGTATGTCCTCTCTTCATTTTCAAATCCATCAAAAGTTGATTCTTATGCAAACTCCGTTTGGTTTGTTTGCTGACCCGCATCTCGTGACCACAAGATGAAGTTAAGAAGATGGAGCGGTAGCTCGCTAGCTTTGCCTTTCCTCTCAGCTTCTTCACCACGACGGATCGATATAGAATCCGCACAGCTGCAGATGGTACAGATACTTGAACTCCGCCACTTGGGGCAGGATCTCATTCAAACCCTTTTCCCATTGAGGAGCAAGATCTCAGATTTAAAGGTGGTGGTTTTCATCCACACCGCTTCACACCCAGTTGGAGATTTTGGCTTGATGAAGCCATCAGATCAAAAGTACCGGTAAATGTAACCAGGTGAACCATACTTAGACTTTTGTAGTGAAGGCTGCCTTCTTTAACAAATGTAGCACTGTCACTTTAAGAGTAGCGCTGGATAAAAAACCGAGGGAACATGTAGCTCGAGTGAGACTTAGACTAGGAAGTGAAGCGAGGATGACATGCTTGTGAAGGCTGACAGTCTCTGAGCTGTGCATGCCACTTTATCCAACTTCATTTACCCCTGATCGTCATTATAACCCGGGCGATATTGAGGTAATTGGTAACTTTTTTACCATGAAGCAGGTTAGGTGTTTGGATGTATGGTTGATTATTTGAATGATATTTGTAGTGTGCGGCCCGGTGGTCCAGTGGTTAGCATGTCAACCTCACAGTGCAGAGGTACTGGGTTCAATTCCAGCTCCAGCCTCCCTGTGTGGAGTTTGCATGTTCTCTCCGGGCCTGCGTGGGTTTTCTCCGGGTACTCTGGTTTCCTCACACATTTCAAAAAACATGCATGGCAGGCTGATTGAACACTCTAAATTGTCCCTAGGTGTGAGTGTGAGCGTGGATGGTTGTTTGTCTCTGTGTGGCCTGCGATTGGCTGGCAACCGGTTCAGGGTGTCCCCCGCCTACTGCCCGATTACAGCTGGGAGAGGCTCCACCAACCCCCCCCTGCGACCCTTGTGAGGATCAAGCGGTTCGGAAAATGGATGGATGGATGGATATCATGGTGGGTTGTATGAACAGCCGTGCAGTGTAAGCGTTCTCGACGTGGCAAGATGTACATTTCTTTCTGACTGTGAAATTACATGAACTGTTTTATGTGTTCTTTAGAGGGGAGATTATTTGTGTTTTTCCATCTGTATCGTGAAAACCCAACACGCCGGAAACTGTCGAGTAAGTATGTCCGTCTTTCAACACATTGGACTGTAATGTCTAGTCGCTCTACACTTGTGTTGTGGCTTGAAAATAATGTATTTTTATTTCTGTTTCCGTATCAAGCAAGCCACTGCTGTTGTTTATTGTTGTATACTTTTCTTTGATCTACTAGATAATTTTCTTTGATCTCATAGATCCTATTCTTTGATCTTTTAGAATCCAATTGACATATCTCAGTCTTTCATCTTATGAACGCTGTGCATTTCCATGTTCAGTCGGGAATAAAACCCACATAAAATTTTTTGTGTTCGGTCAAGTCTTTCCACAGATCCGGCCACGTACAAAAAGACATTTTAACATTTATAAGAGTGATACGTTTCATACTACTGATTGATATGTGACGTCGGTTCCAATATATGACATCCTTTTGTCACGTTCAGTACATCAGTGAGGGAGTGCAACACTGTTGGACTTCAGCTGAGTAAACAATCCCCACCGAGGCCAGCGATCTTGTGTACACATGCGGTACTGGACACATCTAGCAAAAGGGGCACTCCTAGCCACAGAGGGGATGTGCGGTTAAACCGGGCCAGAGTCCATGCGGGCACAACCGTCCGAGTGTGATGGTGGCATCAATCGATGGAAAAAAACCACCAGCCAGAGAAGAGCCGAGGATGCGGCGCGTCCACGATTCTCACCTCCACTTTCATGCAGACAATCATGCTCATGCGCAAGCTGCATGTTCAGCGATTACCTGTGAAGGAAATGGACTTAATGGTGCTTGAAAAAGACAGAGAGTAATTTTCACCGAGAGGAACATTAGAGTGAAGAGCACTAAGATGGAACCTCTTTTGTGCTTTCCTCACATTGAAACTGGGAGTGACAGTCATTGCATTCAAGAAAAACAAATAAATAAATAAACGAATAAACACAAAATAAAAAAGAAACCTCACATTTGCTTCTCTCGTAGTTGACCGTCGATGCTTGTTCACATATCCATGCATCCAAGTCCCAAACTATCCAACGGGATACAGACAGTCCAATCCGCCCAAGTCCGAATCTGTCTGTTTTGAGACGGCCTAAATAATATATGAAAGAGAGAAATCTCTTGCCAAAGGAATAATTTGTTCTGCTTTGGAGACTACACAGAAGTCAGTATTCATCCTTTCTCCATGTTCCCAAGATTTCAATACTCTGAAAAAAAAATTACACACGCACACACATGCAACCACGAGTTAAAGGATGAAGTCGTTGCTTGTTTCGTACGTTTTGAAGTTCAACCTGTCCTCCAAGTGTTTATTCCAAATAACAACAAAGGTGGTTTTGTCTAATCCGAGTCACATCAAACTCTTGATAACAATTGGCAACTTTGAGCTCTGTCTACTCACCAGCCCAACGTTAAACCGCCCTTCCTTCACACATGAACTGCAAGCATAAGGCTGGATGTGTTTGTCTGTGTCCGAGCCACACTCTCAGCGTGATTTACAGCCCTTCTCGCACTCTCCCCCCACTGTCTGTCTGCTGGTCAACTGCCATGGTGAAGGCGGATACAATAGCTGACTACGAAGCGTCATAAATCTGAACGCTTCCTACCACTGTCTCCTACTTCAAGGGGAAGCCTGTCCTGTTGCAAATGTGATTAACCCTCTTCCTCTCTGTCTACAACCCCCAGCACACACCCTTCTACCGCTACCCTTTCCCTCAAAAACAAACCTGCTCCAGGGTATAAACAATTCCCCGCTCGTCTCAGATGAGGGAAAGTCTCAAGATTCCATTGTTTTCTTCTTCAAAATAGATAAAACGCAAAATCATGATCTCAGACAGCGGAGCGTGTAAAATCACCGGGTCAAAGAAACAACAACATGTGAGTAATTTATAAAAGTTGAAGAAAAATAAACAACCCCCCCCGACCCCTAATTTGGACTTTATTTTGAATGTAATAAAAGCAGGGCGGCCCGGTAGTCCAGTGGTTAGTACGTCGGCTTCACAGTGCAGAGGTACCGGGTTCGATTCCAGCTCCGGCCTCCCTGTGTGGAGTTTGCATGTTCTCCCCGGGCCTGCGTGGGTTTTCTCCGGGTGCTCCGGTTTCCTCCCACATTCCAAAAACATGTGTGGCAGGCTGATTGAACACTCTAAATTGTCCTTAGGTGTGAGTGTGAGTGTGAATGGTTGTTCGTTTCTGTGTGCCCTGCGATTGGCTGGCAACCAATTCAGGGTGTCCCCCGCCTACTGCCCGGAGACAGCTGGGATAGGCTCCAGCACCCCCCGCGACCCTAGTGAGGATCAAGCGGCTCGGAAGATGAATGAATGAATGAATGAATGAATGAATGAATGAATGAATGAATGAATGAATGAATGAATGAATAAAAGCACATAATATGTGAATCTTAAGTGAAAATGTAAATCTCCCCAATCTTTCGTGGAACTTCACCTCCCCAGCCAACAGAAAGGGAAGTTTCTCAAACATTTTCAATCGCAAAGAAGAAGACAAGCGCAGCGACAGTATACACTTGCCAGCACAGTATATCAAAACGAGCTCTTTGTAAAGCCGTTCATGCAAAATTGTGCTAAACTGTGTTTGTTATGTTGTTGGATTACTCTGTAGTCAGTCGCAATACTTTTGGGAATTCAAACGAACACTAACTAACTCACAATGTCACAAACAATTTCTCCCATGCCCCAGTTGCTTCCCCGCCACACTTGTGTCTGAAAGCTTTATGAAGTCATTATTAATACAGTAATATCAACAATGAACTCCTTGAGCCACACCTGTTCGATGTAGCCTCAGGGACCTATATGGCTTGGTTTATTAATGATTTTTCTTTTTTTTTCCTGTTGCAAAAGAAAATAAATAAATGACAGAGCAACAATACTCTTTATGCAAATCTCATTTCAAAATGGATCTTATGTCCTGCCACGCTTGCTTGACAGCCCACAGCTCCAATTGCGGTACAAATGACAACGCATAGGCTTAATATGAGTGATTTTCATTGTAATAATAATAATAATGCGATTGAGCACAGTTTGTGAGGACTACAAAAGGGCACAAGAATAAGAGAGGCCTTTCGAGTTAGAAAGTGCAGACAATCAGAGACAAACTGGGCCAGCCTTCTTCAACCTCTGATTACATGCCAGGCACATTTAACAAAGTGTGAATGCATTCAACTGTGCGTGGTGGTTTGCTTTTACTTGGTCTTGCACATATGGGCGGTGTTTATTTTCACATTTTTCGCAACTCAGGTTGTATAAGTATAAGACTATTTGTATCGGGAAGAGTTGATCAGGATACAGCTGTTTGTAAAAAATGCTCCTGCTTATATAACAACAGCATCATTATCACAGTTATCATATATGATCCTTCACTGTGAGCAAAAGAATCAATCCCACACCCTTGGGACTAGTTCCATTTTTTTAATTAGTTGACATATTTGCATCAAAGTTTGAGTCGTGTGGGTGGAGGGCTCAGTGGAATAAACCATCAGCGCTTTTGATGGAGGAGACAGTTTTTCAGTGACTGTTTGCAGTCGCCGCAATGACGGCACGTAAATACGACTGAGCAGCTGGTGAGATGGAAAAACATTTATTTTTCAAAGTTTTAAGGGCTGAATAAAGAATGACATGCTGCGATCTGTAAAGGGGATCTGGATTGCTTGTGGCGTACTTGTGACAGCTTCACTGAAATTCCACTGTCATGTAATTGGCTGCCAGAAATGTTCCAGCTGAGGCCAGTCAAGAATTCAGAATGAACATTCAAATAGCCCCATGGGGGGAGGGGGAAAGGGTAGTCCAAATGAAGCTGCCGTATGCTGCACCTAGTACTGATATGCACATAGTAGAAAAGAACACACACACACACACACACACACACACACACACACACACACACAAACACACACACGCGCACACACACACACACACACACACACACACACACACACACACACACACACACACTTTATTTGGGAGTTATTCAAAGGCACTTGGAATGCACAGCTCTTGTTTTCATTGGATAAGAAGGTATCATTAACAGGTTACTATTTTAAATCCCTTTTCATTCCAATGTTGAGTGTATCTAAATCAGCGTGAGTGGATGCGTCGATGAAGCGGTGCATAAATGAACATCAAAAAGTGCCAGAGTCCCACGTATGTAACAATCCTGACAAAACGTCAACATCAAAGCGTTTTCTGCCATCACGCGGGGGTTCGTTGGACAGTTACCTACGCTCTGACAGAGCTCTTATCGTTTACATAGCATGGAGGCGCAATCAAAAGGTAGGCTTATCAAAACGCTGACAAGGACCTCCCCCGCAGCTTCTTCATTCCATGTCTGTCAGTCCAACCTCTCCATTGCCCCAACTCCGAAGCAACAACCAGCCCGATCACAACATCACTCCTGGTTATCACATTCGATTTCATAGTGGTCACACTGACTCTCCCCATCAGTCGTTTCTCTCTCCTCCTTGCCAGGAATCGACTTATTTTTATCAGCGCGCCCAAGAATCGCCAGTCGGCTAACCCCATTGTACAACGGGGTCAGGGGCAGGTCAGCGGCCGGGATTCCCAAGAAATAAAAGGCTCTGTCCTGGCTATGCCCTTCTGTCACGCACCTCACCCCACTCCCAGGCCTCTCCTCATCTCTGTCCACTCTGCACCCTGCCCCCTCAAGACCGGAGACACTCTGGAGGTCAGCAGCCTATTTACGAAGACACTTGGCTCTCCACGGGGGGTGAGATATCCTTTACAAGAGGCCCTGTCATCTGGACAGTGACTAATGAAGCGGACTCGGTGACAAGTACAGATGAGCAGCCCAAGGCTGCTTTGGGTTGCATCGCCCCACTGCTAATGACACCAACTGAGGCTCCGACTCGCTGACTCCTGCCTCAGCAAGTTTTCATAAAGTCAGGCGCATCACATGAAGGTTCTAAGGCTCAAACATTCTAGCCTTTTTTTTTAAAAATAAAGCGGAGGGGCAAGCAGTCATTGGATGTTTCATTGGCGCTCATGCGAAGCGGGGAGATGAATAAGCCCAAACAGCCTGATGAAACATTAATACGGACACTTGGTCCTTGGGGGAGGAGCATCCCATAATAAATTACACACTTTTTGTAAGACAAATGTAATCCTGATCGTTTCTTTGTAGATGAAACACAGGGAATAAAAGTGTTAAAGTAAAGAGACACACGTGTGTATGTATGTGTGTGTGTGTGTGTGTGCGCGTGTGTGTGTGTGTGTGTGTGCAACTAATTTTCCTATGTAATGCATAAATACGTAGTTGAAAAGAGTGAGGTGAGAGAAAAAGACCGGCGGCGTCGACATTTGGCGAACGGACACAAACTCGGGAAGCATGCAAGCTCATTTACTTTTGTTATTTACTTCCCAGTGTGAGGTGTATGTCAGGGTAATGATCGATTGCAAATAAGGCCACGTTTATGGAAGAAGTGGAATTTGTATTCACCATACAGCCAACAATAATTGAAAACAATCCTCATTTGAAACAAAACGACTTCAAACGCTTTTCATAGAGTGCCAGTACCATGCAGGCACAGAACTGCTTGTTATTAATATTATGCAAAAAAACATTTCAATACTCTACTCGAGCTCGATTATATTTGCATTTCGACTTTGAGTGAGGAGAGAATTATGTCTCTGATTGTCACAGAAACTGTACACTGCCTGAGAAATATGATCAAAGTCATAATGTTAAGCGGCACACACGCAACAATGCGATGTGCTTAACCAATTCCCTTTTTTGTGTTTGTATGAAAATAATAATACCTTTTGGATAAACCGCAACATAGTTTTGCAGATAAAATTACATTATTTAAAGTTTGTTTTTAAATTGAGACCAGCATCGTCTGTGATGGATTCGTCCGTGTGTCTCACAGTCCTTTCGGTTTGGGGTTGAAACGGTTCGGTTTCTGAAATGACAGAAAAAAAGCAAATTCAAAAGGAGTTTTGTCGTCGTAGACGTTATGACTGCTTATCTGACTCCAATTCTGCCCTTAGATCATTCAGAATCTGTTTTCAAAGCTTTTAATGATGCTTCAGTCAGTCTGCACGACTCAACATGGTTGTAGCAAGAAAAATAAAATATTTCATATCAGGTCAAGTTCTTTGGTGATGGGTTTTTGCTATATTTTTGCTAATGTATTATTATTTTTTAATTAAAAAAACATTTGCTGTTACTTTTACATTGAATATGTTATGAAAGCCCGTGAACAAAATAACCCATGTGTCGAGTATCATAACTGCATGTTTGTAGTTTCTAAGAAACCAGGGCAGTAAAGAATGCAACAAGTTATTATTAATTGATTAGAGCCAAACATGGTTACCTCAATACAATTTATTGATTGAAATCATACATTGAGTATCATGATTGATCATACAATCATGATACTGTCGGATTGAAAAATCTAAATCAATTCAAACCACTGACCAGAGAACTACAATGGAAAAAGATTTAATGTAATCATTATTAGGTCGTTGTTTTTTGGGGGTGGGGGGCTGGGGGGGGTTCCTCTTCACATGAATGGGAGAGGCCAAGGCGGCATTGCCTCCCCTGCCTGCCCTGACCGCAGACCCCCCGGAAAATACTCTTTATGACCTTTAAATTGTCTCACCACGACATTATTTACCGACAGATTCAATCTGTAACAAAGAAATATACCGCATAAGACAAACACTCTGTTGCAGGGACTCAGTGAACAAGTCACAATCGAACCATCTGCGGACACTTTGATGTAAATATGTCAACAGTTATGGACTAACCATTCCAGCTGCTTATCGTTCCTGAGTCCCATACCCTAGTTGTTTTTCTCCATAACATGATTTATCCAGGCGTGGGATTCAGTCTTATAGATATATATTTTATCGCTTTGTGGCTTTAATGTCAGGGGTTTTGTTCTTTAATGTGCATATTTCTAAATATATCTAGTTTCCTAAAGAGGCAAAGAAAAAGAGCACATTTATTCTCTCATTCCTCCCCCACCCAACCTGAAGCGCTAAAAGCTCAACACCAAGGATGAGAGGGAATATTTAATTCACAAAGATAAAAAGGGAGGGGTTGGGGGAGGAAATCTCCGAACCCTGAACTGAGTATGCATCCAGGGAGGCCACAACATGCTTCTTTTACGCTTGTGCTCACCTGCTGTGTACACAGACATTCTTGTTGTTCTTTTTTTAATCATTCATCTGGAAACAATAAAATTGGAAATCACAAAGCTTTGCAAAAAAAAAAAGATAATTGAAAGATACTGTGTTTTTTTAAATTTTGCTGTAACCTACTGCTACTTTGGCTCAGTGCATATTACCATACAGATATATTAGTATAAAGATTCTTAAGTACATAAAGCCTCTAACTCCTCTAAGTCCAGTCCTTGAGAGCTCCTATCCAGCCTGGTTTGGATGTCTCCCTACTCCATCACTTCTGATTTGATCAGGCTCATTATTAGGCTTCTGCAAAGCTTGCTGATGAATCAGGTGTGTTGGAAGAGCGAGGCATCTAAAAATGAGGGGATGGGAGCTCTCAAAGACTGCACTGTTTCATCTATCCATCCATCCATTTTCTACCGCTTATCCGGAGTCAGTTTGCAGGGGCATCGGCTTTGGCTGCCAGACTTCCCTCTCCCCAGCCACTTGTTCCAGCTCTTCCCGGGGTATCCCGAGGTGTTCTCAGACCAGCTGAGAGACATAGTCTCTCCAGCGTGTCTTGGGCTGTACCCATCTGGTAGGACATGCCCGGAACACCTCACAGGGAGGATCCAGGAGGCATCCTAATCAGATGCCCGAACCACCTCATCTGGCTTCTCTCGACGTGGAGGAGAAGCAGCTCGACTTTGAGCCCCTCCTGGATGACTAAGCTTCTAACCTTATCTGTCAGAGAGATAAGGTTAGTAGAAGGCCCTGTTGAGAAAACTCATTTCGACCGCTTGTATCCGGGATCTCATTCTTTCTGTCACGACCCATTGCTCGTGACCATAGGTGAGGTAAGGAACGTAGAGTGACCGGTAAATTGAGAGCTTTGCCCTTTGGCTCAGCTCCTTCTTCACCACGGCAGACTGATACAAAGTCTGCATCACAGCCCTGTCGATCTCTCGCTCCCTCCTGCCCTCATCGATGAACACGACCTAAGATACTTCATTTGTCATAATAAATAAATAACTAAATAAATAATGACATTGAAAATCAATGTTTATTGTTTAGGAATTACCCAGTTTTAAAGGAAGACAGCCTTGTTCGTTTACCCCTCCCTCCTCCTCCCCCCCACCCATTATGATTCTTCTCGTCAGTGCACTACATCGCCTTTGTTTTTAAAAGAAAGATTGGCTGCAAGACAGAGGAAAAATACTGTATGCACAGAGACCTGGAGAAAAACGAATCATGTTTTCCACTCTCAAACTGTGCACAGAACGAAACTGAACAGAAAACGACCCCCGCCCCCACCGCGTCTTTCTTAATATTATGGTCCAACAAGGAGGTGAAAACAGAACGGACCCCATGAGGTTGCCCCATTTAAATGTCTTTGTATTTTCAGTCGGGCCTTTGTATGTTAATACAGAGTCTGCTCATTGCTCACATGTACTTGATTGGCTCTTGTGATCAAGAGTAGAGCAGAGTGATATTTTCCATCCAGCTTGATGACGCCACCAAAAATCACACCTCAAACATATGGAAATTCCCTTAAACGTATGACAGAAGACAAAAAAAAAATGACCATGAAAAGCAGAGCCGATGACTAAAACACAGACAAGGCACTGTCTGCAGAAGTGCAGGCGGCGAGTAAAAATCTTTTGCCACATATCGTGCAGTATGCAAAGGGGCCTCCCTGCAAAGGGTGTCTTTTACGTCCCCCATTTGGCCTCATGAAAATAGATCATTTTTCAACTAAGGGGAAAAGAAAATGTAGCAGGCTGCACAGTGGGAAGTTTTGTCAACCAGGAAATTCATGCTAATATTCGGACATAACTCAAAGAAAATATGAGCAATCTGACCACCCAGTTGTTTCTTTGGCCTCTGATCATAGAGGCATATTGATGTCTCGAGATCAATAAAGTGAATGTAATTACAGGTGATATATCCACCTTGAGGATTTAAGTAATACAGATCCCTCTCATGTTGTGTTTGAAAAAAACTAACCCCGATACATTTCACATCTCTCTGAACGGGGACTTTTTGCATGATTATGCCCAAGACGAATGGCCCAATCCTGTCTGAGCTCAACTGCTGCTGTCCACTTTTCTTCCTGAAAAATGACAACACAGAAGGCACCCTGTCATCGTTTGAGTCAGAAACGGCACCAGTAAATCTCACGCTACCGCAAAAATGTGTATCATTGTACGTGTGTAGATGGTTAAGTGGACAGACCAACACCAACTGAATGGATGATATCAGCTTCTTTCGGGGGTGTGGTGGGTTGGAGGGGGTGAATCAGTGAACTTAAGATGTGATGCAGCACAAGCTGTTGAGCTGTTGTTCTGTTGTCGGCTAACTGTCAGTTGTACGGCTGTATAACGCAAATGCAAATGGCAGAGCAAATGGCCAATGCACAGCCTGTATGTTTTTACATTTGCCATCTGTGGCGACAAAAAAAAAAAAACTGACTGAAGACATGCAAATCAAGTCCATTAATTTATATTCTTAGAAACCAGCGCCTTTGTCTCATGGAAAGGTAAGATCATGTAAATTGCGAATTTTGTTCTATTTTCCTGTCAGATTATCAAATCTCACTTCCAACTCAACAACACAAAGTGCTCATGCTCACTGGACTTTGCTTGTAGGGAAGCAGTGTAGAATTGTAAAATGTTTTCAGTCACCACTGTATGCTCCATGTGCTCAATTAAGGTTTTATCATCTTAAAGCAGATTGCATAGTAATAATTACAACTATCAATGTTACTCGTTGTTTAGACAAGATTTCTTCCACAACATTGGGCGACGATGGGTCATAAATGACCTTTACGGTCCTTAAAACCTTTTCTCAGCTTTTAATGATAGGAAGTGAAGGAAAAACTTTTCCTCAACGTTCATATGGTCATTAAACCATTTAATTGAGATTTTACGTGGAAAGCTGCATAACGTCACAAGCGAATGCATGAGCACTCCACCTCTGTACATCTGTCTGACATGTTCTTAGCAGTTAGTTAATGCAAATGGGTTTGACAGAGAAACTCTGACAGCATCTGCAGAGACACCCAATTCTCCTGGCATGAAGTCAACTAAAATGCCAAAAGAAAGAAAACCCCACCCATGCATACGGTGAGACTGTGTTTTGCGCTAAACATCCGCCCGGAATGAGAATAGGACCCTTAGTGTGACCCACACAAAATCTCCTTGGGCTGGTCTAGCATGGAATGACCCAAGAAGACAAAAGTTGAAAAACAGGAGGCAATGTTTTCACATTGAATTGAAAATATTTCATTTTATTTTAGTTTTTATTTGAAAACACAATTTGGGGGCATATTTAATTCCTAATCCAATTACACTTTAAATTCAACTCAATTTACATTAGCTTCGCGATGGATTTTGTGTAAAACAACAGCAATGAATAATATTGACACCACCTTAGCTCTGTATCCATCTTACTTGTCTCTGGCCTCCCTCTTTTTCCACTCTTCACTCATCATTTTTTTATACATTTGCCTCTAAAGTGTCGTTTGATAGCGATGGACTGGGTGACTTTTTAAGTGTACGCATTCTGACGGATGTTAAAGTTGTTTAATGTCCCAAAAAAGCAGTGTGTCTTTGACCGGGGCCCAGCAGCACCTAAGATGCACGGCTGGCTTTGTTTTTGTTGTGTAAAATCTGAGTGTGAAAAGGTGGGATGCGGGACACAGCAATGGGCTTTGTTTATGTTTTGTTTTTGCTGCTCCTCGTCTCCTGCTCATTGCCCATCCTGGATGGCACAAACATACATTTTCCACACCCAGACCAAGCTGATTGTTTTTCTTTATCAAACCCACATTGCTTTTTTATGTTATCACTTTAGTTCTCAGTTGAAAAAAAATAAAAACAAAAAGCTTGTATTGCATTCTAAAGTCCCAAAGGACAAAGAGATAAAATCCAGTCGTGGGGGTTCTGTGAAGGTAGCGTTGCTGTTTCTTTTCTTGCAGTCACAGCTCCAGGCACTGAGAGGATTCCTCTGCCCATCCTCCCCTTGCATTCGTTCCTCGCCTCCCTCTCGTCTTCACTCCAAGTACCACCATAAGCTGATAGGAACAAAGTGTTGCAGTTGACGAGGAGGTATAGGGGCTGGAGAGGAAAATGTGACTGGCTGCGCTGGTTCAGCGCTACCGTCTCAAATCGACTCCAAGTACAAAGGAGAAAATACACTGATCTCAGCATGAAGCAAGAGTTTGAAAGGATGGACACTGAAGTGGTCCAAAACACACAAACAAAAAACTGGCCTGCAGTACAAACATAAAAACAATCACAAAAGCTTTCTGAGGATTATCAGCGCGTCCCTCACGCATTGCAATTAAAGGGAACGCAAGGAGCAGCTTCGAGTGGCGGTGAAGGAAGTCTGACGTGTTCTTAAATCGGCCACGCTTGAGCCCCTTGCATGTATGCATATGAAAGTACCAACACGAGGTCTAACCTGCCTCTGCACAGATTAAAAGTAAACTTGTGCCGGATATGAAAGTTGAGCCCTGAGAGTCTTCCGCAGCCTCACTAACATCACAAAAAGTTACTGGATATGTGTCTCATCACTTTTATGATGGGTCAGATAAATTGCTAAATGAAAGTGCTAAATTACTGCATGACTGAATTACTGAGTCACCCTGACATCATCTCTCTCCTTAAGTTATCATAATTTACATGAGACAGAACAGTCTGCCAGGGGGTGGGGGGGTGACTTGAATGAAATATGACAAGTGGATATTAGGTATGCTGCAATTCTTTATCCTTTGGGTATTTCTAGAGCAGAATGTCAGCGACACCTAGGAACCGATTTTGATTGTCATGTCAGCTTGAGTGCTGAGGCAAGAAGTGCATTCAATAAATGGCAGCTCACATGATATGGCTAAGCCTCATGTGTCAGTAATTCAGTCAGATTTTATATGAAAAATCAAACTCTCTCATGCTGTGAATAGAAAATGTACATTTTTAGTTATTTTTTAAAAAGCCTCTATTTTTTTATTGTTGAGTGTAAACACTTGATTAACAATAACTGTTTGATTCAAAACAGTGCAATTTATCATGCATGGTATCATTTCAGTTGATATATTTGACTTCACATGAACAGAACATTGAATTTATACTCTTCACAACTTTGATATCTTGCACATTCGATCACTGATTTACAAACTGTAAAGTTTTCAGAGACACTTTTGATTATGTTCAGGACTGTAGCAGAGGATTTCATTCAATACTATCAAAACCTTACAGTAAAGACTACATTTAGTTATCCTGTCTATTGATGTTGGAAGTCTTATCGCTGCCTGGACACCGACTTTGAATTGTAGTCACAATGATGCTATCGGCGCTCTGTTAGTAGAAGGTGGCAAAAGAGAAAGTGAAGACCTTAACCAGTAACACATGGCAGCACGTGCGCTCAGCTCATACTGGACGTGTATGAATAAATGTTTTGCATTTATTTGAACATTATGTGTGCCTTTCTGAAGCACTATTTTGAAGTGGATTTGTCCATGGTGCTTGTTTAACCTTATCAGGTGTTGTCATCCACTGAGGCTGCCACGAAGTAGAAAAAAAAGAAAAAAAAAAGAAAAAGGAAACCCCAATTATTACCGTCACGTGGAACTTACTCCCTCCAGATGTGAACCTATTCGTATGAAAACACTCATTCGTCTGAAGCCTTGTTTGTGCAGATTTGAAGTCCATACACAGGTTATGTAATTGTGACTCTCCCTTAAAATGTGTGCACTGAGGGTTTTGCTGCAACCTGAGAATGTCCACATTCTAATCCCATTTGCTGAAATGTTTGCATTTTGGATTGTATGCTTTGGAAAACTTCTTACATTGAAGTTATTCTTGCTTTTATTTATTTTTTTCTATCTCAAAAAGTAGACAGGGAAACATAAGCGCTTAATAAGAGCTGCGAAAAGGGCAAATTGCAGTTTATATAACATGGCCATATACACGTGTGTGTGTGTGTGTGTGTGTGTGTGTGTGTGTGTGTGTGTGTGTGTGTGTGTGTGTGTGTGTGTGTGTGTGTGTGTGTGTGTATGTGTGTGTGTATAATTGCCAGTTTTGCTCCATTATTGTGTAGGCCTTGTCTGAGTAGCACATATTATTTGCAGTAAATGTAAATCAGGTTCTGAAATTAAATGGATTTTGCACCAGTGTTATCCATCCATCCATCTATTCATTTGCTGATCTGTGTTATCCTCACAAGGGTTGCAGGGTGTGCTGGAGCCTATCCCAGCTGTCTTCGGGCAGAAGGCGGGGTACACCCTGAACTGGTTGCCAGCCAATCATAGGGCACATACAGACAAACAACCAACATTCACACCTAGGCACAATTTAGAGTGTTCCATTAACCTACCACACATGTTTTTGGAATGTGAGAGGAAACCGAAGTACCTGGAGAAAACCCACGCAGGCACGGGGAGAACAAGCAAATGCCACAGAGGAAGGCCTGAGCTGGAATTGAACCCGGTACCTCGGCACTGTGAGGTCGACGCGCTAACCATTGGACCACTGGGACGCCTTGTTACATAATTATTTGGAATTTACTCGCACAAATCCTTTTTGTTGCTGTAGCAGGAGTAAATCACTCTAATGGCATCATTTACAATTGCCAGCTTTTAAAACACATTTTAAAATTTGGATCATCATTTGGGGAAAACACATACAGCCCAGGTCTTGCGGATTTGTGAGTGCTCACTCCACAAATATGGGATTGAAATGATCTGGATGCATGAGGGAAATTAAGGGCAACCAACAATTAAAAATATAGGTTTGAACATTCCTCCGCCTCCTTGTTTACATGGTCGAAAGATAGTTTTACGCCCCATGCCCACTTCATGACCTTCCTTGGGGTCTTACCGAATTTCATACCGTTCACTGGTCTGCAATACTCGTAAACTCTTGCAAGGCATAAAAGCCACTCCCAGATGCTAGTGAATATTTATCTCGAATGAAATCATCGAACTTCTCGAGCAAGCCATATTTTAGACATAACAGACACAAGGCAGAGCAGGGTGGGATTTGCTGACAGGGGTCCTCACTGTTCTTCTGCTTGATTTACAATGCTGCGTGATTGTAAGACCGGCGGTGCAGTCACACGGGGACTCGTATCATTTCCTCTGACAGACCAGGATGCAGGCCAAGGAAGGCTTAGCAAACCGCCCGAAACTAAGTGTGAAGCATGGTAATTGTATTTTCATTTAATGTGTGATTCTCCACCTCAGGGTGGAGACTTGAATTTGTTTTGTTATTTTGTTTTGTTTATCGTATATAAATATTAAATGATCACCCAAAATTAAAGCGGGGGGGACGGGACTTGAGGCATATAGGGGTCTTAAAAGCAAACAGAAGGAACAGATTCCTCGGGGTAGGTGACATGATTATGTTTATACTCAACAGTGCAAAGAGAGTTACAAATATATATGGACAGTTTTTTAAAAGAATTTCAACAATCTTGCACTTCGACTGACTCCCAAGTCCTTGACTTTTCCCCTCAATGCAACTAGAGACATACATACTGTGCTCTTTCTCCAAAAGGTCAAAATGAGTGTGTCAAGGTCATGGGGCTAGTCAATATTCTATGTCTCCTGAGGAGCTGCCATGTTTATGTTGCCCGGCATGTACGGTAGGGGCTAGGCAAACACAATAAACATAAATTATGTCAATAATGCCATGTACAGTCATGCAAAAATTACCTTCAGAATTGGCTTTTGCATAGTGAAAGTTGTACATCAACATCATTGAATGCCTTATACTTTACATGCTGTGCTATGAACGCCATTCTGTCCTTTTTAACGCACAATTCCGGCATTCATCTGATTAACACAAGAGGAAGAAAAACATGGGATTAGAAGGGGCAAAAAAAATCCAGCACATTAATGAGTGTAATCCCACTTAATTACACTTAATAACTGAGATAGGTGAGGGTTTACAGTTAGCGACCACGGACTGTTACAGGAGAAAATACAATGTAGAAAATCTGGTCTCACAGCACTTCAAATGTCATTGTGGGTTTATATAAATTAAAGGGAAATATTTAAAATGCACTTATTAAATGGGAAACACATCACTGATTCCAAAATAATTTTGGGGGAATTTTGAGACCGTGTTGCAGATGCAGAAGATACAATCAAGATGGTCACCAGGCAGCGATAGCTAAACTGTTTTAGTGTGAAGTCCATATATTTCATGAAACAATTCAATTAATCTTAGACTTTTTTTAAGCATTAGAAATGTAAAATGGTCTGCTCTCAGTCTTCACTACACACACACACACACACACACACACACACACACACACATACGTGTTTTGGTGCATTTTCAGGACGTCCGTTTGTTCACCCGACATATGGGTACATGCCTTTCCCGTGGTCCTACAGGCTCCAAAAAAATATGGTAACCATGAAAAAAAATCAGGAAGACAGCCATCTACTCAGATTTTGGCTAGGTCGTAATTTTTTTTTGATTTATGACAAAACTACTACATATGAGGACATTGACAGGTTTTTGTGTATTATGGAGACAGTCACCTCAAACACACTACCATTTCATGTTTTTGTGAATTTTGAGCCCCCGAGATACACATCATTTTCAAGTATATATGACTTATGAAGACCAGCTAAGAGTAAAGTGTGTATTTTTAAATTGACTCATGTTACATACCAACAGTATATGTTAGGCACATGTGTCCAATTGTCATGCTCGGGCATGGGGAGAACTCTACAAAGGAAGGAAGCCCAGATTCAAACTATCAATTGCTGAACTGTGAGGCGAATGTGCCAAACAGTCGTTACACCCGTCATCCCTCAAATATTCACATTAATAATACAGGGTGGCCCACTTAAAAGTAGCCCGGATTTTTTTTTAAATTAAAATATTTTTTTAATTTTTTTCAAAACATGTATTTAATTACGTGAATGTTACAAGTGACCCAAGTCTTTCCAAAACCTGTTTTTATTACTTACAGGTTACAAGAGATGCTGGAAGTGTCCCCCATTGACATCTATACATTTTTGAGCACGGCACAGGATGTTGGCTGATACTGACTGCAGCTCTGCTAAGGTGATGCTTCGGATAGTGTTGGTGATGTTCTGTTTGAGTTCGTTCAGGGTATGAGGATTATTTGCGTACACCTTTTCTTTTAAATTCCCCCATAGATAAAAATCGCATGAGGTCAGGTCCGGAGACCGTGGTGGCCATAACCCCTTGCTCACAGTTCGCTCTTCCGTAAAGACTTCATGAATGGATGCCAGTGACATGTGGGACGTGTGACAAGGGGTTATGGCCACCACGGTCTCCGGACCTGACCTCATGCGATTTTTATCTATGGGGGAATTTAAAAGAAAAGGTGTACGCAAATAATCCTCATACCCTGAACGAACTCAAACAGAACATCACCAACACTATCCGAAGCATCACCTTAGCAGAGCTGCAGTCAGTATCAGCCAACATCCTGTGCCGTGCTCAAAAATGTATAGATGTCAATGGGGGACACTTCCAGCATCTCTTGTAACCTGTAAGTAATAAAAACAGGTTTTGGAAAGACTTGGGTCACTTGTAACATTCACGTAATTAAATACATGTTTTGAAAAAAATTAAAAAAATATTTTAATTTAAAAAAAAATCCGGGCTACTTTTAAGTGGGCCACCCTGTACAAGATAGTAAAATAAGCTGTGAAGAAGAAGAGACAGTTAAATATGTGGTCAGTCCACTTTCTTATTTTTTAATTGCTGACAAATATGAAATTATGAACACAGAAAACATGCCACCTCCTCTCCATGACACAAAGCACTGCAATAGATGAGGGTTGTTTGAACTGAAGAAGATTATGTCAAAATGTGAATACTGCGATGAAGAATTTTTAATGAATCTGGCCATATATTGTGCCATGTGTGTAGCAACTTCTTTAGCTACCGTTAGACAAAAGCAACTTTTCAAAAAGTATTGAAATTTTTGAAATAGGATGAATTCAAATGTTTTAGGGTTTTTCCGAAATATCACCTCAAACCTAATAAGCCTATCTTTTGTGAGAAGTTTGGATATCGTACGTACGTTTATATACAGCAGGGGTGTCCAAGGTCGGTCCTCAAGGGCCGCTGTCTTTTTGTTTTCCAGCTCTCCCAGGATGTTCTAATGCTGCATCAGAGCTGACTGATGAACTGATCATCTGAAGCAGGTGTGATGCAGCCGGGAGAGCTGGAAAACAGGCACGACAGTGGCCCTCCAGGCCCAGATCGGGACATGCCTGATATACAGTATAATTTACATGTTCATACATCTTCAAGGATTTTCCAAATTGCTCTTGAAGATCATGAAACAACAAACGTGAAACACAGTATTCAACAACAAATATGAAATCCATAATTGACCATCCCACCCTAAATGCACCATTGCTATTGCTTTAGTTAACTTGAACTGAAATGTACCCAGACGTGCTCGCATTTCAATGGACTAGCTATTCATTTCCCTTTTTAATGCAGTTATATCCTGTTGTGGATGTAGTTTTTGATAGACACCCAGCCTCTGTCTTTCAGAGCTGCTGGCTCTGCGTGGAGACAGGACTCACAGCTCGTTTTACCTGAAACTTTATGGCTTGTTATGAAATCAAACATATGTCGCTCAACAGCCTTCACTTCATCATCTGTCCACTTGCGTCTCTTATTCCCACCTGTAAAAGAAGGCATTATTTATTAAAAATGGAAAAATAAAATAATCAAAATAAGATATTCCAGGAAATAATGAGAATTTTGAAAAAATGCTCTTTAACCTTGCTTTTCATTGAAGCACTTTGACTTTTCGTTCATCAAAAGTACTTCAATTAAGATATGTTAATTTTTGCCATTTTTGTTTAACTTTAACTGGTGTTTTTGTTGTCCCGTGTGGTTGAGAGTGTCGTCCACGTTCTCTAAATGGGTTGGAGCAAAAATGTTTTCCAGGGTTGCGACAAAACTGTCTTCAGTGTTGTCATAGGTGGTTGAAGCAGAAGTGCCTTCCATGTTGTCCGATGTGGATGGCGCATATACATGGCTTGGGTTCCCAGAGGTCTCAGAGCTTGAGCCTTTGAAAAATAATACAAAAATAGTTGAGGTGGCTTTTCACCATTGCTTTCTTATATGTTCCAAATCGTCTTCTAATTTCTCAATTTTCTTTCAGCTGTCGAGGCCTAATGAGTTTTCAACCTGCACATTTTCCATCTTTGAACACCTTTTTCAAATACTGTCTCTAATTCTGTCTCTAATTGTCTCTAATTCATACATAGTTGTGCATAAAGACTGAGATTATCAGGCACCAATTTACTCTGTCTTGTGTCATAACTTGAGGACATTACCATTTTCTGTGTAAGTGAGAATCGCTGTTTCTTGATTAAGGTAGGCATTGGTTTCTTTGCTCAAATCGTCATCACTCGTGGTTACTTCATCTGGTTGGGTTAAAAAAAAGAAGAAAGAACAGACAGGACAAGATGCTTTTGTTTCAGGGTAAACGCAGAATGTTAGATGTTTTAAAAATGATATTTAAACAACATCAAAATTTTCAGCATTCTTCGTTCTGACCAGTTAATAAATGAAGAAACTCTCATTGAACATCAGGAGGGTTTGGGATGAATATACCACACTATAGAAAGTTAAAACTGTTCAGTTCTGTGGAACAGCAATATGGGGACATTCGAACACAGGCTCTCCAGAGTTAGGTTAAGACAAAAGTCATGTCACCTGAAACACACTCAGGTTTTTCAGGTCTGAAGAAATATGAGGACATGACGACTGAAATCATGGAGAATCTGTTTCTGATTTATAACTTCTCTTGTGTTTGTCAAAGAAAGCTGAAAACTCAAACCTAGTATATCATGATAAGAAGTAGTAACCTGTTGTAAGGATGAAGTGGATCTCTCACTCCATTCTTGGTCTCCAGAGGGTTCAGTCAGGTACCTTTCACTTGGTGTCTGCAACATAACAACATTACGGTGTCAAAATATTCAGCATTCTTCATTCTGACCAGTTAAGAAATGAAAAAAACATTATTTCTCATTGAACATTGCTCACAGGAGAGTTTGGGAATAATGTACCACACTATAGAAAGTTAACACTGTTCAGCTCTGAGTAACAGCAATATGGGGACATTCGAACACAGGCTCTCCAGAGTTAGGTTAAGACAAAAGTCATGACACCTGAAACACACTCAGGTTTTTCAGGTCTAAAGAAATATGAGGACATGACGACTGAAATCACGGAGAGTCCATGTTTCTGATTTATAACTTCTCCTGTGTTTGTCAAAGAAAGCTGAAAACTCAAACCTAGTATATCATGACAAGAAGTAGTAACCTGTTGTAAGGATGAAGTGTATCTCTCATTCCATTCATGGTCTCCAGAGGGTTCAGTCAGGTCACTTGGTATCTGCAACATAACATTACGGTGTCAAAATATTCAGCATTCTTCATTCTGACCAGTTAAGAAATGAATAAACATTAATTATCATTGAACATTGCTCATGGGAGAGTTTGGGATGAATATACCACACTAGAGAAAGTTAACACTGTTCAGCTCTGAGTAACAGCAATATGGGGACATTCGAACACAGGCTCTCCAGAGTTAGGTTAAGACAAAAGTCATGACACCTGAAACACACTCAGGTTTTTCAGGTCTAAAGAAATATGAGGACATGACGACTGAAATCATGGAAAGTCCATGTTTCTGATTTATAACTTCTCCTGTGTTTGTCAAAGAAAGCTGAAAACTCAAACCTAGTATATCATGACAAGAAGTAGTAACCTGTTGTAAGGATGAAGTGTATCTCTCATTCCATTCATGGTCTGCAGAGGGTTCAGTCAGGTCACTTGGTATCTGCAACATAACATTACGGTGTCAAAATATTCAGCATTCTTCATTCTGACCAGTTAAGAAATGAATAAACATTAATTATCATTGAACATTGCTCATGGGAGAGTTTGGGATGAATATACCACACTAGAGAAAGTTAACACTGTTCAGCTCTGAGTAACAGCAATATGGGGACATTCGAACACAGGCTCTCCAGAGTTAGGTTAAGACAAAAGTCATGACACCTGAAACACACTCAGGTTTTTCAGGTCTAAAGAAATATGAGGACATGACGACTGAAATCATGGAGAGTCCATGTTTCTGATTTATAACTTCTCCTGTGTTTGTCAAAGAAAGCTGAAAACTCAAACCTAGTATATCATGACAAGAGGTAGTAACCTGTTGTAAGGATGAAGTGTATCTCTCATTCCATTCATGGTCTCCAGAGGGTTCAGTCAGGTCACTTGGTGTCTGCAACATAACATTACGGTGTCAAAATATTCAGCATTCTTCATTCTGACCAGTTAAGAAATGAATAAACATTAATTATCATTGAACATTGCTCATGGGAGAGTTTGGGATGAATATACCACACTAGAGAAAGTTAACACTGTTCAGCTCTGAGTAACAGCAACATGGGGACATTCGAACACAGGCTCTCCAGAGTTAGGTTAATACAAAAGTCATGACACCTGAAACACACTCAGGTTTTTCAGGTCTAAAGAAATATGAGGACATGACGACTGAAATCATGGAGAGTCCATGTTTCTGATTTATAACTTCTCCTGTGTTTGTCAAAGAAAGCTGAAAACTCAAACCTAGTATATCATGACAAGAAGTAGTAACCTGTTGTAAGGATGAAGTGTATCTCTCATTCCATTCATGGTCTCCAGAGGGTTCAGTCAGGTCACTTGGTGTCTGCAACATAACATTACGGTGTCAAAATATTCAGCATTCTTCATTCTGACCAGTTAAGAAATGAATAAACATTAATTATCATTGAACATTGCTCATGGGAGAGTTTGGGATGAATATATCACACTAGAGAAAGTTAACACTGTTCAGCTCTGAGTAACAGCAATATGGGGACATTCGAACACAGGCTCTCCAGAGTTAGGTTAAGACAAAAGTCTTGACACCTGAAACACACTCAGGTTTTTCAGGTCTAAAGAAATATGAGGACATGACGACTGAAATCATGGAGAGTCCATGTTTCTGATTTATAACTTCTCCTGTGTTTGTCAAAGAAAGCTGAAAACTCAAACCTAGTATATCATGACAAGAAGTAGTAACCTGTTGTAAGGATGAAGTGTATCTCTCATTCCATTCAAGGTCTCCAGAGGGTTCAGGCAGGTCACTTGGTGTCTGCAACATAACATTACGGTGTCAAAATATTCAGCATTCTTCATTCTGACCAGTTAAGAAATGAATAAACATTAATTATCATTGAACATTGCTCATGGGAGAGTTTGGGATGAATATATCACACTAGAGAAAGTTAACACTGTTCAGCTCTGAGTAACAGCAATATGGGGACATTCGAACACAGGCTCTCCAGAGTTAGGTTAAGACAAAAGTCTTGACACCTGAAACACACTCAGGTTTTTCAGGTCTAAAGAAATATGAGGACATGACGACTGAAATCATGGAGAGTCCATGTTTCTGATTTATAACTTCTCCTGTGTTTGTCAAAGAAAGCTGAAAACTCAAACCTAGTATATCATGACAAGAAGTAGTAACCTGTTGTAAGGATGAAGTGTATCTCTCATTCCATTCATGGTCTCCAGAGGGTTCAGTCAGGTCACTTGGTGTCTGCAACATAACATTACGGTGTCAAAATATTCAGCATTCTTCATTCTGACCAGTTAAGGAATGAATAAACATTAATTATCATTGAACATTGCTCATGGGAGAGTTTGGGATGAATATACCACACTAGAGAAAGTTAACACTGTTCAGCTCTGAGTAAGAGCAATATGGGGACATTCGAACACAGGCTCTCCAGAGTTAGGTTAAGACAAAAGTCATGACACCTGAAACACACTCAGGTTTTTCAGGTCTAAAGAAATATGAGGACATGACGACTGAAATCATTTCTGATTTATAACTTCTCCTGATTTATAACTTCTCCATGTTTCTGATTTATAACTTCTCCTGTGTTTGTCAAAGAAAGCTGAAAACTCAAACCTAGTATATCATGACAAGAAGTAGTAACCTGTTGTAAGGATGAAGTGTATCTCTCATTCCATTCATGGTCTCCAGAGGGTTCAGTCAGGTCACTTGGTGTCTGCAACATAACATTACGGTGTCAAAATATTCAGCATTCTTCATTCTGACCAGTTAAGAAATGAATAAACATTAATTATCATTGAACATTGCTAATGGGAGAGTTTGGGATGAATATATCACACTAGAGAAAGTTAACACTGTTAAGCTCTGAGTAACAGCAATATGGGGACATTCGAACACCGTCTCTCCAGAGTTAGGTTAAGACAAAAGTCTTGACACCTGAAACACACTCAGGTTTTTCAGGTCTAAAGAAATATGAGGACATGACGACTGAAATCATGGAGAGTCCATGTTTCTGATTTATAACTTCTCCTGTGTTTGTCAAAGAAAGCTGAAAACTCAAACCTAGTATATCATGACAAGAAGTAGTAACCTGTTGTAAGGATGAAGTGTATCTCTCATTCCATTCAAGGTCTCCAGAGGGTTCAGGCAGGTCACTTGGTGTCTGCAACATAACATTACGGTGTCAAAATATTCAGCATTCTTCATTCTGACCAGTTAAGAAATGAATAAACATTAATTATCATTGAACATTGCTCATGGGAGAGTTTGGGATGAATATATCACACTAGAGAAAGTTAACACTGTTCAGCTCTGAGTAACAGCAATATGGGGACATTCGAACACAGGCTCTCCAGAGTTAGGTTAAGACAAAAGTCTTGACACCTGAAACACACTCAGGTTTTTCAGTTCTAAAGAAATATGAGGACATGACGACTGAAATCATGGAGAGTCCATGTTTCTGATTTATAACTTCTCCTGTGTTTGTCAAAGAAAGCTGAAAACTCAAACCTAGTATATCATGACAAGAAGTAGTAACCTGTTGTAAGGATGAAGTGTATCTCTCATTCCATTCATGGTCTCCAGAGGGTTCAGTCAGGTCACTTGGTGTCTGCAACATAACATTACGGTGTCAAAATATTCAGCATTCTTCATTCTGACCAGTTAAGAAATGAATAAACATTAATTATCATTGAACATTGCTCATGGGAGAGTTTGGGATGAATATACCACACTAGAGAAAGTTAACACTGTTCAGCTCTGAGTAACAGCAATATGGGGACATTCGAACACAGGCTCTCCAGAGTTAGGTTAAGACAAAAGTCATGACACCTGAAACACACTCAGGTTTTTCAGGTCTAAAGAAATATGAGGACATGACGACTGAAATCATGGAGAGTCCATGTTTCTGATTTATAACTTCTCCTGTGTTTGTCAAAGAAAGCTGAAAACTCAAACCTAGTATATCATGACAAGAAGTAGCAACCTGTTGTAAGGATGAAGTGTATCTCTCATTCCATTCATGGTCTCCAGAGGGTTCAGTCAGGTCACTTGGTGTCTGCAACATAACATTACGGTGTCAAAATATTCAGCATTCTTCATTCTGACCAGTTAAGAAATGAATAAACATTAATTATCATTGAACATTGCTCATGGGAGAGTTTGGGATGAATATACCACACTAGAGAAAGTCAACACTGTTCAGCTCTGAGTAACAGCAACATGGGGACATTCGAACACAGGCTCTCCAGAGTTAGGTTAAGACAAAAGTCATGACACCTGAAACACACTCAGGTTTTTCAGGTCTAAAGAAATATGAGGACATGACGACTGAAATCATGGAGAGTCCATGTTTCTGATTTATAACTTCTCCTGTGTTTGTCAAAGAAAGCTGAAAACTCAAACCTAGTATATCATGACAAGAAGTAGCAACCTGTTGTAAGGATGAAGTGTATCTCTCATTCCATTCATGGTCTCCAGAGGGTTCAGTCAGGTCACTTGGTGTCTGCAACATAACATTACGGTGTCAAAATATTCAGCATTCTTCATTCTGACCAGTTAAGAAATGAATAAACATTAATTATCATTGAACATTGCTCATGGGAGAGTTTGGGATGAATATACCACACTAGAGAAAGTTAACACTGTTCAGCTCTGAGTAACAGCAATATGGGGACATTCGAACACAGGCTCTCCAGAGTTAGGTTAAGACAAAAGTCATGACACCTGAAACACACTCAGGTTTTTCAGGTCTAAAGAAATATGAGGACATGACGACTGAAATCATGGAGAGTCCATGTTTCTGATTTATAACTTCTCCTGTGTTTGTCAAAGAAAGCTGAAAACTCAAACCTAGTATATCATGACAAGAAGTAGTAACCTGTTGTAAGGATGAAGTGTATCTCTCATTCCATTCAAGGTCTCCAGAGGGTTCAGGCAGGTCACTTGGTGTCTGCAACATAACATTACGGTGTCAAAATATTCAGCATTCTTCATTCTGACCAGTTAAGAAATGAATAAACATTAATTATCATTGAACATTGCTCATGGGAGAGTTTGGGATGAATATACCACACTAGAGAAAGTTAACACTGTTCAGCTCTGAGTAACAGCAATATGGGGACATTCGAACACAGGCTCTCCAGAGTTAGGTTAAGACAAAAGTCATGACACCTGAAACACACTCAGGTTTTTCAGGTCTAAAGAAATATGAGGACATGACGACTGAAATCATGGAGAGTCCATGTTTCTGATTTATAACTTCTCCTGTGTTTGTCAAAGAAAGCTGAAAACTCAAACCTAGTATATCATGACAAGAAGTAGTAACCTGTTGTAAGGATGAAGTGTATCTCTCATTCCATTCATGGTCTCCAGAGGGTTCAGTCAGGTCACTTGGTGTCTGCAACATAACATTACAGTGTCAAAATATTCAGCATTCTTCATTCTGACCAGTTAAGAAATGAATAAACATTAATTATCATTGAACATTGCTCATGGGAGAGTTTGGGATGAATATATCACACTAGAGAAAGTTAACACTGTTCAGCTCTGAGTAACAGCAACATGGGGACATTCGAACACAGGCTCTCCAGAGTTAGGTTAAGACAAAAGTCATGACACCTGAAACACACTCAGGTTTTTCAGGTCTAAAGAAATATGAGGACATGACGACTGAAATCATGGAGAGTCCATGTTTCTGATTTATAACTTCTCCTGTGTTTGTCAAAGAAAGCTGAAAATTCAAACCTAGTATATCATGACAAGAAGTAGTAACCTGTTGTAAGGATGAAGTGTATCTCTCATTCCATTCATGGTCTCCAGAGGGTTCAGTCAGGTCACTTGGTGTCTGCAACATAACATTACGGTGTCAAAATATTCAGCATTCTTCATTCTGACCAGTTAAGAAATGAATAAACATTAATTATCATTGAACATTGCTCATGGGAGAGTTTGGGATGAATATACCACACTAGAGAAAGTTAACACTGTTCAGCTCTGAGTAACAGCAATATGGGGACATTCGAACACAGGCTCTCCAGAGTTAGGTTAAGACAAAAGTCATGACACCTGAAACACACTCAGGTTTTTCAGGTCTAAAGAAATATGAGGACATGACGACTGAAATCATGGAGAGTCCATGTTTCTGATTTATAACTTCTCCTGTGTTTGTCAAAGAAAGCTGAAAACTCAAACCTAGTATATCATGATAAGAAGTAGTAACCTGTTGTAAGGATGAAGTTGATCTCTCACTCCATTCTTGGTTTCCAAAGGGTTCAGTCAGGTACCTGTCACTTGATGTCTGCAACATAACAACATTACAGTGTCAAAAGTTTCAGCATTATTCATTCTGACCAGTTAAGAAATGAATAAACATTATTTCTCATTAAACATTGCTCACAGGAGAGTTTGGGAATAATGTAGCACACTATAGTAAGTTAACACTGTTCAGCTCTGAGTAACAGCAATATGGGGACATTCGAACACAGGCTCTCCAGAGTTAGGTTAAGACAAAAGTCATGACACCTGAAACGCACTCAGGTTTTTCAGGTCTAAAGAAATATGAGGACATGACGACTGAAATCATGTAGAGTCCATGTTTCTGATTTATAACTTATCCTGTGTTTGTCAAAGAAAGCTGAAAACTCAAACCTCATGATAAGAAGTAGTAACCTGTTGTAAGGATGAAGTGGATCTCTCACTCCCTTCTTGGTCTCCAGAAGGTTCAGTCAAGATCCCGTCACTTGGTGTCTGCAACATAACAACATTACGGTGTCAAAATATTCAGCATTCTTCATTCTGACCAGTTAAGAAATGAATAAACATTATTTCTCATTCAACATTGCTCACAGGAGAGTTTGGGAATAATGTACCACCCTATAGAAAGTTAACACTGTTCAGCTCTGTGGAAGAGCAATATGGGGACATTCAGACACAGCCTCTCCAGAGTTAGGTTAAGACAAAAGTCATGTCACCTGAAACAAACTCAGGTTTTTCAGGTCTAAAGAAATATGAGGACATGACGACTGAAATCATGGAGAGTCTATGTTTCTGATTTATAACTTCTCCTGAGTTTGTCAAAGAAAGCTGAAAACTCAAACCTAGTATATAATGATAAGACGTAGTAACCTGTTGTAAGGAAGAAGTGGATCTTCCACTCCTTTCTTGATCTTCAGAAGGTTTCTTTAGGATCGGAACACTTGGTGTCTGCAACATAGCAACAGTGCATTGTCAGAAATATTCAAATATTCATCCTGATTAGTTAATAAATGAATAAACATTATTTTTCATTGAACATCGCTCACAGGAGGGTTTGGGATTAATATAAGACACTATAGAAAGTTAACACTGTTCAGCTCTGTGGAAGAGCAATATGGGGACATTCGAAAACAGGCTCTCCAGAGTTAGGTCCAGACAAAAATCATGTCACCTGAAACACACTCCGGTTTTTCAGGTCTAAAGAAATATGAGGACATGACGACTGAAATCATGTAGAGTCCATGTTTCTGATTTATAACTTATCCTGTGTTTGTCAAAGAAAGCTGAAAACTCAAACCTCATGATAAGAAGTAGTAACCTGTTGTAAGGATGAAGTGGATCTCTCACTCCCTTCTTGGTCTCCAGAAGGTTCAGTCAAGATCCCATCACTTGGTGTCTGCAACATAACAACATTACGGTGTCAAAATATTCAGCATTCTTCATTCTGACCAGTTAAGAAATGAATAAACATTATTTCTCATTCAACATTGCTCACAGGAGAGTTTGGGAATAATGTACCACCCTATAGAAAGTTAACACTGTTCAGCTCTGTGGAAGAGCAATATGGGGACATTCAGACACAGCCTCTCCAGAGTTAGGTTAAGACAAAAGTCATGTCACCTGAAACAAACTCAGGTTTTTCAGGTCTAAAGAAATATGAGGACATGACGACTGAAATCATGGAGAGTCTATGTTTCTGATTTATAACTTCTCCTGAGTTTGTCAAAGAAAGCTGAAAACTCAAACCTAGTATATAATGATAAGACGTAGTAACCTGTTGTAAGGAAGAAGTGGATCTTCCACTCCTTTCTTGATCTTCAGAAGGTTTCTTTAGGATCGGAACACTTGGTGTCTGCAACATAGCAACAGTGCATTGTCAGAAATATTCAAATATTCATCCTGATTAGTTAATAAATGAATAAACATTATTTTTCATTGAACATCGCTCACAGGAGGGTTTGGGATTAATATAAGACACTATAGAAAGTTAACACTGTTCAGCTCTGTGGAAGAGCAATATGGGGACATTCGAAAACAGGCTCTCCAGAGTTAGGTCCAGACAAAAATCATGTCACCTGAAACACACTCCGGTTTTTCAGGTCTAAAGAAATATGAGGACATGACGACTGAAATCATGGAGAGTCCATGTTTCTGATTTATAACTTCTCCTGTGTTTGTCAAAGAAAGCTGAAAACTCAAACCTAGTATATCATGATAAGAAGTAGTAACCTGTTGTAAGGATGAAGTGGCTCTCTCACTCCCTTCTTGGTCTCCAGAAGGTTCAGTCAAGATCCCGTCATTTGGTGTCTGCAACATAACACCATTACGGTGTCAAAATATACACTGTTCTTCATTTTGACCAGTGAAGAAATCAATAAACATTATTTCTCATTGAACATCGCTCACAGGAGGGTTTGGGATTAATATACCACACTATAGAAAGTTAACACTGTTCGGCTCTGTGGAACATCAATATGGGGACATTCGAACACAGGCTCTCCAGTGTTAGGTCCAGACAAAAGTAATTTCACCTGATCACACTCAGGTTTTTCAGCAACATTACAGTATCAGAAATATTCTAAAAAGTATTCTACAGTAACTGAAGAAGTATGAGGGCATGATTGAAATCATGAAAATCAACATTATAGCAACCATAGAGTGTCAGAAATATGTCGTAGTTATAGGACTTTTGAATAAATTAAACTTCATGTACGAATAAAATCTGTCACTGTGACAGGCTTTGTTTGCAGCTCTTGTCATGTGCTTGCGGTAGCCATAAGAATTAGATAGCAGGTAGATTGATAGCATACCTTTATAATCATTGATCCACTGGGCTTTCAAACAAGGCTTGTTGACTCCAGATAAAATGAGCAGCCTCAGATTCAGGGCTCAGTCTGGTTCTTCTTTGTGACATTATCACCACCATTAAACATCTACAATGGAAAGTGAGAAGAAGTCAGCCAGACAAGCAAGCACAATATTATGGCAGCACTTATTTTGGCTCAGAAAGTACTGAGCCAAAGGAATATTACTTTCTTTCTCAAATATACAAAAATTCATTTCATCAAACATTTGCTGGTCAGACTAATAGATTCGGGCAAACCATTTGTCAGGCAGATAACAATGTAAAATTAAAATAGAGTAACACAATATTGTCTTGACCAAATGTACCAACAAAGCTTAATTCTGCTATAATTTCATTGCAAACGTTTGTTGGTTTTTTCATTGAAACGGTGTACAATTGAATCAGCACAAGAATAAACAGTGTAAATACACCGGGCTTAGCATAAATGCTAGAAGTGCCTGGCCCACTTTCATTAGGCTACCTATACTAACTAATTTAAATTAACTGCAATCGAATAAAACAAATACTGCACTGAAATAAACATATGGCACCAAAACCAAGTTCCACAGACTGTGTTGTTAAAGATTTAGAAAAGTTTTCCAGAACCTTGCCTGCAGGACATGTCCACATTACTTTTACTGGAAGCTTATTAGCATGCTAACGATCGAGCTAGCTAGCTAGCTAGCTGTCTTATTGAATGATATTACCTTCGGTGGGCACTGTTAAACACGGTTATATTGAACAACTTCTATGTTACGGTAAGATAAACGAAAAGGAATTGCTTACCCGATGGTCATCCACGCGTGGTCGTGTTTGAGAGTAGGATTGTCTGGCTGCTTCACATGTTGGATTTTGTGTGACTGCTAATTGATGTGACTTATCAGGACGAGGGCGGTGAAAATGTGTGAGTCAGTCCGAAAAAGATGACATTTGAGGTCCTGCACAATGACGTCACTGAAAGTGTGTTAAAAGTGTGTTAAGTACCGAAGTTGGCCACTAGTTTTCCAAATGAAAAGTGAGTCGAAAGTTACACACACTTAAACACACAATTTCTGAAAATTGTGCTCTTTCAGGACATCACTTATTTTTGGTGTGGGAGTATCCTCATGAGCTCTAGAGTAGTGTAGACTGCGTGGAAATATGAGGACGCGAAAAATGTCCTCATTTTTCCACAGGTCCTCATTGTGAAGGTGTGTTATCATAAAATTGTCCTGAGATGTCATGAATACAAACGCACACACACACACACACACACACACACACACACTTTAACTATTGTTTACTAAATACACACACCCGTTAAAGAAAGAAAAAAAACACAATAGTCATGGAAAAAAAACTTGTAATGGACAAACTGTTAAATATAAATGTACAGTACTGAAAATTGATTGCTCACCACAGTTTTTATGGTGGCATTTGTCTCTAAGCAGGTAATTAGGCAACTAGAACTTGCAATTGCATGAAAGCTCTCCTGATAAAATAAGAAATGTTCACATGAGTTTCAGTGACAGATTAGAGATGAGTTACAATGATTAATCAAAAAAAAAACCAACAACAACAAATTTTCCATTTAGGGATCAATTATTACTCACGGATTGATTTTTCTCAAACCAACAGTGATTTTTTTCTGTACATTGTTGAGGTCAATAGTTCTCATACCAAGATGAAATTCAACAATGTTCTACTACTACTTCTAGCGGAATAATTCCTTAACAACATTTAACACTCTTTTGTAATGCCTGTTGATAACTCACAAGTTAAGGATTTCCTTGCTTCTCGTAATCACTTTGTTTGACTGTGCGTATGAAAATAAAGACAGAGAATCCTAAAAATGGAAATACTTGTTTGCAAAGCACCAAAAGGAACAAAACTTGACTTAGTCTTGCTATGGAGGAAAGAAAGACAATTCAAAATCGAGCAGATAAATTGTTGATCATTCAACACAAAGGAGAGAGTGCGCTACAGATAAGACACGAGCTGATTAGATGCTTCGCTTGTTTAAGGAAGTGTAATAATACCACAAATAGGCTCAGAGAGGCTTAAGTGTTCTGTCACCTGAGGTGACATCATTTCTTGGCTATTGTCACTATTAGATACAAGGATTTGTTTTTGGTTAAATAGGCACTTGTTGACTCATTTCTGTGACCTCTTTCTTGACCAGCCCTCTTAAAACAAACAAACAAACAAACAAAAATCTTGAGCAGTTAGGGGAATACCTGTCAAAACATCCGGGCTATGTTTCATTTTGCTGCGACTCAGATCAGCGGTTGCAGCAGCAAGTCATCGCTCCCATTTCTTATCTGGCATACCTACACACTCACATAAACACACACACACACACACACAAACACGCGCACACACAGGCACATTTACCGTATTTTCACGACCATTCGACGCACCGTATTGTTGGGCACAGTCTCAGTAAGAGGTGCTATTTCCGTGTTTGACACATACACAAAATGCACTGTATTATTGGGCGCAGCCAGGCATGCGCCAGCTTAAACATACGGCATGCATGCACGCACGCTAAAAACACGTTTTTAAAAAGGCAACGGAAGCAAAAGTGAGTTCGGTTGTACTTTATTTAGCCATTTTACAATGTACTCACGTTTTTCTCTTCACCTATTACACGCTCACCCTTCACTCATTGGGGACTGGTACCTGCTAGGGGCGTGCCTTTAGCGTCCTCTTACACGCCCACCCTTCACGGTTGACTTCCGCATCCCTGTCGTCACTCAATCCGCCTTTTCTCTATATAAACAGCGTGTCGGCCAGAGGCGCTCTCAGTCATGCTTTGGAACTCGGCTCATACAATAGACGCTCCGCATTATAAGGCGTCCTTTCCATTTTAGAGGAAATTTTAAACTTTTAATGGCGCCTTATAGTCGTGAAAATACGGTATATCTACAGGTATCTATACATCCATCCATTCTTTACCACTTATCCCAGTGTCGGGTTTATCAGGCAAGGCCAGACCTCCCTCCCCTCAGCCACTTCTTCCAGCACTTCCTGGGGGATCCTAAAGCCTTCGCAGGCCAGGCGTGTACTGGGTCGTCCCCGGGGCCTCCTGCCAGTGGGGCAACGCCTGGAACACCTCACCAGGGAGGCGTCCAAGAGGTATCTCCTGTTGAAATACCGAGCCACCTCATCTGGCTCCTCTTGATTTGATCGCTAAGGGAGAGCAATGCTGAAGAAACTCATTTCGGCCACTTGTGTCTGGGATCTCGTTCTTTCGTTCATGGCCCACACCTTGTGACCAAAGGGGGTGTTATCCATTTGCAATCTTAATACATCACTGAAATCTGGAGACACACTTTAAACGATTGTTGCTATTTTTGTAAATATTAGCGATTAATCACATTGCCTGTGTGTAAAAAAAAACCTAAAATAATAATAAAATTATATATAATACAATTGTTAAGCACCAACAAAAGTTGGAGAACAGTACGATTGACGCAATTATTCTGAAGACTGTCTTACTTCCTTTCTTTGTTCTTTTTGCATCTTCAGCACTGGATTGTCAGCATTGTCAGGCTACTGTGGTGGGCCGTGTTGAGGATGTTGGAAGTGTGAAACAACAAGTTGGCAAGAGAAGGACAAAGTCTGTTGCACAACAGCACACAGTCATGTAGAGTGCAGGAGGCAGTGGTTTCGCTTCACTTCACCTCCTGGAAATCTCACGCGCCTTGCCAAATTTTCATCCATGTGCTTTGACATTACGAGTGCCTTGTATGTTCTTTGGAAGTGATACGTGTGACCACAGTGCTTCAATGTCAGAGAAGACAGAACGTCAGATTTTACTGCTTACATAAACCGCTCGTTTGATTTGTTTGCAGGTTTCAAAATGTCTCTATTTTTACCTCAGTGAGCATTTGTTTTTTTCTTGGGAAGAGGTCACACAGCATTTTCCATTGATGGAAAGACAAAAGAAAAAAACAACTTGGCTTCCTGGTGTCTCACATGATCCCTGAAAAGAAGTACCCACTCGTTCTCTGAAATCCACTATTGGGAGTGTTCTTACTGGTTTTGCGACTAGTTCATCAGCGATAGCATGAAACATACAGCTTGCATGCTGTTTTTGCTATCGTTTGTGTAAAGCACAGGTGTCAAAGTCTCGGCCAGATCTGTCCCGCCACACCATTTTATGTGGCCCGCAAAAGCAAATCAAACATGGCAACTTCCATGATGCTTGCTAAAATATGTACCAAGATTTCATAATCTCATATGTAATAAATAATAGAGATATTGTTAGCATTTTGTTGTTAACAAACACCCCATCACAGTAACTTAACCAACAGTTGAATAAACACTTACTCTTCTTTGATTTCAGTCATAATGGCCTTCCAAGGGAAATGGTAACTAAAATGTGGACTGTAACGAAAATGGGTTTGACACCCCTGGTGTCAAGGGAGAAAAACAGTGGGGAGAGGACACTACCTTGGGTGAGGGGGGGTGGGGGGGTGATAGCTGTGGACGACTTTTTCAAAGCAATTCTATATTGTTTAAATTATCTTTATTTTCAAAAAAAACCCAGCTCAGTGATAAAGCAAAAAGTCAAGGATTTTAAGTAGTTCATTAGCCGTGTATCCCACTCCAATAGATCTTTCCCTGTACTCGGTGGCAGTAGAATCACATCTCCACCAAAACAAAAGACGTTTTTATTAAGCTGTCCGTGACACAAAGTGGAGCAGACGAGTAGAGCACGTGGACTGAATGACATGATCGGTAACAAGTAATAACTTTGTGAGATGAGAATCCATTTCTTCTTCTCTCCATCTTGACATAAGGGGAAGGCATTAATATTTGCTATTTCTATTGCTCATTGTCGTAAATGCCACTGGCTGTAAAAAAAAAAAACAAAACCTAATAAATAAATAAATAAAAAGACGATGGGTCATAAATGAGTTATATTTTGGGCACATTTATATTTTTCCAAAGTAATGGAATAAAAAAATACTCGTTAAAAATGACGACAACAATGTTCATGATGAGTGAAAAAGCACGAAAGAAAAGAATTGAAAGTCACGCGCTGACGGAGGTGTCCCTGGTGTCAATCAAGGCCAAAGCCACTCTTCAGCATGACCGCGGCAACCCAATTTTCAGTAGGCGGCTTGACACATTACAACAGCAGATCATAATCTGGTAAACAATCCTGCTTCCCAGGCAGTCCCATGGTCAAATGAGGAGGTGTTGCCCATGTGTGTCAAAAGCGTCACTAGTCAGCCATAGGCCATGTGCTTTTTGTTGACTACCTCCTATTGCTGATAAGGCTGAGCGGCATCTCCCTTGAGCTCTCGGGGGTTGAGCACATGAGTGAAGATTGATCAAAACATATGTGAAGTGGCTGATTGAGAGCCCCATATCCCCTCGTCTGGTCTTCATTAGATGGAGAAAAGTCAAAGGGGGGAGGGAGGGTGTGGTTCACATCTCTGGTTCCTGTCGCGGCGCTAACTCATCCGATCTGGCAACCATTGCCTGTCACATTCGCTGCCATAAAAGATGACCAGTTTTCGGATATGTTTGACAACTGACTAAAATGTTTTGGGGAGTTGCAGCTTTCAGTGCAGAAGTAAAAAGGAAAAAAAAATTATCATGTGATTTATTCAAGCAGACAGCCCAGGTTTAGTTTGAACAGTGTGAATGTGTTGATGAAAGTCTGTGTCTGAATATGCCATGTGATTGACTGGAGGCAGACGGATGGATAAATATCCTTTATCGATGTTGATTTAAGTGACACAAGTGGACTTTATGAGGCGTGGCTTCTTTTCGGTCTTATGAGGTAAGATAGGAATACACATTTTCAAAGCCACACCACATATGTTTACGCATTTTTACTTCATATTACCGGTACTTTGTTGTTGTCATGAGCACTCGTCAGTAGATTTCACCACAATTCTACATTCTAAACATACTCACACATACAGCGCTCTGAAAGTGGGTTCAAGTTGGAATTCTTTCTAAAGTCCTATTCATATATTGTAGTTGTCCGCAAAGTGTTCGTTGTGACAAATGAGTCCATGTTCAAATTCACCCCTCATGGTTTTATTCATATTTGAAACTCAATTCCAGTTTTCTGCAATAAATCTCCTAATGAATAATCAGCGGGCTGCCGGTGAGTCACTCAAGACCTGATAAGATGTGACATCCACTGATAAACCGAGAACCAGCAATACCTTGTGCCCCATTAGGGCGCAGTTGGAAAAAGTATCCAGATGGCTCCCGTACGCTATTTCATGTACGTATTCATTGTGTCCTGTTCTGATTTTTTTTCCATTTCTATAATAGCAGGAGTTAATTTTCTAATGACCACTCTTGTTACGAACTCGGGTAAACCGAGTTAGGGAGGGGGATCCAAAAAACGTAGACAAAAACAAGGTCTCCGATGTAAAGACAATTTAATGTCCAAATCGAATCGGAAATAAGCGAGAACATAAAGCGCTGGTCCACAATGAGGACCAAGAGGTAAATCAAAAACGACTAACAAAAGGAGCTTGCACAAAAGAGCAAGAAAAGGAAAGTAAAGCCACAAACTACGAACGAAAAACTATGTAACACTTTGTACACGCGAGAAAAGCCAGATCATCAAAACAAAATGGTACTTACACACAAACTTGGTACTGAGACTACACGCGAAAACACGACGAGGTCAAAAGCCACTAGTCAATGAGCAACGAGGTAAGCAATGCCATAAACAATACTCCCACAACAGGTGTCGAACGTAGGAGTCCTTAAATAGTGTCTCTATAGATTAATGATTGCCAGCAGGTGTGCTAGAGAGACCGCTCCTGCCACCTGCTGGCCAGACCGAAAAACCGAAATGTGACAGTACCCCCCCCCCCCCTCAACGGACGCCTCCTGGCGGACCACCCGGCTTCGACGGGTGCGCTGCATGGAATGCCCGAAGCAGGGACGGGTCTAAGATCCAGGAGCTGGGGACCCACTGCCGATCCTCTGGGCCGTAGCCTTCCCAGTCAACCAAATACTGAAAACCCCTACCCCTGCGCCGAGAGTCCAAGATTTCACGCACGGTGTACACTGGTTCACCGTCAACGATTTGTGGAGGAGGCGGCGACTTGGGCGGAGGAGCCAGGGGACTGGTGGCCACCGGCTTCAACAGGGAAACATGGAACACGGGGTGGACCTTCATGGTGGGCGGCAGTCGGAGCTTGACGGAGACCGGGCTGAGGACCGAGTCCACCTCGAACGGTCCAGTGAAGCGTGGCCCCAACTTGCGAGATGTACCTGCGAGTCGTAGATCCTTAGTTGCCAGCCACACCTTCTGTCCCACCTGATAGCTGGGTGCTGGGCGTCGGCGACGGTCAGCGATCTGCCGGTTCCGCTGAGCCGTGCGTGAGAGTGCTGCTCTGGTCTCCTTCCATACGCGATGGGCCCGTCGTAGATGCAGCTGTATGGAAGGGAGTTCCACCTGACCCTCCTGAGAAGGAAACAGAGGAGGTTGATAACCATATGCTGCCATGAAAGGAGACCGACCGGTCGCTGATGAGATGAGGGTGTTGTGGGCGTATTCCACCCAAGGCAGGTGGACCGACCACGAGGAGGGGCGATCGAGGCAAACGCAGCGCAGAGCTGCCTCCAAATCTTGGTTCATGCGCTCCGTTTGACCATTGGACTGTGGGTGGTATCCGGAAGACAGACTCGCCGTGGCCCCCATGGCCTGGCAGAAACGTTTCCATACCCTGGAGATGAATTGAGGGCCCCGGTCTGACACAATGTCCACCGGAATTCCATGAAGACGGAAGACGTGTCTCACTAGGAGGTCGGCGGTTTCCTGAGCAGAGGGCAGATTGGACAACGCAACAAAATGGGCAGATTTAGAGAAGCGGTCAACTATGGTGAGTATGACGGATTTTCCCCGGGAAGGAGGCAGGCCGGTGACAAAATCCAGGGAAATGTGGGACCATGGTCGAGAAGGGGTAGGCAGCGGTTGCAGCAAACCAGCCGGCAGTTGGTGGGACGCCTTACTGCATGCGCAGGTGGAACAGGCCTTGATATAGTCCTGGGTATCCTTGCGTAGCTCCGGCCACCAAAACCGCTGCGACACGAGGTCCAAGGTCCGGTTCACCCCTGGATGGCATGCCACCTTAGAAGTGTGCCCCCACTGTAACACCTCTGCGCGCAGAGGTGGGGGCACAAACAGTCTCCCGGTCGGACAACCAGCCGGGACTTGACCTCCGTTCTGGGCCTCCTTGACCTTACGTTCGACGGCCCACCTCAGTGCCCCCACGATACAATGGTCCGGAACAATGCTTTGGGGTTCGTTGTCCTTCTCCGCAGGGTCATGGATGCGGGAGAGTGCATCCGGTCTAATGTTCTTAGAGCCCGGGCAGTAGGTGAGCGTGAAGTTGAAGCGAGTGAGGAGAAGCGCCCACCGTGCTTGGCGGGAGTTTAGCCTCTTGGCTGACTGGATGTAGGCAAGGTTCTTGTGATCAGTGTACACCATGAATGGCTCTTCAGTGCCTTCGAGCCAATGTCGCCATTCTTGCAATGCCAATACGACGGCTAGCAGTTCACGGTTCCCCACGTCGTAGTTGGCTTCTGCTGGGCTGAGGCGACGAGAGAAAAAGGCGCAGGGGTGAAGTCTTTGGTTGACTGGGGATCGCTGCGATAAGACGGCCCCCACGCCGGACTCCGACGCGTCCACCTCAACGACGAACGGATAGGAGGGGTTAGGATGCTGTAATACTGGAGGGTTCGTGAAGGCTTTCTTTAATTCGGCGAACGCGTGGTCAGCATCAGTGTCCCACCTAAAGGGGATCTTGACAGAGGTTAACCGGGTCAGAGGCAGGGCTTTCTGGCTGTAGTTGCGAATGAAGCGACGGTAAAAATTAGCGAAACCTAGGAAACGTTGCAACTGCTTTCTATTGGTCGGAGTGGGCCAGTCTACTACGGCCTTAACTTTGGCTTCGTCAGCTCTCAGCTGACCCTTCTCGATAATAAAACCCAGAAAAGAGATGGACTCAACGTGAAACTCGCACTTTTCTGCTTTTACGAATAACCGGTTTTCTAGTAGACGATGCAAAACCAGCCTGACATGGTGTTGATGTTCTGCTAGAGTCAGAGAAAAAATTAAGATGTCATCTAAATAAACAAAACAAAACAGGTTCAGAAAATCTCTTAATACGTCATTAATGAGACACTGAAATACCGCGGGCGCGTTCGTTAGCCCAAATGGCATGACCAGGTATTCGAAGTGCCCTAATGGGGTCTTGAATGCTGTTTTCCATTCGTCCCCCTCACGAATACGGACCAGAGGGTAAGCGCTTCGTAAATCGAGTTTGGAGAATATAGTGGCGGATTGGAGGGGGGCGAACGCTGAATCTAATAACGGAAGTGGGTATTTGTTCTTGATGGTGATTTCGTTCAGGCCCCGATAATCAACACACGGGCGTAACGTCTTGTCTTTCTTCTCAATAAAGAAGAATCCGGCCCCCAGTGGGGATTTAGACGGCCGAATGAGGCCAGCCGCGAGTGAACTATCAATATATTCTCTCAGCGCCTCTTGTTCCGGCTGAGAGACCTGATATAAACGGGAATTCGGGAGTGGGGCGTTATCTATCAGGTCGATGGCGCAGTCGTACGGCCGGTGAGGCGGCAATGACTGGGCACGGTCCTTACTAAACACTGGGCGCATGTCATGGTAAATACGCGGAACTTTGTCCAAACAAATAATTTCTGGTGGCTCGTTACGGGTCGGCCCTCTCTTTTCTGCCGCCGAGCGCAAACAGTGAGTATAGCAAAATGCGCTCCAACTCTCGATTGCCGGACGTTCCCAGGAAATGACAGGGTTGTGTTCGCGCAGCCACGGCAACCCCAACACTAACGGTACCGATCGAGACCGCATGAGATAGAATCTACGGTATTCAATGTGATTGCCTGATAATTTTAGTTTCACCGGCGCTGTGATCTCTTTCACTTCCGCCAGGAGTCGCCCGTCAAGATCGTGAACCCGCTTTGTCTCTCTTAGGACCTCAACCTGGCAACCCAGTTCCTTAGCTAGGCTGGGGTCTACAAAACAATTGTCCGCCCCAGAGTCCACCAAGGCCCGAACAGAAATGACCCGTAACGGACCGTAAAGAGTTCCGTCCAACTCGAGTCTTGGTGGATGTCCAGGATGGACCTCCTCCCGTCTCGACTCACGTGACGCAGTATCGGGCACAAACTCACAGTTTTCGGGGCGCCCGGAAGGGCGGGCCGGTGTCGAGGAATAGTTGGAAACCCGGTGTCCAGGTTGGCCGCAGTAGAAGCTGGCTCGATCCCGAATCCGCTGCTCTCTCTCCGCTGGTCCCAGGCGTCTGCCTCCCAGCTGCATGGGCTCCTCCTCTGCATCGGCTGGATCGGAACACGAATGACGCTCGGGTCCGGGTGGTCGCCAGGACTCGTGCTCAGCCGGCCGACGACCCGTACGTCGGGGTGGAACACGGGTAGTTCCTCGCTCTTCCATACGTTCCCTCTCACGCTCTCGCATGCGGTTGTCCACAATGAGGGCCAAATCGATGAGCTCCTCCAAGTTGTTGCTATCGTCGCGGGTTGCCAGTTCGTCCTTTAACGCAGCACTTAACCCGCGGCGAAACAAACCACACAGGGCGCGGTCCCCGTAACCGCTACGGGCGGCCAAAATGCGAAATGAGATGGAATATTCGGCAACGGATTGTCGTCCTTGCCGAATAGCTAATAGCCGACCTTCGGCCTCCCTTCCCATAACCGGATGTTGAAATACGCGACGGAACGCGGCGACAAACTCTGGGTAGGAAGACCGAAGCCCGGGTTGAGCATTGCTGATCTCTACTGCCCAAGACGCCGCCTGACCAGTCAACAGGCTCATAATAAACGCCACCTTCGTGCTATCTCTTTCGTACGTAGCTGGTTGTTGGTCGAATATTAGAGAGCACTGGTGTAAAAATTGCTTGCAGAGAGCCTGCTCTCCCCCGTAGCGAGGGGGATGGGGGAGATTGGGCTCTCGCCCCATGATCAGGGAAGAGGGTGTCCCGGATGAAGCCGCCGGGACCCTTGGGGGTGGCGTTTCTCGGGGGGTCGCGTGTTCCCCTTGGGAACACAATATTTCCAGCCGCTGGGCTAGGACGGCAACTGCCTCCCGGAGCTCCGTGAGCTCCTGTTGTTGCTGGCCCACTAATTGCCCCTGGCTGGTCAAGGCGGTCATGATCTTGTTAATGTCTACAGGATCCATTTTGGTGGGAGTATTCTGTTACGAACTCGGGTAAACCGAGTTAGGGAGGGGGATCCAAAAAACGTAGACAAAAACAAGGTCTCCGATGTAAAGACAATTTAATGTCCAAATCGAATCGGAAATAAGCGAGAACATAAAGCGCTGGTCCACAATGAGGACCAGGAGGTAAATCAAAAACGACTAACAAAAGGAGCTTGCACAAAAGAGCAAGAAAAGGAAAGTAAAGCCACAAACTACGAACGAAAAACTATGTAACACTTTGTACACGCGAGAAAAGCCAGATCATCAAAACAAAATGGTACTTACACACAAACTTGGTACTGAGACTACACGCGAAAACACGACGAGGTCAAAAGCCACTAGTCAATGAGCAACGAGGTAAGCAATGCCATAAACAATACTCCCACAACAGGTGTCGAACGTAGGAGTCCTTAAATAGTGTCTCTATAGATTAATGATTGCCAGCAGGTGTGCTAGAGAGACCGCTCCTGCCACCTGCTGGCCAGACCGAAAAACCGAAATGTGACAACTCTAGAGGGTCAAAATGGCGCATGTTGCATTAGTTTTGATGGAGTGGCGGCGAGTAGGAAAACAGTGGAGGCTGACATTAATGGCTATATGAATGCGTCTATATATTTGCCACCTTTGTAATGTTAAAACATTTTCACATTTTCATCTTGACATCCAGAAGGTGCACTTGTGAAAAAAAACAAACAAAATTTTGAGGTAGTAATTATGAGGAATTAGAGCTACATTTGCAGCAGTATTGTGTTTCAAAATTGGACGGAACAATCCATCCGTCGATTTGCACTCACATCCAAGCTGACTGCACCAAAGTCGGGCGAACATGCCATCCACTCAATCGGTGACTTTGCACTAAACCCGCAAGCGTATAATTACTTAGGAAAGGAAGATTCTTATTTTCACAATGTGAAGAAGGCTTCCACTTATTTCAGCATAAGTTGACATTGATGTGAAATAGCTCCAGTCTTGCCATGATTTTGCGTGTAAAAACTCTCTTTTGTTGGTCTATGCATCATACACTGTTGGAATGACATTTTCACGTTTGCTAGATGGTCATATACGAAAATCATTATGATTTTTTAAAATGTTTCGCGTATCTCAAAGAAAAACATAAGAGAAACAATTTTTGGGTTTGTACTTGGACTTCTCACTGCAAAATTCATATTTTGTGATCAAGTTCAGATGTTTCTTTCTCGTTATTTTGTCGCATTGATTCCAAAGTGATAAATATTCAATTGAAATCAGTAACTTCCCCATTCCTGAAGGCCAAGTTGAAGGCTTGGGCCCTTTCGGCGAACAGATGTCTTTCTGCTCTCTCTTCCTCGTCTGTTCATGTCCTGTGGTTTTGTGGTCCTCCACAGCAAGTCCAGTTGTCCATTTGTCTCCATAACAAGTCTGAATAAACAGCAGTTTGGTGAGCTCACCTGCAGGAGCCCTGGTGCTGGTTACGGCTCACCGCGGGCCTCCCAGGACTGCCCACAGAGGAGGAGGCAATTAAGGACCTGCGGAAGGAGTCATAAATCTCCATAAACTTCAACCAGCAACTCTCCCCCCCGCCACTTTCGCTGGCCACTCAAATAATGCATCTCCCCTGTAAGCGCCGGCAGAAAGATTTGAAAGGAGTAAATGGATCTGACAGCTTCGCAGCTTTTCAAAGTTCCTCCGTCGTCAAAGACACAATTCATTGCGGAACAACTTTTGGAACGTTTTATTGTGTGTAGCCTTGCACAATTCTCTCGGTTATTTTTTTTTAAATAAATCTCTTTCAAGTTTTATTTTGACGATGTAACCCGTGCCAACTCACCAGGTCTTATAATCCAAAGTGAAGTGGGGCTTATGAGAAACCAGCATCTGATAAATCAGCTGTGCTGAGGCAACGCATATTCAACGCAAGCTGGCGAAACTTTGTCTCATGACAATTTCATGATAGAGTGCAAGCTGAAGAATAGTTATAAATTATACACGGCACTTTCCACATTGGGGAAATGGAGAGTATTTCCACAACATGCTGTTCAACCTGGAATTTTTTTTTTCTTTTCTGTAAATGTGTTGCTAAAGATTGTTTTGCTGCGCCGTTCGGGGGGTGGGTAGGCGCGCGTCTCACTAATCACACAGGATGTGCGGCGGAAAACATTCCTCTGGAGGAGGAAAGGCCTGCTTCCCTTTTATCATTTTCTTAAGGATACGCGACTCTGCAACGCTGCTGGTGTCTGCCATCGGTAACATCACCTATACAACATCCATCCATGCTCATTTCAAGGTAAGCAAAGCGCTGTAGACGGCACTGCGCAGTCCTCGTAAAACACCCACTGATACTGACGAGACACTCACAAGGACAGCGAGCTCGTTTTGGTAACCTTTGAACTCCTCGACCTTGGACATTTGCATACCGTTAAATAACCGAGAGTTACTGTGTATTGATAGAGTCCTGCCAACGCTGACATTGGCATTCACAAGGGGTCTTTGGCTGGATTCCTGCGTCCATGTTTACTTCATAGGGGAATTCAAAAAGTACACAGGCACTCTTATTTTTCAGTCATTACATTGTCTCCTATACCCAAATATTTTATCATCATAACACATTATTGCGCATTGTCACCGACTTGTCTCCGAGCTCTTCAAGTTGCGTCTTTGATCTTATGTCGTGGCTTTTGCTGCAGTGTGTTTTTCCAAGCTGTGACGCCTGAAATAGACAGGTGTTACTGTTCCTGCTGAATTAATTCACTGGAGAGTTGCACTGGGTTGCGCTGAAATGATTACACTCCGTTTGCATGGCTTAACATAGCAGCATGATCCAGGTTTACCATTCCACATCGTACTGTGGTGTGTTTAAAAAAATACTTTCGACTGAATACTGACTACCTTTTGCATTCAGTCAATATTTGGTTAAAGGTCAAAATTCCGATTTCTGAAACATGAGGAATAACGATAACATTGGTGAGTGGACACAGTTACTGACTTATGCACGGTCATTGTGATCGATTGGCATATCCTGATCTAGACAGGCAACAGAAGCAAATGGACAACATTTCCGCTTGTTATTTTCTATCGTCAATTTAACGCACATTCATGTCATACACCAACAGCGGGTTTCCTCCATCCTCCAAAAGTGTACCGCTGCGCTGCGCCTCTGAGTTTTGCCATGATTGTTTACACCTGAACGTGTATTTTTGGCAATCTGCGCACCAGATGTATGAACCTATGCACATATATGCATCCGTGTGTCTATGTACACACCGTGTCATTCTTGCCATAGAGAAAGAAAACAACATGAGAATGCCAGAGAGAAATTGATGTATTCAAGTTAGGTTTGCTACCGTCAGTACGTCCAGGACGACAAAGACCAATATTCCTGGTCGATAAAACAAGAGTCTGCACAGAACACAAATCAATGTCCCAATCAAAGGTAGTCGTGAATACATTACCAGATATTCAGGTAAGAAAAGGGATAAACCAGAGGTCTTATTTGGCTTTCTAGAACCCAGAATAATAGCATATTTGGGTTTTAGCGCACCTTTAAAACCCCAAAAACGGCCAATATTCGTGTTGTTAAAGAGTTATTGACTGCATGTAAACGTCGTTATTGTTTTACCGGTTTACCGGATTTACCAATGTCACATAGGGACCTAATTTGTCACCTTCCATTTACCTCTTGAAATGAGATGTTTTCTCTGCTAGCGTATTCTTCACCTTCTACTTATCGCAAAATGAAACTAAGAGGGTAAAGTGTACAAGTTCTGTGAGAGCAAGAGGCGACATACAGTAACAGAGGGAGAGTTGATGAGCATCAATCCGTACTTGCATTAGAGGTCATTTAACATGAACGGCAGAGTAATTGCTTTCTAACGGTAACACTTACTTGGCCGTCAATAACGACCAGCCAGAGGAGTGTTGGGTTACTTGGTTGGGATAAGGGGCCATTGTAGCCACAGGATCAGCTGAATGGGCCTGCAGTCATGTCGAACAAATATTTATACAGTATCATGTTACGGGAACATTCTAACTGGTGGAGACAAGAATAGACAGGGTGATTGAAAAGTTAGATACACGTGTACAACTGTGCTACTTTATCTAAGGATCTGATGTTGGATTGTACTTTGGACAAAGCTGAGGAAATAACCACATTGGAGGCTTAATAGACTATGAGACGTTTGCGTTGAAACACTCTTAGGCCTTTTTTTGTTTGCATTTGAAATTGGTGGGAAGACATTAAATAGACATTCAGTTTTGAAGAAACTGTAGTTTCTGATTTTTGTCGCTAAATATAATACATTATTATTGATGACGTTGCCATTTTACACTGGACATTTGAAAGAGAAACACAAAGTTTGAGGGACTGACACAGTCCATATTATTTATCCTCAGTCGTTGCTCTTTAAATCAGCGGTCCCCAAGGACCCCAACACTTTTTGTCCCACGGACCGGTTTAGACAATATTTTCAGGGACCGGCCTTTAAGGTGTGACGGATAAATACGACAAAATATTCTGATATGACCTGCATGAAAACTGTGGTATTTTCGAAACATAAACAACAATCATGACACAAGTAACGCCCTATCTTGCCGCAACACTCTCTGGTCGCTATGGTAGCGTTCAAACGTGCCTTGATAAATTCACATCCATAAAATTCAATTTGATTAAAAAAAACAAAAAAAAAACAATACTGCAAAATATGCGGCAATGGTGAGTCATATTTTCTTGCACTTTGTATTTGCAGTGTATCTTATTTTAGTTTTTTGTTATTGTAAAGTGTCCTTGGGTGTCTTGAAAGGCACTTAGAAATAAAATTATAAAATTATAATTATTATTATTATGCAGAGTGGGCTTGCTGTGTGGGAATCTCTCGTTGAGATAAATCTTGATACTGTCTATTTAATGAAGCCTTTTTATTCTTGTAAGTCATTGGCTCCTCTTCTGTCTCCTGGCTGGGCCTTTTCTCCTTCGCAAAGAAAGTTGCTAAGGACGTTTGTTTTTTTTACTCATTTTGCGAGCTCCTGGGTTTCATTTTTGTGGTAACCTATCATGTGACCGAGAAGCGCGCCTTGACCTGCGGCAAGAGTGACATATTGTCGACTGATGTAACAGAGGTAATCTTTCCGGTAATTTTTCAAATTTAAGCATCTTTCTGATTCCAAAATAAAGAAAAACGGAAGTGATATAAGTTCTTGATTTGTCGTATGCGGCCCGGTACCAAATAACCCAGGAACCGGTGGTACTGGTCCGCGGCCCGAGGACCGCTGCTTTAGACCATAAGCAGACAATGTCTTCAGTAAAAGTATACATACAGAGATATACGGCTTGTATAAAGACATCAACATTAGCAGAGATGGGCACTTTTCCTTATTTTGCTGGTCCATCCTCCGTCCGTCATCGTGGATCCGTCCTCATTCAAATGATAATCCTTTCCGTCCCCATCTGTCTTTGTCCTTATTAAAGTGCTTCCGTCCCAAAAAACAAGCATCCATGCACAACGCCGTGGGAGACAGGCTAACGCCAGCCTTAAGAGAGGCACATGCAATGCATGGGGTGGGGGGCAATTAATACGAAACAGACGAGACAGCATTTACTTTGCAAGTGTATTCCAAAAACATCACAACGACGAACCGCATGTTTTTTTTCTCAAATGGATAGCACCTCATTTTTGCATGTGATACATTTTATGGCTGCGGAAGTGCATTTTAAACACATTATTTTCCGATCGGTTGTTCAATCTTCAGCAATGTATCACAATTTTGTGAATTTATTGTGCCAAAACATTATATATATATATATATATATATATATGAACAATACATTTTAGGCATACAGAGGAAGAAAATTATCTTTTCATCTTGAGACTTGTGCTGTCATTCTGTCAATGACAAGGTTACAGAACAATATTTACCTGCAAGATAACTGAACAATATTTTCAGAAACTGTGGCATTGAATAGAAATTGCTGAGGTTTGATCGAATAAAATAGTATCCTTGTTTATCTATTTTTGTTGTTGCACAAAACATACTAAGTATTGATGAAAAACAGGTATCACTGCTATTTTTACCCTGCTTGTGCATGAAAGCAGAACTGTACTGCATTGTGCATTGATGCCATATTAGCACTATTATCAAAGACCTAATATATCAGAATTTAATATCTGTGGGGGACCTCTGTGTGAACTCACAGCAGGAGTGGAACAGCACCCCCGGCCTCAGAGTCACCCCTTCGCTTCACTTTGTCCTCAACTTCTGTAACCGTAGCCTGCCCTGTACTTTTAAACACGGCCAAAACCTTCCACAGCAGCTGCTCGCCTTGTAAACAGATCCACACAGCCAGATCACCTGAGAGCACCGGCCGATCGAGCTATGCTCAGCTGCTCATGTGTCCCTTTGCGTGCTTCATTTTGCAGATGGTCACCAAAGAGAAGTGACTGAGAGCAAGAGAAAATCATATAGCGAAGGTGAGTGTGATTGAATGACGACAAGTCCAGGGTGTTCCGAGCTCTCATTAAAATAAGCTGCGATAGGAAGTCAAGTCAAGTCATTTGGATTGCCGTTAATCACAAGGGTGTGTGAAAGGGCTTCACGGGTGACATTCCCTGATCTACCCCCACTCATCTTTGACATGGAAGACATATTCCCCCCGCCCCCATCTCCACCCCCACCCACACACACTTATATTATTATATTATATAATATTTTAAAATTCTATTATTTGCGAACAAATCTTGAAATGTTCTCACTCACTCTAATTCTCTGACCGTCTTCATCTGATACAGATAAAAAAGAGACCCCCGTTCTCATTTGTCCCTCTGTGTGTTGGCTTAAATGCAGAGGGGGACACATTTTGTGAAGACGCAGATTTTTCTTCACCATCAACTGGAAAAAAAAAACCACACCAAATAATCTACACAGATGAATTATAAAAAAAAAAGCGGATTGAAAGTACTTATGCCCCAACTTTCAAGGTGAGCCTTTAACGGCAAAACATCAAAGGATCACATTCCAACACTTCAGACATTCCGAGATATCATCAGCGTCAATAAGATGACAATCAATCAGGCAGTCCTATTGCTCACGTGCTACGTTGTCTGCATGTTCACATCTTGTTGCAGCTGATCCGATGAGAATGTGGCGGATACCTTTGCCGCATATGCGGTGAACAGCTGACATCTCCAAATTTGGTGCTCTCGATATGTCGGGATTAAGTGTTCTCTTGGCTGAGAAAATCTCCTTACTCTACTTTTGATGCTAAACCAGCTGAAAACCATTGGATTACCACAAAGACGGTGCCACAAAGCTGAATCAATGTCCGTTTGTCTTAATAATACACAGCCTTTTAACGTCCTTGGAGTGCTTAACCTTGAAAAAAAGTCATCCTTTACCATGGCTGTACCAAATCAAAGCATATTATTTCATGTTTTACAATGTCGTGGACTTTTAAATTTGATCATGTAATAGCTTTCATTTACCGTTACTCGCGTCAATGAACTTCAAGATTTGGTCCGTGTTATTTTATGGGGATTAAAATATTTTCAGTTTATAACAGATCTATGAAAAGGAGCTGGTAACAACAGCAGAAAGTCGAATTTATTTTTTATATGCTGGAATGGGTTAGAAGTGGAGGAGGAGGAGGGGCCGAGGTCGAGTCAGCGGGTCAGCAATCACACAAAACACATTTGGAGATCGTTATGGAGTCAGTCATACTGCGTGACTCTTAACGGGCCAAACGACTGCATACGGTCTATCAAGTGGATTGGATGAAAGCTTTCATTCAGTACAGCTCATTAGTTTGAGTCTTGGATAGCACACGTCCAAAGATTCAGGGGGGGTTCGTTTTTTTTTTACTTATATGACATCAACTGCTCCATAAAAGCACACCATAAATGAAAAGGCAACTGTAGCTCTCTGTTCTGAGAAAACAAATTGTCCACACAAACTTCTGTAGGCAATGAACCTTAACCTCATTATCCGCAATTTGGATTGGCATGATCCTACGGTACATATCAGCAATAAAGTTGGGACTGAAGCCACATGTTTATTTATTTATTCCATTGATTATCTCAACTCAAATCAACTGTATATACAGAGCACTTTAAAACAACTACCGCTGTGTACAAAGTGCTGTACATGTAGCAAAAATAATTCAAACACCCGGATCGTGATTTCCTCTAGACAGCATCTTTCTTGCTAAGCGTGACATAGATCTGACAGTCGTCCGCATCGCAGTGGAAGGAAATCCCATGTTTACTGAAGATGGAACCCAACGGGCCCTAGAATTTAACCCTGTGGAGCACCGCACCACAGTGGGGGCAGTTCGTGACTCAGAGCAACCAAGGCTAACACAAAAAGTTCTGTCACAATGTTTGGCATTCAGAAGCAATAGCAATAAATATTTTCCTGAAATATGTTTAATCTAGGGCGGCCCGGTGGTCCAGTGGTTAGCACGTCGGCTTCACAGTGCAGAGGTACCGGGTTCGATTCCAGCTGCGGCCTCCCTGTGTGGAGTTTGCATGTTCTCCCCGGGCCTGCGTGGGTTTTCTCCGGGTGCTCCGGTTTCCTCCCACATTCCAAAAACATGCGTGGCAGGCTGATTGAACACTCTAAATTGTCCCTAGGTGTGAGTGTGGGCGTGGATGGTTGTTCGTCTATGTGTGCCCTGCGATTGGCTGGCAACCGATTCAGGGTGTCCCCCGCCTACTGCCCGAAGACAGCTGGGATAGGCTCCAGCACCCCCCGCGACCCTAGTGAGGATCAAGCGGCTCGGAAAATGAATGAATGAATGAATGTTTCATCTAATTGTCTTTTGCAAGGAGCCATTCAGCCATCATCTGAGGTCACTATGTGTGTGTTTCCTGACGTTGGCATCGCACACTTAGTACGGCAGTAATTATTAGGTAAGCTTAACAAGATGTTACATCAGCGTAGTTTTTGTTGGGCCACTGCGCCCAAAATGCAGACCTCAAATTTTCCCATTACTATATTACAGTAATGACCACAATAGGCCCGAAGTCAAAAGCATTTACTAATGTCAAAAGCAATTAACTTCTTCTCCGCTATGGGTTCGTCATGATTTCCTGTAACCCGAACATTCACCGTATTTCTCAAAACCCATGAAAACAGTTCACTGAGGTCTGTTTTGAGAGTAAGGGATGATATACATCAGCAAAGAGGTCATGGTTTTACTTTTGTACATTCAAACGTACTCACAAAATTGTTAAAACTGTATGAAAATACATTAGAAGGTACAAAGTATTTGGGAGTAAAAAAAATTGTTCTTACGTTTTTTTAAAAATATGCTAATATTGTCACCAAAATATGAGTGCCAGCATTCAGAATAATGCAAAGAGGAAAGCTTTGATGCATTTCTCCATGGCAACCTACAAATCGTACCAGCCTGACAAGTGGAAGAGAATTGTTTTGTTAAACTTTGCTCTGATGCATCGAATGTTGGTGCCATTGAATCTATACTAACCTATGCAAAGCTTCACACAGTTTTCTTGTTTGCCCAATCTTGCTTATCAAGACAGGGGTGACATATCATTTTACTTTATGTTAACTGTTTTGTAAAGCGCTTTGTTACAGCTGCCGCTGTTGTGAAAGCGCTATATAAATCAGCATGTATTGTATTGTATTGTATTGTATTGTAACTCTCATACAGCCCCTTGTAGCCACATCGCTCACATCTGAGAGCGTTCATGCACACACGGGCACACGTGCCTTCGTCTAACGTGACCCTGGACCCTTATAGGCCAAAGTCGGAGCGGGCTCGAGTCTCTGCTCCACACGGTGAGCTGTCAAAGCGCATTATTGTCACACACTCTCGAAATCAATACCACGCAGCCTCCTGACAGAGTGTGTTAGTGCAGAACACTGCTGTTAACAGTAAACTCCACAGAGAAGTGAGCAAGGGGAAGCAGAGTGCATCGTGTGAGAATTGGCGACAACTCATTTATCAAAAGCATGGGGTTTTGAACATGAAATAGTGTTTGTTTCATTGTAGAAATCACCATGACGAGTGATTACTTTCTTCCTTTATGAATATATGAGTTCATCTTTGTTGTATTGGGCAAAAAGTACAACTCCGGTTAATGTCAATTCAATTTGTATTCTTATTGTCATTCAACCAAGTAGTGGCCATCTCACGGTAGGGCCGATAAACACAATGTGGCTATAATTCACATTTGCTGCAAGTAATATCCATCTGTCAGGCTTTTTTTCAATACACTTCATGGAAACACAATTAGGGAAATGTCAACTTATGCTAATTGTTTCATTAGGTTTCTTGATGACTATAATGAAGCCTCCCATAAATAGCAGCATCCAATCCACAGAAATTAACACAATCATATTATTTAACAAAAAACAAAAATGGTGACCACAAAATTGCTGAACTCTCACAAGTTGACATGCCAACAGAAAGGGCCCCCAAAGGGGCGAGCGAGTTATGGTTTATCTGTGGGTTGCAACTGTTCCTTGAGAGCAAAAAAATGTCTGCAGTACATTTTTGTCTGACTTAAAAATCTTTATATTTTGCTCAGTTCATTTGTAAAGAATGGACAGTCCCTAGTTGGAGATCAATCTTTTGAGCGCTCTCCATTCTGGGTCCAGAGGAAATCCTGGCTTTCTTTCGTTGGATTGCCGTCAATCCAAAGATTGTAGTGCGCAATTGAACGAAACAGGACATTCTCATGGTTGTGGTAACGTCGAGCACAATATGTGACTTCTGCTCGAGTATAAATTTTCAACACCACTTTTGTTTCATACATGGGTTTGGATGGGCGTCATTCAAGAACAGGATTTCACATGAATATTATCAGGGCTTTACACGCAGGTACCCAAAACGACCACTTTTTCACATTCACCTCGATTATTTGAACAGACATTACAGACATTGGGTCATTAAAACAGTACACTTTGGTGAAGCAAGGGGCAACGAAGAAAGAAAGCGTTGCAGTTCGATGAGGTTCTGGAGCAGTGTGCATGTGCAGAAATGTATCTTTACCATTGTGGCATTAAATCATCTTCATAATTGTAACTACCAAACATATGCATCAACGAACACCGTACAACTCTCCATTTCCCTCACTCCTCTGTTGACGCGGTGGCTCAAAGGCTTTCGTGCAAATTGCTGTGATTCTTATCACCAGGAAATATCTTTAGCTAAGTACAATTTTGATTGAGAAACCCCAAATTTGTGCGTGTGAAGTGAGGAAAAAGATGCCAAATATGTAACTCTCCGCTTGCAACTTCACCGGGTGGCGTTTATATAATGATGTAATTGAGAAAATGTTGCAGTAAAAGCTGGGTGGTATTTTTAATGACCGTGATGTTAGGTTTGGATTGAATTCGTTTGAGAAAAATGTTGGCAAAGCTTTGTGGTAATATGAAAGGATTAAATGATACAATGGAACTTCTTGAACACAACAAAACAAAATGGAGTTTGTAAAATATATCATCGACAAATGTGCTTCGGGACTAGAATGATTTCTACATACGCCACTGATCTGATCCTCTCCACTTCATGACCCGCAGCGGGACATCCGAAGTCTCATGGGCACATCATTTGTCACCGAAATCTGGGGGCGGGAAAAGATCCATAAGATCATTTCATCACATCCACTGCGACGTGAGGCCATGGGCATATATATGAACCTATTTGATATTTAGACATCTCAGGGCTAGCATTCAGTCCCTGAACTGTAATGGGCCAATTCAGGGAGTTCATAATGGCTTTTTGGCACTCCTGCTCATTGTTGCACGGCTCATTTTCACGTTATTTTTGATATTAAGTGGGATGTTATGTACCACAACACCTTTTTAAAAAAAAGAAAGGGAAAGAAAGAAAGAAAAGGAAAAAAAAAGCACAAGCTTGGCTAAACTTTAGGTCACGGGTGTCAAACTCAAGGCCCGGGGGCCAAATCTGGTCCGCCCCATCATTTATGTGGCCCGCGAAAGCAGCTCAAACATGTCAACTTCTTTGATCCCTCCTAAAATGTCTACCAACATTTTAAATTATCATATGTAATAAATAAGACATATATTAAAAGCATTTTCTCATTACCAAACCCCTCATGATATTAACTTAAGATTTGAATAAACAGTTATTTTTGACTTCTTTATATGGTTTCAGTCATATTGGCCCTCCACGTAACTAAAATGTGGCCCGCGCCATAAATGAGTTTGACACTCCTTCTTTAGGTTACATTATCGTTTATGGTATCGTGAATGAATTCAACATGTGATTTGCGCAAAATGCATGCTTTTGTGAACCTTGGCGCAGTGGATCGCTAATAATATGGCTTAACGGTCTATAATTTTCATTGAGTGTAATTTCTTAAACAGGGCAGCCCGGTAGTCCAGTGGTTAGCACGTCGGCTTCACAGTGCAGAGGTACCGTGTTCGATTCCAGCTCCAGCCTCCCTGTGTGGAGTTTGCATGTTCTCCCGGGCCTGCGTGGGTTTTCTCCGGGTGCTCCGGTTTCCTCCCACATTCCAAAAACATGCGTGGCAGGCTAACTGAACACTCTAAATTGTCCCTAGGTGTGAGTGTGAGTGTGAATGGTTGTTCGTTTCTGTGTGCCCTGCGATTGGCTGGCAACCGATTCAGGGTGTCCCCTGCCTACTGCCCGAAGACAGCTGGGATAGGCTCCAGCACCCCCCCGCGACCCTAGTGAGCATCAAGCGGCTCGGAAGATGACTAATTTCTTAAACATTGTGGGTTTTAAAGCAACAATCTGAAGCAACAAAATGAATCATTTTGATGGTATTTTTAATCCTGTTTCAAAAAACTGACTGATGAATGTGTCTTTACGTTAGCAACTCCAGACACACTTTAGTGGTCTATAAAATTGGTGGGTCAGGCTTGGACGCCTCGCCTGCGTTAGCCGAGTGAAGTCAGAGTTGTGTGCAGTCTTTGTGCTAACATGTAATTAAATTTATTAACCCTTTTTCAGCCATTCATTGAAATACCGTAGTAGAATGTTTCAGTACCGGTACTTAAACCCCAGAAATGTTTTTGCTTTAGTAGTGTTGTATGTTTGACATACTTGTTAGCAATGCTCCATTTGATTAGTTTTAAATTGGACTTGTAAACACATTGTTGTTGCCATTTCAGTTGTGACAATGAGCAATGTTACTCAGTTTAGCTGCGTGTCTACCCGACTTCTGCGGTGCCAGTTCTTCATCATTGATAAGTCCTTTGAGGCCCATTCCTATGAATGCCTCAGAGAAGTTACATCGTGCAATCTCATAAATAGCTAGTCTTGATATTTCCATCGCTCTGCGGCCCACATACGCAGATCCTCACCTCACAAGGGTTAAATGGGGGGCAAATAAATATTTCCTATCTGACTCAACAGTGGGACAGACGGTTTATGGAGTTCAGCGGAGGAAAAAAAATGAACAGACATGCATGACAGGCAAATTAGACAAGAGTAGAATAAAGACAAATACTGGCAAGTTGGTTGTGGGCAGACCAGCTGGTGGGAAAAAAAAGAAAGGTCCATCCTGGTTTCATTAAAATGTTTGGGCGTCGTTGAGGAAGGGAGCTTTAGAACTCGCCACCCCCTCCTTCAAAACTCACTTTTACAGATCATAATGGTGCACAATTTTGAACACAATTTTTAAATCGTAGAGCCAATGAAACAAGCACCCAGCAGTCGTTAAGTTTGGCTGGTGAGGTAATGTTTGTTTCAAAACATTGTAGAAAGTAGTCACAAATCTTGATCCGGTTTTCAAGTATAAGAATAAGGGAAGCAATATCTTTAAAATGATTCAAAATATTTTTACTTCCTTTCCATTTTCTGTGCTATGAGCTTGCTAGCACCAATGAGGTTTTACTAAATGTTTGCGTTTGGTTCTTTAATTTTGAGTCTTGCCATTCTACCAGCGGTGTCAAACTCATTTCACGTTGTGGGCCACATATGGACTCTGTAGATGTCAAGTGTCTCTGAATCACCAAAATTTCATCTCTTTGTTTTGGTCTCAAGAAGCATTGATTGGCGCTTTCATATCGTTTGCTGCATTGGGTCTATCTCGGTGACAGACTGAGACAGCTGTTTTCTTCCCCGATCAAAAAGGTGTTGTCTTCTACTGTGATCAAAACAGTGTGCCCACTCGCGGACAATCCATGAATTGCATTTTATTTAAAATATTCATTCTTGTGTCTTTAATGCATTTTTTCCACTTTTAAATTATCCCGCAGACTGGATCGAACCTCCTTGGGGGCCGGTTCCGACCCGCTGGCCGTAGGTTTGACACCTCAGCATTACACCTTTAATTATATTTAGAATTACTATCTATTGCTTTACGGTCAGTTTTTTTTTTTTTTTTTTACTCGACCTGAGTTTGACCGTTTGGTAATTTACTGTTGTTACTTTCGCCACACCGGTGATGATTTGTTCAAAAAAGTTTCTTTACTCCTGAACTATTGGTCCCCGCCACCATCACTTTGGAAATGATAGCTGCTCCCCTCTCTCAAATTACTGCTCGGGGCACTTGTAAGACACACACCACATGTGCAACCGGTGGATAGTAGACTGTGAAGGAAAGAGTAGTTCTAGGGATGAAGACTGACCATTTGATACTATTTAACCAAATCAGTGATGAATATCAGTCAACTGAGAACCTTGTGGGTGATACAAGTGACCCCCCCCCCCCTCCCTCCACATTTGTCTCTCTTTGAGAATCAGAAAGTGCATTCGGTCAAATGTGCAGTGAAAAAAAAAAAAAACTAAAGTTGAATCTGTTCAAGGACCTATTTTTTTTCCCCCCCTCAGATTTGGCGAAACATTTTTCTCAATAGGATCGACAGAAGGCAGACAGAAACTTTCCCTCTAACGAAACGTCAAATGTGTCCAAAGGCAATTTGAAGTAACATTAAGACTTTCATAGACGTTTATACATATCTACTTGGAAACCAAAAACAAGTACAAAAAGATCTCTGAAACCATCCACTTAATGATAACGTGACAACAAGACAGAGGGCTTAACTGATCTCGTGGTGTTCTGTGATTTGCATTCTCTTTCTTTTTTTAACACCTTCCTGGTCCTTCTTTTGGAAGTGTCACAAAAAAAAAAAAGCCACGCAGCAAATTCTACTCTGAGGTTTCTTGCTGAC